>NW_004955426.1:4659786-4834079 GCF_000276665.1 Chinchilla lanigera | reverse complement strand
TCCACAAACTGTAAGCTAAATAAACCTTTCCTTCCTTCATTTTGGGCATTGGGTATTTTGTCTCAGCAATGAGAGAAAAGTAACCAAGACAGGGCTGAAACCTCTACACACCATGAGCTAAAAGTAACCCTTTCTTCTTAAACTCATAGGTGTCAAGTATTTTGTCCTAACAACAAAAAAAGAGTAACTAAGACATACTCCTTCACTCTATTATAGGATTTTATGCAATAAAAAGCTATGTTGAAGTCCTAACCCACAGTACCTCAGAAGGTAACTCCTTATTTGGAATTAGAGTCATTGCCAGTGTAATGAGTTAAGTAGAGAAGAACTCATGTCATACCAAAATGGGGTAGGCCCTTAATCCAATGTGAATAAAGTCTTTGTAAGAAGAGGAGAGAAACCGTAAGGGTATGGGATGATAAAGGAAGAGACTGGAGTGGTGCAACTGCAAGCCAGGGAATTCTAGGGGTTGGTCATTATCTCCATAAGATAGAAAGAATAAGGAAGATGTGGTGGATTAACTAATAGCCAACCTGTAGCACCCAGCTGAAAAGAATCAGTGCAGTCCAGGGTATGGATGGCCCATCTGAGGATTGCTGCCAACAGCGTGAAAGGAGAAATGGTGGGGAAGATGGTGTGCTGTTGATTCTCCTGGAGAGGCTTGTCACGCTGGCTTTCCTGATGTGAACTCAGCTGTTCTCATAGCTAGCGGAGCTCAGGTCCTCTCTGTTGTTGAGGATGGCTGCGATTCTCTTTGGGGGAGCTCTGGCCCTTACACTGAGCTTCACTTCCTGGCTCCAGTGCAGATCCCACAGCCTGGTGGCACAGATCGTTTGTCTTGCTGGTGCAGACTTTCTAGCTTCCACCACTGGCCACTGGGCCTTCCCAGTGCATATCCTTGATTCCAACTCACATGAGACATTGTGGGTTCTAGGCCTCTAGCCGGACTTATAGAGGACACTGCCATTGACTCTAGGTCTTCAGGTCCTCAGGTGGATTCTTTGGGTCTCATGCATGGACAGATCTCTTGCATTTCTCTGCATTTGATTTTTTGGGTGAATATTATAAAACAATCCTATAAATTATGTGTTCTATATTAAATCTATTCCTTTGCAAACTCTGAGTACAACACAAGGATTTGACCCTGAGTCTCAGAAGGACTATGGCCTTAAATTTGGACTCCTGGTCTCCTGAATTCCAAGACAATATGCCACTGTTGTTTTAAACCACTAGATTTATAGAACTTTGTTTCAGCAGCCTCAGGAAATTAATACACCTCCTAGCTATAATCCATGGGAAACAAAATTCAGACAGTGAATGACAGAAGTAAACCATGAACCTGGCTTTGTTACCTGCCGGTAGAGAAGTCTTTCCAAACTTCACACAAATCTGGATGTTCTTTATCATCTCACCTGGATGGAATACTGCAGTCACCTCCTGTCCTGTGGTGGGTCAGAATGTGGTCCCAGAATACCTTCCTCAGAATCACTCAGAAGTAGCTAATAAAACAAGTCAAAAATGCATGGGTCCCATGGGTGACCTAGTACTGTTTATCAGTGTCTCCTGCAGGCAGGAGTTAAGAATAGAATGGGCATAGTTAAGAGCCCTCTAAGCTATGGCAACACTTATAATAGGTATGCAAATGTCTACAGGAATGCATTTGTTGATTAGTTTGATTTAGTTAATGGAGTAATTGAGCATTATTTTAGCAACTCATTAATTTTAACTGTTGTTATGGAAAATCTTTCTACACTTATAGCCCAAATTCTTTCTTAAGCAACTGAATTCAATAATTGTGAGTCACTGTAAAACAAACATACTTGAACTTCATGGATCTTGCAAAACAGAGAGACTATGAATGAGAGCATTCCTTTTTAATTGGAGATAACCTGAGTATCAACTGGTATTTATTATCACTCTGTCAAAGAAGTAAACTTAGAAATAAAATACAATATTCTGTGTTTCAAAGAGCATCTAACGCTTATTTCAATCATTTCCCAAATGACTAGTACAAGTAAAGGCGTTTTGATGAACTCCTTACAGTCACTGCGGCACTTCTGATTCTTAGCCTTTCAAAATGTTCTTCCAACACCTGTAGCTACATGCAAAATTTGCGTCTAACTCAGGCTTTGTAAGGTCAGGGTTAATGGCATGAGATTTAAAGACATGATGGTTACTGGGTTGAATGGGTGTTACTTCTGTGATGCTCTTACGTGTTACACCTTCATAAAAATCTCCAGCAACCATCCATTACTTTTAAAGACAGTGTAGATTATCTGGGGTTTTTGGTGATTTTTTAAAAGAAATCCTTTTCTATTGCTTTTCCCTTGCTTTACACTCACACCCTTATGTCCGAACTTCTAGAAGGCACATTTCAAATCGAGAAACATTTTACTTTCACCTTGCCACAGCCTATGTTCCTACAAAGGCTGCAAATCAACACCAAATTTCTCTCTAAAAGTAAGTGAGGAGGTAGATCTCAGGAAAAATATTCTTATCACAGTAACAAGTTGGAAGCGTTTGCTTATTTCAAAAACTAGCATGTCTTTAATTCTTAACTCTAAGATGCTGATTGGGTTAGGCAAAATCCAAAATAGCACTGGCTTTAAAGTTAAAAGGCAGTTTCTTTGCTCTTGTGTAAGCACACTCAGGGGAAGAGAAACAGACAAAAATCTCACAATTTTGCTTTCTCAGGCAAGTTTTAAAAATATACAGAAAAGAGGAGGAAATGAGTTTCTGTGATAGTTTAATTAAACCTTGTGTGTATGGATGGTCTGTCAACTCCTAAGAAAAATGTGTTTGTAACCTCTGCATTCTGTTCTCACTCTTTCTACTCCCAGTTTGTCTTCTTACCTTGAACCTAGAATGCAGAGACAATCTGTTTGAAGATCTATCTGCCCATCCAGTTTATCCCTAGGCATACTACCACCGTGATCATATTAATCTCCTAACACTTTTTCAATCTTAGGATTCTTTGGCTCAGATCCCTACATTTGCTGTCCAGTTGGCTCCAAAGTAAGTATACTGTGATTCCTTGCTCAGACATCTCAGACCTTCTAAAATGTGTCACCAAAATATGTCATTCTTTCACTCTTCCCATATAAGTCTATCCTCAAGTACATTCTATTCTGGAGCATAAATCTTAAACTTTTAGACTTTGTAGACTTGCAATTTTCTAATTCTTTACTCCCAAAATGCTTTCTCTGCCAACCTTCTCCCAACTAGAAAGGACCTATTTCGTGATGTGCAAAGGAAAGGAAATTCCAAACTCCCTTGGAAGTCATGCTGGTCGCCAAAAGGATGTGATCTCACACAAAATGTGTCAAGGGGTGCCTGCAACTCCCGGAATTTCCTATAGAATCTGCCTGGTGCTGTGAGCTTCTCTTTACTGCCCTGAATTTTTCTAAAAGACTATTCATTAACTCACTGAACTGAAGCATTAATTGATCATCTACTCTGCACCGAACAACAAGGTTATAAAAGTGCTTACACAGCCCTTTCGATGAGGAAGAGAAACTTGTCAGGACACAGCAAAGATGCTGTGGGATTGGGTTAACAAGTGCACTTAAGCCACCGAGGGCATGAGGGAAGGACCACAGGAAAGGGATCCCTCATCAGATGGGGTGCTTGCCCATGAGTCACAGAGGGAGACTGATGAAATCCCAGGAAGAAGAAACTGTTCCCAGGTTCTCAGGGCCCATCTTAGAATCAATCCAGTCTCATTCTTGATGGAAACCAGCATCCAAGATTCAGCTACTGTGAATTGTGCTGATGTAAACATGGGTATGCATGTATCATTTTAGGGTGATATCTTTCACTGTTTCAAGAAGATTCCTAGAAAGGGAATGGCTGGGTGGGATGTAATTTCTCATTTTAGTTTGTTGAGGACTCTTGATAATGATTTCCATAACTGTTGTACCAGTTCATATTCTCACTAACATTTTAGAAGGGTTTCTTTTTCTTCTGCAGCCTCAGCAGCGTTTGCTATTATGTGATCTTTTGATGACAGCCTTTCTTTCTGGAATAATTGGGAATCTCACTGTTGTTTTTATTTGAATTTCTCTATGGGCCAGAGATGTTGTACATTTTCTCATGTATTTTAGGAAAATGGATTGACCTTCAGAATATAAAGTAAAGTGAAATAAATCGGACCCATGGGCTTATATATCACATGGTTTCTATTATGTAGAAAACCAAAAGCATAAACAAAGAGTAAATTGAAGGATCGATAATAGAAGTAGGGAGGTCTTTTGCAAAAGAAAAGGGGACCAAGAGATGCAGGCAGAAGGGGCAGAGGGGCTGGGTGAAAAAGAACGAAGCTGTGTTCTGTACGCATACCCACACCTCATGAGGAATGTAATCGTTGTGTACAGCAAACACGGACTCATAAAAATAAAAACGGGGGAAAAAAGAAATCAGCACTGAATCTAATTTGCAAAGGAAACTCCTGTGTCACTTGTAAAGTACCGCTAATGAAATAGACTGTGCCTCCCTTTACAAGTCCGATGGTGGTAAAAACTTAGCTTAAAAAAGCATTCTAAGGAAGCTGGGGAAAGTTAGATAGGATGACTGTTAATACGAGAATTATTGGTACACACAGAAACTTGGAGAATAAAGCCTTAGTTAATGAGGATTTAGGTGAGGGTTCAACTTATAGAATAAGGAGAAATTAGGAAAAAAAAGCCACATCATAGTTTTATTTATTTCAAATTCTAGGTTGTGTCTGGAAATTCAATTCCCTCCCTCCTCCCTCGCTCCCTCCCTCCCTTCCTCCCCCCTCCCTCCCTTCTTTCTTTCTTTCTTTCTTTCTTTCCTTCCTTCCTTCCTTCCTTCCTTTCTTCCTTCCTCCCTTCCTTCTTTCCTTCCTTCCTTCATCTCAAACCAATGTGTATGGCAGGGATGGGGAAAGAAACTAAAAATTGAGAAAGATAACTTTAAAGCATGACAAGCTCATCTTACGGGTTAAAAATATGAAACTTTACGTACCTACGGTTAGGACACTGACATGCATTAGTACTTTCTGGAATTATGGAGGCAACTGGACCTCCAGTTACCCTCACCATAAAAGACATATGCCGCAAAGCAGGGCTGAACACCCAAAGAGTAAGGGCGACGGCTGAATACACTCAGGACGACATGAATAAGCAGGGAAAACACAAGAGGGAGTGAAAAACAGGCACAGGAGCCCCATGCTTGGCTTGAGCACTCAGCCGGCATGTCTCTTCGTCAAGGATACAAATCTTTCCAGGATATCAGCACCGCAATTGCATCAGGCTTAGGCTTAGACCTGGTCTTTGAGGGTCAGAGAAAGTAAATGCATTCAGAAACAGTAGAACTCAGCTCTACCATGCTAGGCTCACACGTAGCACATTTTCTTGGCAGTGGGGTAAAGAGCTTGATCTCGGGATTCAGACAAGCTAGGGTTGAATCCCAGCTCTAACTTTTATAGACTGTGTGATAATCCCTCTGGATATGATTTCCCTATGTGTAAAATGGAGATAATAAAACCTTCTTCAAAGGAGGGTTTCTTGGGAGACACAGAGATAATTCACATAAGGTGCTCTGCATAGTGCCTGACACACAGTGAGAAATTACGCATTGTGGCTGTTTGTGATAGTCACTAATATCACCCAGTGACTGAAAAGGATGTGCACATTTTCTAGTTCCCCTTTCCATGGTCAGCTACTAGACCTCAGGTCTCTTTAGACTCACGAAAGAGGGCCTCTGTTTCCCCCAAGAACTCTCCTTTGCAATTCATTCCACCAAAGTGCGCCTCAGAACTGGGCTACATTGCAGGGTAGGCACAGAAGAAGCTGAGAAAAGCAGCCTATAGCATCTGGCTGGGAGACTCACAGCTTTAAACACTCTCCTCTCCCCAGAGCTAGGACACTCACTGGCTTCGATTTCCTCCCAGCCTGGTTCAGGAAGGGTCTGAGGTGGGGAGCTGTTCCTTGGGAGGGTTCTTGTCCATGCTCAAGGCTGTGGAAGGCCCAAAGGAACAAGCCACAGATGAGGGGCACACTGAGTGCATTTGCAAAGTTCAAGGTCATATTTTTTTGTCTTTCTTTTGACTCTGAGAGTAATGTTATTAAATTACAAGCCTAAAAAGGAATTCTCCTAATCCTGGCCTTTATGCAATTGGGTTCGACATGCAGGCAGCAATTTCTGTTTTTGTTTATTTTTGAGCAGGTCTGTTGCTTATGCTTAAATGCTCTTGTTAAATCTCTGCTTCATAGCTAATCACATTTTTATTGCAGGCATGAAGCTCTCTACAAGGCCCTCGCTGAGCTGTTTCTGTAAATCAAAACCTGCTCGGCTGTTCTTCTAGCTGGCAGGAGCATAGGGTTAGTTTTACCATTTATGGTTGTGAAGTCCATCCTGATGTTTTTTTGTTCCTGCTTTTTGGTTTTTTTTTTTTTTCCTCTCAACCCCCTCCATTCTTCCTGCTTTAAAAATGTATATTCCAGGCTTAGCTGAAACATGTATGAATAGATTATTTCATTCCTCACTACGGATCATTAATAAAGGTGTCAAAATGACAGAAGATGCATGGCTTACATTCCTACATGCCAGATCTATTCCTCGAAGGCAGGCTGAAGCTGTTTAGAAAAAGATGATCTGTTGGGCCCCTGGTCTAAATGACCTCACGGTCTATTTAAAGTATTAGCACACCTTCTTGTGAAATACACATACAAAACACATAGGACACTTAAATGTAACTTGTCTTCCTAAGCCACTTACTCCTCTCCGTTGCTGCTCCCACTGTGCTGTGAACAAAGTCTGGGAACAAAGACAGCCCAGACATCTAACTTTGGCTAAGCCCCCTGGGCACCACTGTCTAGTCTCTAACCATACCAGTATTCAGAATTGCCCCAAATACTTTGCTATATTTGGTGAGGTTAAAATGGGCTGGGGGTATAGTATAGTTCAGTGTACATTGTGCTTAGCATGCATGAGGCCCTGGGTTAAATTCCTAGCACCAAAAAACCCAAAAATAATAATAATAAAAACGAGTGAACGTATGCGAAAAGTCAAAGGAAGACACATACAAATACAAGGGAAGCTACTTTTTAAAAAGAAAGCAAAATACTCTGGTTTCTCTTCAGATCACATAAATCTTTCGCCTTTTAAAAAGCAAGCAAGGGAATAGAGAATGTGGATCCTGCGCAATATTTCCAGAAGAGAAGAACCCTCATAGGCGTGAGAACTTGTACCAGGGAAGAAGAGAAGGGAATATCTAGATTCAGACTGTGCAAAATAGGTTTAGACTGAGCAAGTGGCCCTCCTGAGGTCACATAAGGATCCTGGGAACCTCCTTCTTTGTATCAGAGGCTGATTCTGGTCAGGCCTATACAAAGTCCCCAGTTCTATGGCCAAGGGCAAGAAGAGTCTGTCATTAGAAGAAAGGGGATGGAAACTTTAAGTGGCTTCCTCCACTATCTACCAGGGCAGGAGTGTAGGCTTCCCAGTGCCATGATATTTGCCAGAGAAAAGCTGAGAGCCAAGGTGAAATGGCAACACAGGAGGGATATAAAGGATGGACTGAAATCCTCTGCTGATGCTGCTAATGAAGGAGGGAGAATGGACGCCCAATTTGATTAGAGTTCTAGTCCTAGCTGAGCTAAATTTTAATAACAACAGCTCACACTTAGTATTCTTAGGCACAGAACACTGTTTCAAGCAATTTAAATGCATTATCTTGGTTCATTCCCATCCCCAGGGAGTAGGTATTGCCCTATTTTACAGATGAAGAAACTAAGGTATGGAGAGGGTAAGCAGATTATAGGATCTGCCAGTTAGGAAAGGGAAGCAAACTGGGATTCCAGTCCAGGAAGTCTGATTCTGGGCTCACATGTTTATGTTCTACAGCCCTGGTCCTCTTCCCTCAGAGCCAGAGCAGCCTCTGCCTAGCCTGGAAGACAGCCAGCCTCAGTGGACACATTGCTACTGTGGTAGACATGGTATGTCCATGGTGGACACTTTGCTACTGTTTTAATGTGTTCCCCAAAAGCTCGTGTGCTGGGAAGTTAATGCCAAAATTCATTTGTCAGTAATACTGGAGGTGGCCTTCTGGAGGTGCCAATTAAGATTAGAGAAAGTCATGAAGGTGACGTCATCATCCTCATTAGTGGCTTTACAGGAAGCAAAAGAGTAACATGAACTAGCATGAGAAGTGGCAGGAAGGCCCTTGCCAGACACCACTCCCTTCTTCTTGGACTTCTCAGCCTCCAGAACCATGAACTAAATCAATCTCTACTCCTTAATAATTACCCAGTCTGGGTTTTTTAGCATAGAAATAACAAACAGACTAAGACCCAACCAAAGCACTGTCTGAGGCACTTTCTCAGTGCTGGGGTACAATATTTCACACCCACATCCTGAAAGAGGAGAGCTTTACTTTGGCTCTTGTTTTAGAAGTTTCAATCCTTGTAAGGTCGGCAGCATGGTAGGAGAGCCTGGATGGAGTTACAGCTCCCTACCTCACAGGGAAAAGCTCAGAGTGAAGGGAGGGGTGAGAGAGAGAGACACACCCTTCTGGGTCATGTGCCTGGTAACCCACTGCTCCAACCAGACACCATCCCCTAAAGCAAGTCGGCTACAGCAATCCCGGATCTAGTCTTCTTCCAAAATTCCTACCTATCACCTATGAGCACATGAAACTCTTGGGGAACATCTAGATATGAATCGTAACACTGCTTGTCAGAACCCTAAACCACCCACCACTTGTCCGCAGTTTGTTTCCCCCTTGAAGATGTCACCAGCTTCCCAGAATTCCCTTTTCTCAGCCAACTCCATCCCAGCCAATCATAGAATGATAATGATTATTTAGCTTTCGCTAGGTCATTCTAAGAGAATTTGACCAAGCAAACACCTGTCAGTTATAACAAAGGGGTAAATCATAACACAGTTAGCCTCGAAGAGCTCAGTTCCCCTGCTGAGATAGTGCTTGGAACTTAAACGTCCTAAAAGAATAAAGGCAGCGAAAGGAAACAACCCTCAGGGGAAACGTCAGGACCAAAAGCATCATCTGCGTCTTCTGAGGTGGGAGGAAGCTCCAAGGGAACTGAAAAGCTCCTCCCCAGAAGACTGACCTCCACCAGCTGCCTGAAAAGGAATGCAAGGCGGAAGAAAGCAACATCAGGTTAGGATGCTATTAAACACCAGTTGGAAGAGGCCAGAAAGAGCAGTTAAAGCTTTAGGTGTAAAGGTCAGAATATGAAAATTAGTCCATGCTCATTACTGGTTACAACTATGTGAAACATCAAGTTGGCTATGATTTCACCTATGAAGGCAAACAATACAGTTTGATAATACAAGGTCAACCTTAGTGTATCTGCCATGTGACATCTTCAAGAAAGGTAGGTAGCAAAACTTGCCCAAAAGAGGTAGCGGCTCCATACGGACAGTAATAGAAGCTTGCTGTCACTGTAAAACAAAGTCCTAAGCGTCTAATTTTAAGGAAAGGGTCACACAATCAGCTGGAAAAGCCCAGGTAGGGCAAGGATGGGGAGATCATTCCACCCAGAAGAAATGTTCTATTTTTCGGTATGTAAGTTCAGTATGGTCATATCTCATATCCACATATCCTCAGTATCTGCAAGTTATTGGTTCCATAACACCTCTCAGATACCAAAATCCACAGACATAGTATTTGCGTATAACCTACACACATCTGTAGATTACTTGTGATACTGGAGATATATGGGCTATTTAAATAGATGCTCTACTATATTGTTTAGAGGATAATGATAAGAAGGTCTGTACATGTTCCACACAGATGTAAATTTTTTCCAAATATTTTCAGCCCACAACTGGTTGAATCCACAGGTGTGGAACCCACAGATATGGGACCCATGGAAACAGAGAATCAATTATTTTAAAGGAAGATGAAGCGGGTATCCCTTCTCTTGGCCTAAAGAAAAAGGCCAACCATCTTAGACACTTAAATACTGTATGCATAGAAACCACGTTTCCCCGAAACTAACACTACAACTGCTACAGTATTGATCCTGTGTGGCTTGTCTGTTAAAAGAACCCAGTCAGATCTCCTCCAGCCTGCCTTTGCTCCCATGGTGTTCAGCAGAGGATTCTGAAGAACAATGTATATGTATTTTATTCTAATCACTGACCAAAAGGATAATTTCCTAGTTGTGTATCATTATTTATTTTAATTGAATTGGGTTTTGATTATACTCACAAAGCTGATTATTTAAAGTAATTATACGGTTTTGAAAATTGAAAAGCAAGAGCTTCTTTTCCAAAGTGAAAAAATGTCTTGTTAGCTCAACTGTTTACAGAAATATAAAAAAGGATTTTCCTGTAATGAGGATAGTGAAAAGGGCAGAGGATTCTTGCCTCATAGCAGTGGTCGCTAGCCAGAGGTAAGTGCACACTTAGCCCCCATTTCTAGCGATGTGTAGCCATATCTGGCGACATTTTTGTCATAACTTGGAGTGTAACTGACATAGAAGCCTCCAGCCCCAAGGAGACTATGAAACAGTCTATGAAGGCATAGGGCAGCCCTACAACAAGGAGCTGGGCAGAACCAAGAGTCAGTTGTGTCAAGGTGGAAAAAAGCTGCTACTGATATACCTGAATTCAGCTCTACTACACCAGGTAAATTTGCCAGTCGCTCTAAAATAGCTTCCTCATCTTCAAAACCATGAAAGGTCACTTGAGCAATTATAGTTAGTCTACATTTACAACCTCTATTACTTAGCTTACCCAACTTTTATTAAAGAATTTTAAAAATTATTTTATTAGTACATGTTTGCAGTAGATGCAGTTTACCATCATCTTGGGAGTGGTTACCTGTACATAATACACCTTCTTTCCAGGTACATGTATACAATATAGCTTGTTTCTTTTTTAAAAATCTCCTTCCCCTTTGTTCTCCTCTCCCTCCTTCCTCCTCTAATTCCCCATCCCGATTTTCATTCTTGCTGATATTATTAATCTTAGCTCATAAGTTTATGGCATGAAGGAGTGAAGAAGAGGGAGGGGGAGGGGGAGAAGGAGGGGAAGAAAGAGAGGGAGAAGGAGAGGGAGAGGGAGAGGGAGAGGGAGAAGGAAAGGGAGAGAGAAGTCCTAGATATGAATGTGACATACAATTCAGTACAGCAAGCAGCAGCAGGAACAGTCCAATAGGTTCAAGGCTGAAGTTGGGCCAGGCAGCAAGAGGCAGACAAGGGTGATGTCCTGCATGTGTTTTGTTTTGTTTTTTTGGGTTTTTTTTGGTTTTCTTTTCCGGTACCGGGAACCGAACTTACGACCTTGCGCTTGCCAGGCAGGCGCTGTGCCACTGAGCTAAATCCCCAGCCCCACCTACATATAGCTTTTCTATCCTGCGGAGGCAGATGATGAGGCCTGTGCCCTTGGCATTTTAGTACGGAAAAGATCTTCCTTTCAGGATGGATTTAGCTAGTGTGGATTCTAGAATGTTCTGTAAGCTGTTTGGTAGTACCTCTGACCCTTGTAAGCACCATTACTACTTCCCCAAGCGAAATTCTCCAGTGGAACACATATACCACACTCAGTTACAGAATGAACCTCGCTGTCATTCGACTTTGAAGGTTCAAAAGGGGAAGCCCTGCCTGCCCTGGTCTAACTGGTGAAGACATTACTCCTGGAAACACATCATTATTGACCAAGTTCACTGTGCACATTTCCTCAGTGAGGCTACCCACAGGTAGGTGCTCAGGGATCTACCTGAAAAGCCCTCGAGAATAGGGAGGGGAGCTTGTTCGGGACAATCACATGGCCACGCTCTTTGCTGGTGATTTTTTCAAGCATTGCGATAATCAAATTCATGCTCATGAATTTGACCCAATATGACCTTGGAAGTAGAGCCACACCAATGAAGAACAGTAGCAAGTACTGTCTGTTATAGTAACTCATGCAGAAGGTCCTACAGCTCCATGAAATGATGCTTACCCACGTCTCTTCACACTGCATTCACTGCACTTAGTATTAACACTAATTGCTTGAAAGCAATATAGTGTGGGTATTTCTGGTGGACAGGGAAAAGCATGAAAAGAACAGGGAGCAGTTCATAATGGGGGAAGAACTAACTTCCAGGCCCTGCCCTCTGGATGCCTTTCCCTGCTCCCACAATTTGGATTCATTGAGACTGCTACCAAGATGCCAGGATTTAAGGTTAGATGTCAGGAAAAGGAATAGGAGTAGTTTGACTCAGAGCTTCTGAACTACAGTCAGCCATGTGGATTTCTGAAGATTCCTCCCCATATAGGATTTCCTGTGAAGAGGTTTTGTTATGATTGTAACCACCTTTGGTAACCCAAGGTGGCTTTGAATTTTAATTCCCTCTAATGTTGTCAATTATAATGTTTCTAGTGGGAACAGGAGAAAATTTTATTATGGAAGAACACGGAGTGGTATTCTAATTAGTCCAACAAAAATCTAGGATTCATAGCCTGCTAAGCCTTGAGTTGAAGATTTGGAGACAGGCTTACTTGGAATATTGCATAGATGCTGAACCTGTACCGCCAGCCCTAGAATTACTCTGGCACAGACTGAGGTTGTCCTCACTTAAAGTAAGTAAGCAATTTGCATGATCCCAGGCCTGGCACTTGACAATCATGGTACCATGATTAAAGCCCCAGTAGGTAGCCGCCATGCTTCTTGGCTCAGTGGTTCAATCCATTGACACTGAAAGAGGTGATAAATTCTGGTACATTTTCCTTCTCAAAAGTTACACTTTCAAGCATTCCTGCACTTTCAAGCTATTAAAAATCTACTAAGTAAAGACACAACTCCAAAAAAGTCAATTTCACCTTCTAAATTACATTGAAAATTACATAAATTGAATGTGTTCCTAATTCTGTATGCTTAAGTCCTGGATGAAATGCAGTATTAATTAATATCCCTGGGGGTCAATATATTGTGTTCACTGCTGCACAGAGAGCGGTTAGGAGGTGAGTAGGAACACAGGTAGCAAAAGAAAAAGGTCACTAACTCAGATAATAGGGGTTTCAAACAAGATGGAGAGATTTAGCTAGAGGGATCATAGAGACAGAGTGTGGTTTGATACTGAACTTCTCTGATGTGATCGTTTAAGTGCTGTCAAATTCATCTAACATCACTTAACTACGCTTCTACCAAATGCTACTTTATCAAACATGAGGCTTTCTAAGCCTGAAGATACCATGGGCAACGTAACAAAATGACAAAGTTGGTTCTTTGTGATTCTGAAGGGCTTCAGTGAAGCGTTGATCCAACTGACTCATAAAGGGCAGGACAGTAAGTCCAGCTGGAACTTCCCAGCCTCCGAAGGACTTAGGATCATCAGGTTACCAGTTAGCAAAGCCAGTCAGAGCTGTAGAGGCAGTATTTGGAGGCAGTGATCGATACAGGTTTTGGTAATGAAGTCTGTCTTGTCTCCTTAGGGACATTCCTGAAAAATCATGAAAGGTGGTCCCTGTTCTCTAGTGAAGAGATGAATATAGTCATTGGTAAACTTTTTAAAAATTTGTACATCTGCTCTGCTTTCATCTGGCCAAATTACAAACCAGATGAGTGACTACACATTTGACATTACCTGATGCTAAGACATTCCAAATTGTAAACAAATACATACCCACAGTAATAACCACATTTATCAAATGCTTTCTATGTGCCAGGCATACTGATGAGCTCTCTGAATATATTTTTTCATTGAATTCTGATGACAACACTGTAAGCAAGGCATAGCTACCTCAGTACATAGACAAGGGCCCCGAGGGACACAGAAGTTAAGTGCAATGACCAAGTAGTGTCACACATGGTGATCAGCAATGGTAGGATTTAAACTAAAGTCTGCTTGTCTTAAAAGTCTGACCTTCGTACTGCAACCTCTTATTTAGCTTCCGTGTTGACAGTATCATGGAAACAGATGAAACACCCCATTTTTCCACATGCCACTTTTCTTTCTAACATTGGAACTATGCTAGAAGTCTTCTTTCATCTACAATACTCTCCCGGGCCTTATAGCAAAGTACTTCTCTCTGTGTGTTGTTTTAAAATTTTATTAGTACATGGTGTTTACATTCATCTTAGGGAACAGGCACTTGTGTTTAACATATCTTGATTCTTTTTTCCCTTCCCTCTCCGCCCATCTTGCTCCCTCCATCTCTCTATCACCTTTTCTCATTTTCTTTACCATTGTCACTGTTTCTAAATTCATGTTTGTGATGTGTAATGATCGTGTTCACTGTGGAAAGGTGGTGCATGTACATGACACATCTTCACTGATTTCATGTCCCAGTCCTCCTCTCCCTCTACCTCGGCCTCTTGGTCCTCGTTCTATCTCCCTGTTTCCTTTTATCAGTCTTTTATTTTGTTGTTTGCTTGTGTTTTGAGTTACCCAACCGAGAGAAACCACACAGTGTTTAACCTGGGCTGCCTGATTTATTTAACACTATGTTTGCAGTGCTACGATTGTATTCTCTTTTGTATAATCTTTGTTTTTCCTTATACTACCTACAACATTAACTCAAAATGGATAAAATCCCTGAATTTAAGAGCAACAGCTGTCAAATTCTCACAAGGAAACAGGGAAATCTTCATGACACTGGCTTTGGCAACCACCTCACGGATACAACAGCAAAGGTACAGACAAACCATAAAAATGGATAAATTGTATAATCTTGAGACCAACTCCACTCAGCCGCAGTATACGCAAATTCTATCAAATCCTTTTTTAATCTTCGCTATACAAACCCAATACTCAGGAAGCATTTGCCTGATGGATTTGCACATGTTAGGCACTTACTGCCATATTCACAGACTTCATCCTACCTTATGATATTCGTGCAGTGAACATTTAAAATGATTTCCTCAACTGCATTCATAAATTTTATTATTTACTCCTGTCAGACGGAAGCCTTTCTTGTTGTTGAAGATGTACTTCTGTTTAGATGGACACTCCTCTTAGGTAAGGAACTGAAGAAGCTGGAATTAACCTTTCTAAGCATCACAGTAGAAAAAAAAAATAATGATCTCACTAGTAAGAGAAGTTACTTGGTCCTAAAAGGAGATTTGAATAATTTACTAAATTTCCACCTGACAGAGTGGCCATGACAGCCTTAGCTATCACATATTTATTGACATTACTTTGTATGATTTCTGAGGGCAGAAAAATATTTTCCTTCCCCTTCAACTTCTCATGAAGCATAGAACATCACTGCACTCATTTTGGAAGAAGTAGTAGATTTCAATTTCGCATGTTTAAACTGCAGAGAAATGATTAAAGCAGTAAAATTATTTGCTGAACAATTTTTGCATTTGGATTATTGAAGAGAAGGATAGTATTTATTAGTCCAAAACTATTTCCCTTAAATCAATGCCATCGATGGGATAGAGTATTAGGTATTATTTTAGGGCTTCCCTTTTAAAGATATGGTTTGAAGAGAACTTCAGCTGTGAAACACCTTTCTTTCCTTCCCATATACAGTAACATTTCCATGCTTTTTATTAAGTCCCAGAATACACGGTTAATACCTCTTTAACAGGGGACTCGTTGGTGGCCCTTGGGACCAGATGCAACCTATCAAGAGGCCTCAGAAACCTTGCAGTGACCCCTCAAGCTGATAGAGGTGCAACCTCAGTGAGGTCAAATACGTTCCTGAACTAGTCCTTATTGCTGATCAGTTCCACTGTAATCCAGTCTCACTGTCACACGAAATTCCCAGAATAACGCCATGTGGCCCAAAGTGCCTCTGTATAATCACATTCTGTGCAGACACTTTTTGCTGACTAATTAAAATAACCAAACAATTCACATGAGTTGAAGGTTTTGTGTAAAATAAAAGTCGTACTTTCTCCAGAGACTACTTCCTGTTGCCCCTGAAGCATTGCTTGGTTGATTAATTAATTCCACATTTGAAACAGAAATTTCCTCCCTGGGTTTCAAATGAATGAACAACACATCTTCTTTCATCTTGCTCTCTTATGCTACTCACAGCCTGCCCATGGCTTTCGTAAACATTACAGGGGGGATAAGTAGAGCTATATTTTATTTATTATGACTGAACAATGTCTAAGCTCTGAATCCAAAAATGAAACCAAGTGATCCCATATGCTCAAATTTTCTTTATTGCCATCTTCAACAAATGGGAAATCTCAGACATGAAGGTATTTTTCCTGTGTCTCATACAAGCTGGAGAGTCTCCAATCAGACATAAATACTTTTAAAGCCATGGGTGACAGACTGTGTCCACTGGTTACAATGTAGTCCTCACAAAGATGAGATTATGACACAGCTTTCCTCTTAATGAAAAGTCCTCCTGGAGTTCTGTAGGGGAAATGCATTGCCATTTCCTTGGGCATCAATTACTCCTGAGTAAATGCAATTGTATTTTCTCTGCTGGATATAAAGATTTGGGGAAAATATGCTATGAAAAGTAGGTATTGAAGAAGTTACTTAACATAAAATTTTAAAGCAATGTTTTATTTATATGCCAAAAGAAAATACTGAAATATCATTCTTTATGAAACAATTACAAATCTCATTTCTGTGTCAGTTACATGGGAGTGGTAGTGGTAAATGTTGTACGTTCACCCTGTATCCTATATGGTGACATTTCCCAGCTTCCCTTGCATTTAAGCAAGGTCACGTGATTGTGATCTGGCCAAGAGAATGTGGATGGGTGATAGAGGGTAACTCACACCTGATTGGCTCCCGTCCAGCAACCTCATCATTACCTCTTATTTTGTGGCAAATTTGTTGACCATATACGGTGCCCACAATATACGGTCACTGACTGGGTGCCCCAATCTCTAAATGACACAGGGAAGAGATTTCCTGCCTCCTCCTACTCACAATGCTTCTGAACACAGTGGTTTATGGTGAAATCATGTAATAGATTTTTATTAAATCAAATGGCTGATAATTTTTGTATTAGCAGTTATAAGGGTTAGCATACTCTCAATAAAGTAGACCTGAATTATCCAGGTGACTTCTTATTATCTGAGAAAAGTCATCTTGCCCAGGAAGGACCAGTTATGTTCCACTTTTCAAAACAAAACAACAAAAAAAACCCATTTCTTTATGTTCTTACTCATGTGATTCCCATTTTCTAACAAGGCAAAAAGAAAATATAAAACTGAGATAGAGAAAAATATTGTAACCAACAATAACCCAACTTCACACGGAATTCAAATCTAATTACAGAGTGAAGGCTATATTAAATCTGTACTTTAACCTTCTCTTTTCTGATTATAAAAGTAATACAGTTTTGTTATAACAAATAGAAAAAATACATAAATTTGGAAAGAAGAAAATGGAAGTCACTCATCATTGCACCACTCATTGGTAAGCACTATGATCAGGTTTATACAAACCATTCCAGTCCTTTCTCCGCCTATGGGTACAAAAAAACTTAATTTTACCAATTTGTGATTATATATTTTCAGTTATTCCCTTTCTATACTTTGACATGTTGAGATTTTCAACAGAATACTTCTCCTATGACATCACTGTGAAACCTACATGTGGGGATACTTTTCTTTATTACAAAATCCCTTACTGGTGAATATTTAGGTTATTTTGAGTTTTGTTGTTATCAGAAATAATTCTAAATTGACTGAACTTGTAGGAAAGTCACTGTTAACCCTCTAATTACATATTTTGGATGAATTCCTGACACTGAGGTTGATGAAGTAGATTGTATGCCTTTTTACGATGCTTTTGACACAAATGGCCAAACTGTCCTTCAGAAAAGTTGTTAACAATTTAGAGTCCCACCACATTCCTCATATTCTTTGTGTGGGCCCAAAGTTTCTCCACAGACTTGGTCATAAATACAAAGTATACTTATAAGCATTTTAATGCTTATATTTCTAAGATGATTCTAGATGGATATAAAATGCTACTAATTTTTCTTAAATTTATACTCTCAATTAAGGCATGTAGTACGCTGTCAACACTGGAGTGATGTGTCCACTCTTCTCTAAGCTTCAGCACCCTCATTTAGACAATGAAAATAATTAAAACAAAAGTCCTTCATGATGATTACGGCCATTCATCAAGATAATAAAGACCAGTCATCACTGTGTCAAAGTACATAATAAACAACCAATAAATTTCAGCAGAACAATACACCAACAGAGCACCTTAATACATTTTCAGGAATTCATATCTTTTGAAAAATGTTGTTGCCATAAAGCTCACTTGAACTCGGGATGTCAGTGGGCTTCAGCACACATTTTTTTTTTTTTTTAATTTTAAAGAGAATAGTAAAAGAAAAAAACAATAGCAGCATACCGACATCACAAACATAAACAAAACAAAACAAGAACATTAAAAGTGATGCAGAGTTTCAAAACAAAGTGACAGGAATTAACAGCGATTGTTATATTACATATCATTATCCTCAACTACGTTGCTCAGATTACCAGGTGTAAGAATGGAAGATTGTTCAAATCATTAAAGAGAATAACAAAATAATTATTAAGTAAAATATTACAGATAATATAGAATTTCACTAGACAAGATGGCACACAATTATTGAAGATCAACTTTGTCACATTTATATTACAGTATTGGGCTTCTCCACTCCACAAAGGGTAGTAATATCTCCTTAATATTTTCATAATGACTACACTAATTTATATTCTCACCAACTGTATTTAAGATTTTCCCTTTATCTGCATCCTCACCACCACGTGATACTGTTTTTTGTTTTTGTTTTTTTTTTGTTTTTTGTTTTTTTTTTGTTTTTCTCCGGTACCCGGAACTGAGCTCACGACCTTGCGCTTGCCAGGCAGGTGCTTTGCCGTTGAGCTAAATCCCCAGCCTCGATACTGTCTTTTTGATGATAACCATTTTAACTTGGATGAGAAATCTTGCTTTGCTTTTGATTTGCATTTATTTCTCTGATAAACAGTTATGTTAAGCACTTTTTTTCATTTACTTCTTGACTATTTGCATGTCTTTTGAGAAGTATCTATTGAAGTAATTTGCCCATTTTTAATTATATTATTTGGGATTTTACTTTTTTGAGTTCTTCATATATTCTAGATATTAATCTTTTGCTGGGTGAATATTATGAAAGTATTTTCTCATGTGCTGCAGGATTTCTCTCTACTCCATCGATTATACTCATTGTTGTGTGGAAGCTTTTAGTTTGCTGTAATCCCATTTGACTACTTTTTGTTTTATTGGCTGTGTTTTGAGGATCTTATCCAAAAAACTTTCACCCGTTTCAATGTTCTGAACCATTTCCCTTACATTTTCTTCTATTAACTTCATAGTTGCATTCTCTTTCATCCATTAGAAGTTGATTTTTATATGGTGAGTGATAGAGAATATTCTAGTATCCTAGAGTTAAAAACAGATATTTCTAGTAGTATTGAGTTCAACTAAAAGAGGTTTTTTTCTGTCCTTGACTTTCAGGAAGACTGATGAAAAACTAACCACAGTTTTCAAATAATTCCTCTTCTGCAAACAGATTGGTTGGCAGATGTAGTTTATACAACGCTGAATCCCCAGAAAAATGATGAGCAAAAACGCAGAACCCTTTGTACCTGCTTGAAACTATGTAGTACCTGAAGTCATTTCTGTTCTTTAACATCAATATGTTCAAAGAAAGAGTTGGGGTCCTCTCCTCTCGGGACAGGATGGCTATAACTTTCCAATCTAACACACATACGCCATCTTGAAGATGTCTATCAAAAACAACGGATGCTTCCTTTCATATGCAGATAGAATTCTGTACTCCGTATCTCTCCTCTGTACTGAGATGAAAACTCGGCACTCTGAACACAGTACCACTGAAGGCCAAGCCAAGGTCTCTGATTGCTAACCTGTAAGCTCAGCAGCAATGCATGCATGCTTTATTTATCCTTGGAGAGGATTAATTTAATTTGGTTTCCTCTTTCTTTGTTTGCATTGGAGGTTTTCACATATATGCGGAAATTGACTAGAACTTGGCAGTGAGAAGGGTGTAAAGTGATGTATATCCCTTCAGCCTTCCTTGGCCAACTTGGCGAGGCCGCCTGTGGAGGCCATGGGGAGCAGGCAAAGTACCAGACAAGAAGCAAAGTCAAGGTGTTCCATGCCGGCCAAAGGCTTCATAGAGGTCAGCACACTTGATGTTCCAGGTTAAAACAAAACAAAATAAAACAAAACTGCTCTTACTGCTTTAGTCTTTCTTAGAACATGAAGCTTAAAGGAAGAGTGGTTAGGATATTAACCAGACTGCAAAAAGACTACAAATTTAGCATTTGCCACTGTCCTTTGATAGCTCCCCTAAGGCTGGTCTTTTCAGTGGATAATCAAGGCAGTAGTTGATTAACTAAATCTACATGGTCACCGAGATACATGTCTGAAGACATGCTATTGTTCTTAAAAACTCTTTCTGACTTGGATCACAGAGTTTATAAAATTCTTCCCAAACCAAAGAACAGATTCACTGAGAAGCATGTGAGAATTAAAGATAACATTTTAAAAGGCTTACTTCAACATATTCAGTATCTTCTCTACCCCAAATGTTTTGGGGGACAGTCATTCTATTTCATAACTACTGCTTTACTTCAAATACAACAGCACAGTACCTGTAAGATACATGTTTCCCTGCAAATAAGACCTAGCTAGAAAATAATCAGTCCTGAAAAGTAAAGATCTAAGATGCTAGCCCAATCAGCCTAACCCTGCCTTACCTGCTATACAGAGTGGCCACGGAGCAAGAGAATAGTATGACAGGTAAGGCAAGGTTAAACTGACTGCGGCTGGCATTTTAGATCTCTACTTTTTAAGACTGATAATTTTCCAGCTAGGTTTTATTTATAGGAAAAAGGGTATCAACCTCCTCAGTTTCTACTGACATAGAAATGATAATGGTGATGGTTTGGCCAACATAAAAGAGGTTTTTTGTAATTTTGGTTTTGCCCCCAAGAACTGAACATCTGAGCTAGCAAATGTTGTTTTTCATGTTGACAACCATACTTCATTTGGGCTTTGCAGAAAATAATACAAAATGGCAGATGTCCCCTGTCTGACCAGGAGCTTCTCAGCAAGGATACTTAATGATGACCAGTTCCCACTGTAGCCACGATCTTCCCTGTAGAGCATTTTCTTCAGGACCAGTTCACGAACATGAACACTTTCCTACCTGAAGACTCTTCATTTCATTGTTTGTTACAAGTGCACAAGAAAGTTTTCCTTGGCTAATCCTTTAAGGACAGTGGTGCCCACAGCACGGTGACCTATGCTCCTAGTTTTGCAACTTGAACCAAAACAAGAAGCCATCTCAACAAAGAGATCAGATCTTTACGGGGCGCATCACAGAAGAGCAAACATTTAGCTGGGTGGGAACCTTTTCTGTCTCTAAAAGACATATTTTCAACAATGCTGTCTGAGATAACCATTAAGAACTAGAAATCACTGTTAGAAAAAGCTTGAGTAAAATTTTAAAGTAACAAAGACAAAAATCCTTGTAGATATTTCCTAAAGACATAACCATATTTTCTGCCTCTCAAATGACAAAGTGCAATGAAAATCTTGGCATCAATATTCTACTACATTTTAAGCATCGAAAATTGGGTTCAAGCAAAGATTTTAGACCAATTAAATTTGACAGCAAAAAAGTGAGAAAGAAAATTCTATATCTTCCTTAGCCCGTTTCCAAACCAACTTGTTAGTTTACAAACCATCTGCAAAAATGGCTTTGAGACACAGTTTTAAAACAGGCAAGTGTCCCCAGAGGTAGTTTCCATCACTGTTTTATAGATAAGCAAATTGAGGCTAAGTGAAGTTAGATGACATGTTCAGGATTAAACTAGAAAAAAAAAAATCTTAGATTTTCTAACTTCTCACTGTCCCACTACACAATGGTGCATGAAAATATAACACAAAGTACAAAACTCCAGCTTCAAAGATCAAAGCACAACACAGCACAGGCATTCAAAGGCAATGCCGTCAGCCGCTGCACACTGGCTTCCCATGCTAAGCAGAGCACTATACTATGCACCAGGGATGAAAATATTAATAAGAGTTATGATTATGGTCAGGAAGGAATCATGGAAGCAGAGAATGACCAAGCGATGGAACAAATACTTGGCATGGCCAGCAGAACTCAAAAGAGCCTTTAAGTTTGGTTCGTGAATATTCTACGCACAAAGGAACCCTGTAAATTGATCCTCTGTGCTCAGCACTGTCTAGGATTTTGAGAGGCAAGACAAGAATTTTGAGAGGCAAAGTTCCCTTGAACTGTGCTTAAGGCATGATGAGAAATTTGACTCGGGGAGCAGGACAAGCAGGGAAGATAAGACTCTCTATCCTGTGGCCTACCAGCTTGGGGACACCTAGGACAAGGGCATAGTGGTTTGTTATGGATAAAATTCACTGCACAAAGGAGGGGACTGGGAGAAGAGGAACTTCAAAAGTTCAGCAGCACTCTTGTATTGCATGCAAAAGAATGACAACCTTATCTTACAGCCTATCATTTCCTAATGTGTGCATCACAGTAGAGCAATCCAAGAAGATACCTCAATTATGAGAAAAATAAAACAAAACACCTTTCTACTCAAATAAATTAAGAAATACTACATACTGTCATAATGCAACAAGGGTCACAGCACTATTGTATTGACTATTTCAAATATCCAGTGAAAAACAAAAAACATACACAACTTTGGCTCTACCCACCAATGGGACAAAGAATGATTTTGAGGAGTGTTTATAAGCTAATGGGACATCGTTCGGGAAAGGGTGTTACAAGCAAGCGGGGCAGAGAAGGACTTTAAGGGGAGGACTCACTCAATTCAACGTGTGCTAGAGAACACTGAAGGCAAAGAAGACTTAGGAAAGGCAAAATGAGGGCTATGTGAATCAGTTTAATTCCATATTGGGGGGCGGGTCTAGGAAGTTCAATGGGTATACTTTGGAGATTATTAATAATATGAGGGAGCTGAGTTACAAAGCACATGCAAGAGCCAGTTGAAAGCAGTGAAAACTCACAGCCTTATCTCAGTCTCTGCCACATGCCATTCTAGTGCTCAAGTTCTACTACTCAAAACGATTGCGGAAATAACCACGGAATAAAGCGACTCTACATTCCTTCTGTTTGATCCCAAAAAAAATTTAACCCAAACCAAGAATAAATCTTCATATGATAAAATGTGTAGTCCTATTAAAAATAATGAAAATGTATTCCATGTCCTTTAAATTGTACCCTTGTTATAGCTGCCGGGCTCATAGGGAATTTATGGACTGCTCATTAGAAAGTATTTAATATAACAAATCGATGGGGCATAGTAGAAATGCAAGCCTTCTGAGAGAGAAAGAACTGTGTCCACTCAAGCCTAAGCAGGAGAACTGGTTCCCTGCTGTGTTTTCCCCCCAAATGGTTAACCTACACAAAATAAGACCTGAGATTACAGCTAAGTGAGTAAACAAAATTATCTGAGCATTTATAAAAGCTAATTAAAATGAAGAATGGAAGCAATTAAAAAGATTTCTCTGGCCTTTACTAGGTCAACACTTTATACCAAATATCCAGAAAAAAACTAAGCTGATTTATGATTCTTTTATTTGTTAAAGTTTCCCAGATTGAAAATTATATACCTTCCATGACTTATTTCAAACATGTCTAGACTCAAGGAAAGACAGTGGATATACAACATTTTTAAAGAAATGTATGTGTATCACAAGATGAAGTCTGATTTTTACAGTTCACCTACAGAAAATATACTTGCAATGAATACATTAGTAAAGTAAAGCATAACATTTTGGAAATGAAGCATAATTTGACTCAGTTTCTTTTTCTGGAGAGTTAACATCCCATCCCAAGCAAATCGATTTAACTCAGGCTGTTGCTGCTAAAGGAGTTCCTGCTAGGTAAGTCTATGGCTATCAGGTCTATTCTCATCACAGAAGTGACCACCAGCTGGTCTGAGCACAGTAGGTCTGCAGAGCTGTGAATTCCAGGGCTTCTTTCAGGGGGGCGTTCCTGCAAAATCCGTGATCTATATGGAAAAAAACCTTCCACTTAACCAAGAAAAGTTAACTCTTTCCAGTAACATAGAGCAAAACTAAATCCTCCTAGAGATGGTGAAACATGTGACCCACCTGAGATAATTATCAGCTGCATGTTTGCGGGGAGGCTGAGCTAAACTATAACATTGCCAGGGGTGGACGGGCTGGGTTATAGCTTTGAAATTTAACAATACCCACTTCTCTTTTTTTGTTGTTGTTAAAATCAAAAGCTCCTAACATAAACAGTGAAATTTCAAACCCCTAGAGTTAAGATAATGAACTCTGTGGATTGGAACTATTCCCTCAAGTAAGGTGATAATGCACAGTATTGCTTTCTTAACACAGACCCTATTCCCCACCTGGATGGATTTGCTATGTTCCATTCCACTCTCTCCAAAGACCTGCAACCGCATGATTGTTCAAAGTGTCATTCTTTAATACTCTTGATTTCCCTGCCTCAACCTTTTGACCAGTCACTAATGTGTGCAGTATGTGGTCAATCTTAAAAACTTTTCATGAAAACACATCACATTCCTCTTTATTTCTGTAATATAAGAGTTTGTATTTAATAATATGGCTATATCAAAAAGAAACTAAATTGTGTGCATGTGTGTGTGTTGCTAGGGATTGAACTCAGGGCTTCACACATGTCAGACAACTGCTGTACCACTGAGGTAGATCCTCAGGCCAGAGGTTGTACAGGTATCTCAAAAACAGTAACATAATTTATGGTGATAGTGGTTAACTCAGGCTGGAGGGAACCCTCTTATCATTGCAGTTGATTGCCACCAGTTTTCAACCTCGTCAGCAAGGCTGCTTTTCACATATTAATTTCAAAGGAGGAAATGGTAAATAGTTCAGAAAGAGGCCTAATACCATGCAGGTAGTATCTTTCAGGGCTCTGAAGGCTGTACTTGGTTATTTTTTTCTATAAAATTAGAACACAATGCAGCTGATTTCACTACCACACCAGATTTATTTCCAAATGCATGTTCTCACTGGCAAGATAATCTGCTCAGGGAATTGCATGTTTCCAGTATGCTGCCATTGATCCACATAGTTTTTGGATCGGTTTTTTGGAATTAACTTCAGATTTAAAACAGCTAAGCCATAAATGGCATTTAAACCTGTACTTTAAAGATGTCTCTACTGAATATTACAAAAAAATAATTAGGAGCCAAGATGAGTAAATAAAATGAGTGCTCAGGCATGGAGTGCCATTGGGGGTCAGAAATGAGGTATAAGTCAGAGCACAAGATTAATTTCCTTCTGTGGCTGGTGGATTCTGAAGACAATTCCTAGAAGACCTAAAAATATTTCAGCAGTGGTGACATTGTTGGAAGCAGTACACACTTTTACCATGTGACCACTCCAAAGGACAAAATTCATTTTGAAGAATAACATCTACTTAAAAATGGGTTGGTAAGCTGAACAACTACTTTGAAGATAACAATATGTAGTATAACAATCACCGTTGATTTCCTATCATCTTGTTTTGAAATTCTGTATCATTTTTCATGGTTTTTCAAAATTTTTATTCTTTTTAAAATAAAAAAAATGTCCTTGTGTTTCATGTTTAATGTTTACCAGAGACCCCTGTCCAATTCCAGAACTTTATTCTACTGACTAAATGGTTAGGAGAAGACTGTATTTCTCAAGTACTATGTGCCGTCAGCAAGAATGGGACTACAGTCAGCCACATAGCCACAGGTTCTTTGTCCATGGATTCAAATAACTGTGGACCAAAAAAAATTTTTTTAAACATTTCTTTACTGAATATGCATAAGCTTTTTTTTTGAAATCATTCCATGAAAATAAAGTGTAGCAAGTATTACATGACAGTTACGCTATATTGTGATATTAGTTATACCTGCACGGATTTAAAGTATATTGAGGATGTGCACATATTAATCACAAATACTACACGTGTTTCTAGAAAAGACTTACACATCCTTGGACTGTAGCACTCTCAGCGGTCCTGGATGCAACCCCTCCAGGATACTGAAGGATGGCTACATTACTTTCACTAGGATTATTCAACAATTCTCTCCAAGTTCAATGCTTTTAACAGTTCAAGGGAACTCCACGCAATGGCATTTCAGCATCTCTCTAAACATATTTTTGATCATCTAGAAAATCTGGTGGAAACGGCAAAGGAGGATAAAAATAGCAATCAGACACATCTTCCAAAATAGAAAAAAATAATAATAATAAAGACTGAGAGACCAGTGGACAATAAATAGGAAGTAATATGGAAAAATATATTTTAAAAATCATATTTGAATTTACAACTTTAGATTTTAAAAGACCTCCTAGGATGTTATTTCTAGCAAAAGAAAAAATTCTCTGTGAGAAGAGAATCATTTTTAGAAACTAAATGAAAACGCTGTTAATCATCTAATTTTGAATAGGAGGAAAAAAAAATGCAACATTGGCCGAAGGTATCTCAACCACATAAAAGAAGCTTTGTGGATATTTTCAAGACTTAAAGTTTACTGAAATAATACCTCTTTCAAGTAGTTTAAGGACAGTAATTGCTAATGTTTCTAGAAAAATCTATTTAGAAATACTAAGATGTTTCAAAAATATCTTTGTTGAATTGGTATGGTCCAACAATACAGACAGAAAGGAGGGGGAATCCCCATAGCCTTCCCCCTGCTTAAAAGGCTGGGAAAATAAAGAATAGGTCCTCTTTTGCAGTGAGTTGTTTGCTTTCTCTAATTTTCAGAATATTTTACAGTAACTAATATTATTAGCATTAGCAACTCCTTTAAACAGGGATATAACTCCATATCTGCCACAAACAGTTACATCTAACTTTTAATTTTGTCTAATTAATAAGATGCCTCTTTTACTGGAGGAACCCAAAATGATTTTAAGTCATTATGTATTTCTTTGTGGCCATATTTTCATTAAAAGACGAGGTCAAACCTTTAAGATGGCCCAATGTTGCATGAACCATCTCTCTTAAACACACATATACGTTACATAAGCAAGCAGAAAAAAGGAAATAACAAAGACAAGAACTGAGGTGGATATAACTGAAATGGAAATACAAAAGGGAAAATAAATGAAAACACAATTCCTTCCTTTAAAAAAATGAAGAATATAGCTAGAAGACAGAAACAATAAAATAGAAAAAACAGAGAAGAGATGAAGGGAAAAAAAAGAGGTAGAAGGAAAAGAAGAGAGAGAAAGAGAAGCAGAAGAGGAGATGGTGAAAGGAAAAGGACAACAGCATTAAGAATGAAATCAAGGGATTTACTGCTATACGTGGCAGTGAAAGCACTGAGCTGACTCAATGAACTCAAGAGAACACCTCGCCACAGAATTCACACAAGAGAAAAAACAGGACAATATTATGGAAAATTGGGGCCTGATAACTTTGATATAAAAACTAAAATATGCAAATTTGTTTAAAGACATGAATGACCAAATTTCATTCAAGAAAAAATAATCTGAAGATTTACTCATTAAAATTCATTCATCATGAAAAGAGATTCTCACCAAGAGAACAAAACAAAACAAAAAAGCTGCAGGTCCAGAATATGTCACAGATGAAATCTAACAAACATTTACAAAAATAAATAGTACCAACTCCACACAGGCTCTCCCAGAAAACGTAAGATTACTGAACACTTCCTAGGAGACAGGAATTGGTCTTATACCAAAACCAGATAAAGACTGTGTCAAGGAAAGAAAAATGCCAAATCAGTATCTCCTGTGAATGTAGTTTAAAAGTCCTGAAAATATAAAAAGAATAACACGTTATGAATAAGTGGCCTCTCTCCAGGAATGGAAAATTGTTTCAGCATTCATTGATGAATGTAATTCAAAATACTGAAAAAGGAAATCCACATGATCATCTGAACAGATCAATAGTCACCAAAAAAAAAAAGGAAAGCACTGGACAAAACCCAAAATTCAACCATAACACAAACTCTCAGCAAACTAGGACTTATGAGTACTTCTTCAATACAAAAAGGATGTCTACAAAAAAAACACTAAAAACTACCAATTTACTTAGTGTGAAGACATTGATTTTTCCTCTACATTGGAAAGCAAGGCAAGGATGTAAGCTGTCACCACTCTGCTCAGTATTATACTAGAAAATACTGTGAAAAGGGAAAGCAAAGAAACGAGATACCTAGAATGGAAGATGTAAAGTCACATTCATTTACAGATGACCTGATCATCGACATTCAAAATTCCTAAAAACCTGATGAAAAAAATACTAGAACTATTAAGTGACTTTAGTAAGGACACTAGTCAATTAATATGTATCAGTTGTATTTCTACACACAGCAATGAACATTTAAAACCTGAATTTGTGTCATCTTAAGAGCAATGGGTAAAATATAGAAAGAAGTGACTATATAAAAGATTACTTCCTAACACTCAGACATATGTGAAAATTGTGTGAATTGTCTAGCAGCTTCAAAAAAATATAGTCACCCCATCCTGGTATAAAAATTATTTGAACTGAATTGGGAGTGAAAAAAGTAAGATTCTCAATTTTTCTCAATCTTACCACATGTGATAGGAAGTTTGGCAGAAGCAAAAGAAGAAGGGTGTAGATTCATTAAAATATTGTCAGATTACACTGAAGGTTCTACAAAGCATGTCTTGCACCTAGATTACTATCAAGGGTACATACACTGCACGACAGCAAAATTTGGCTATCTCGTAAAGTGATCTCATGCTTACATGTGAAAACACTGAACTAACTGAACTTGTTTGCCCTCATATAACTGGAATGCTAAGTTGTATAAATGCAAATCCTTCAGAAAATCTATAAGGAAATTTAATAGGACTCTCTTTTTCTCCTAATAAATTTTTCTTCTGCAAGTTCTAAAAAGCAAGCCCTTTCCATAGAACTCTGATTTACCCCAGCGACTGGTAGTAAAATGGTAACTAATGACTTTCCTTGTAAATGAAAACTCCACAAATGAAAGAATAAAGGAATAGGAAGTTTACTCCACAATGAGTATGAGGATATGAAGAAATAAAATCTTTCTAAGGGAGACTGTCCTACTACTGAGAATCCCTGCCTCAAAGAGTTACTCACTGATGGAAATAAAGGTCATTTCTGAAAACGCTAGAAAACAGAACAAGAAAAATCGGGTGGATAAGGACCTTTTCCTTAGAGATAGCTTGCTGTTGAGTGAAACTCACACGGGATGGTAACTTCACTATCATGCATTTTTCAGTCACTGGATTTACAAAAGCAATTTGGCCTTAGGCATATTATATAAAAATACCTAAAGCCAGGTTTACACATCTTCTTTCCTATATCTAAAATCTTCTCTATGATACAAGCATTATTAATAATTTGTATCTGCTACAATATTCACTTTGCTTATACAAGTATGTGTATGTATATTGCATAATCTTTTATATTGGGAGTCTATTTTTCACTTGATGGCTTCACTGAGTAATATCAAGAACCTTTTTCAGAACATTGTGTGTCTGTGTTACTTCTAATACTGATAGGTTTATTTCAACAGTGTAACCTGCCTTACACTATCCTGGTTCTTCCAGTGGTCACCTGAATCATTTCCAGATGTTTCCTATTCTAATGAAATCTGTGATGAACATCCTTGTGCAGGTGCATAAATGTGTATGCATTTGTGTATATTTAAAACTCTGGTTTTTGTTTTTCATAAATATCTATGAGTAAAAATAATAGAACAATAAATATCCACATTTTATTTTTATAAGAATATCAGGTCACAGTGCCACAAGCTTATTCCAGTTAACATGGTATAAGATTATCTATTTTCCTATATTCTTACAACCCATGATGTCTGACTGTATTTTTAGTCTGAACAAATTTGAAAGTTAAAATTTTTACTGTTTTCTTAACAGTAGGAGGTTGCATAGCTTTTATTTACACTGCTTCTTTTAATAGATTGCCTGTTTTATATCATTTGCTTATTTTTTCTTCACTAATTACTTTGACCCTTTGTTCTTTGGATTGTAATTATCTTCTCTCAATCTATCATTTGTCTTTTCAAGGGATGACTCAAAATTCTTGGTAGGAAGCACAATTCAGTTCTACTACTTTAAGCAAAAAAGAAATGTAGGAAGAAAGACTGGATAGGTCACAAAACTTCCATGGAGAAATAGCCAAAGGTAACAGCCGTAGGGAAATACTGATATTAGTCTCCTGCATCATCCTTCTGGATACTCTGCCTTCCCCCACCCCAATGCCAGTGTCCTCCTTGAGGACAGATGCTTCTCTGCTGCTCTAAACACAATTGATTCCATGATGCCAATCCTTCTTCACATCACTCTTTTCAGAATCAGAGTAGGGGCTAAAGACACAGAAATAGCTGCAAAGGAAGTGGAGAAAGTGGATTTCTGGCTTCCAGCTTATGAAGGCAGAACTCATAGAGAATTCCTCTGGCACATAAATGCATTCAAAAGTTGCTAGCCAGTCAGCAAACATTTAAAATGTGTATTATATAGTTCACCTCACATATATTTTAAAATTTCATGAACTCAATCATGCCATTTTTATTTTTTTTGGTTTTTTTCTTGCTTTAAAAAAAAAGTATTACATGATGATCACACTAATATTCTTTTATAGTATCTTCCAGAACTGTTATGGTCCTGGTTTAAGATTTTTTTTGTTCATTTGAAATCTGTTGTTGTATAAAGAAGTAGATAAAAATTTTAACATCCAGAAAAAGTACAGTTAACTCTCTCAGTTTCATTCATTGACTATATAATTTATTTACTAATTTATGATGTCATCATTAATGATATGGTAAATGATCTTCATTTGTCCTATAGATTTATTATTGAAGACAAAACTACACTATTTTGTTTTATTTCATGCAGGATTTTAAATTCTGATAGGGCAACTATCTTGGTATTGCTCCCTTTCAACCTTTTTAGGAAGTTTTCGTATTTATTCTTCTATAAACATTTTGTAATTACTTCATACATTTCAAACCAGGTAAAAGTTGAATTCCAATAGGAACTGCATTAAATTTATATGTTGACTTCAAATGGAATGACATTTTTATGACATCAGGTCTTCCTGTCCAGGAGCATGGTCTGCCCCTCCATTTATTTGAGTTTTATTTTATGTCTATCAATATAATTTTATAGTTCTCTTCATGTAGTCTTTCTTATTAAGTTCACTCGCAGGTATTTCATGCCTTTTTCTGCATGTGATTATGAGTGGAATTTCTCATTTCCACTTTTATAATAGCAATTCAGCATATTTTCCTAACTGAATTTGATTCTACAATACAGACACTATTTAGCTGACAAATTATATAAGTAATTCCTAGAATGTTCTATATTGGTAACTTAGTCATTTTATGTAAAATGGGTTTGACAGGATACATGACCGTTTCCTGATTAAAACTGTAATTCACTAAATCTGTTATTTTTTCAAATTGATACATTCATTAGCTATTTTTCATCTAGAGTTTCTAGTTCCCTTTTGTCTGTACTATAATAACTAAATTCATGTGCACACAACCTTACTGTCTATAAAATGCTATTTTGTAGTTAATAAATTAATAAATTACTATAATTCACATGAAACGAAGAATTAACAACATCTCAAAATTTACTCCTAACTAGACCTAAGACTTGAAGACTTTAGCAAGCATTGTGAATCTCCTTCTCTATAGAGATATAGAACCGAAAGCTCCATTTCTGCTGTGAAGCAAAAGCTGAACCTTCAACTGATCATGAACTCAGTGAAAAGCACATAAAGTTTTTTTTTTCTGTGAAATGTTCACAGTATTTTGAACAAGATAAGGATTAAAAAACACATTTGCACACAAGAATAACTCTGATCCCGGGCATGAGATTTTCAAGGCTAGAAGTCAGGGCACTAGCAGTGTGGCATTCTAGTGAAGCAAAGCACCTTGTAGCAGAACAGCCCTCCAGATAACAGCTGTGCATGCGCTGCAGCGTGGAGTCAAACGATGAAAGCCAAAGCTAAGGCTCTGGGAGGTGCAGGACCCTCTTAGTCATCTGGCTTCTCAATAGGCAATTTTTTTCTCTGAAGTGTGAGGTTAGTGTAAGGAATACGCAATTCTTGTTCTCTAAAGTGAAGGGGTTAGTCTAATGAACACTCAAATTGTTCTCAGTTTTCATGCTCTAAGAATAAATTTCAAAAGGAGGACTGTTGCTCAAGAGCATGGGAAAAGGATGAGTGTCTGAATTCGTGGAAAAAGAACTACTTCGGGAGCACTGAAACTTTAACATTCTGGCATATTGCTCAACCATATTTTGCTCATAAAGACATCATATGATAGTCTGGATCTTGACTGATTATGCCACCACACCTAGGAGTACTGATTCATTTAGCCAAAATGTATATTTCTCTCTCAAGTCTCATGTCACAGAAAGAAATATAGCCTTTGCTTTTCCCATGCCTTCAGCTGGTTGCCAGAACGATGTTCAAAGGTGTTGGACTAAAATACGTTCAGGTTGGTCTCCACCTTAACATGGAGACAGCAGGAAGTGCTTGTAAATCCAGGTGAGCCATAGACATCATGGCAAATTAGCCAGATCTCCACAATGCAGCAATGGTCATTGAGCGATAGCCTTTCTAAGTGTCTAGCATGTATATCATACGGAAACATAAAAGTTAGTATAAGTAATCTAACATAGCTTATATCTAGAAGTTTATCATCACAGAACCCGGCCATGTATGTCTAAATAGAGTGGCTGGTGGTAGAATCCTGTTAGAGGATTTTTTTATATGATATGAAATTTTAGCCCTGCTTGTCCAAAATTTATCCAATATACACAAAGAAAACCACCAAAAATGTTGGACAACATCTCTCATAGTTCAGTGTTTCAAGGGACCAAACCAGCAGCCTGTTTTTCAAATCAGGAAGTGTCTTTATTTCAGAGATTAAAGCTTTAGGGAATAGTTAGAGGTTTTGAATCCTTAAAATAACCTTGAATCTTTCAGGAACTAAATTCGAGACAAAAATGAGCCATAAGAAATAGACATCAAGAATATTAAAGTAGAGAGGCAGCTTCCAAGTATGCACCCAATATTCATAATGTAAGAAAGACTGGTTGTGGCTTACAATTACTAGGTTATTAAAACATAGTTTATTTTTTAAATGTATTTTCTTCCCTTATAGAATTAAGGGACACCATCCTCTTTTAATCTTGTACCTATACAAGTGGATTCCCAAGTTCCTTTCTCAATAATGTAAATAAGCTCATTAAAGACCTCACTATTTGCACATCAAGGTAACTATATGTAAATGAGCAATTCTATCTGACCTGATTTGGCGTACCATTCAGGAGTATTCCAAGGAGTTATACACCCTTGCCCTAGAGTAAAAACAAACAAACCCTTCTCTGAAAATAATTGGTTCCACTGTCTGTGGGTGTTTAAACCAGTTTACTTAAGTCTAATTAGTGCACTCTTTGGTTTATTTGACTCCAGCAAAGTTAAATGGCCATTTGCATGAGCATAAACCTCATTTCCACGTGTTGACAGGTTCACTGCTGCTAAATGATGTTTATTAGTTCTCCAAGTTTGAGTCAAAGTCATTAACATTTTCAGTAAATGGGCAGATTCTTGTAAATAAATACCACTCTGCAGAAATGTGAAATTAGTTTGGTCATGCAAAGTTAGGAAGTCTGAAGGTACCTGTCATTTCTGGTCGCTTCCGTGTAGAGCTAACCCAAGGGAAATGATGAGATCACTGTAGCTAAATAGAGTGAGGACATACAAAAATATTTTTCGTTCCATTTATTTTTTCCATGTAAGGTAGCACTTTTAAAGTCCTGAAATTGGCTTCACATTTCATCATCTACTTTTAACTGGTCAGTGGGTTTTACAGATCTTTTATCATTTGAATTCTTCTTAAAATTTTAGTAGTCTTATAACACATTGTGCCACATGGCTGAAAAGCAAAGATAATAAGCACATTTTGATGACCTTTCCATCAAAACACAATTTCTATCAGGAATATCAAGACCCTAAATAGGTCCTGTGACAAAGGAATCGGAATGCAGGTTGTCAGAATTTCAGGTGCACTGCTACATTAAATCTTAAATTGTTTTTCTCCTATTGGTAATAAAGACTGAACAGCTCTAATCCCTTAATGCAAAGTAGAAAATGTATCCAAATCCATCACCTTTTGAGCTCTTCCCTGACACAATAGATTGCAAACTTTACCCATGACCTATCTGTGTGATGGGTCACCTCCAGGACATGGACACACTAAATTTACTGTACAATGTTATCTTCAGACTAGGTGAATTTTGTGTTTAGATCTGGTTCCCCCAAGATATCCTGTAATGCATATGCAGATATTCCCAAATCTAAAAAGATACAAAATCTAAAGCACTCTTACTCCAAGTTTTTCTGATAAGGGAGACTTACCCATAGTGCAAACTTCAAATGCAGAGTTAAACAGGTTCATAAACTTGTCATGATGCAGGAGACTGAGGTTTGGCCTGCAGCTTCTGTAAAAACTTTTACACTACAGGATGCTTGATAAGAAGAGGGAGAGAAGAGGAGCCCTAACGGGGTAAGCTGGTGAGTCTTTTGACCATGGTTGTCTCTACACAACTGAAAAGGTTCTAACCAAAGAGCGACAAAACCCCTGATCAATGAAGACAAACACTGCTTCAGAGAAACATTCTTACATTTAGACCATGTAGAAAAATACCTGCTACTTCAAGCAGGTGACTGATCACTTTTGACCCATAGGTGTGGTGTTGGGGTAATGCAGGAGCTACTTCTACCCTAACCGAAGAAATTAGGGTAAGTCAGAAGTTGGTAAAGGGGACAGTGACTGATGAATAAACAAGTGAAACCAGAAAGATGGGAAGAAGCTTGTACATAGATGGGAAAAATTCAGCACAAAAACAAAGATTTGTAGATAAGTCTCGTGTCAAAAGATCTGTTAGCATGTATATTTCATATTACCTTTTTCTTTTGGTTTTGGTACTGGGAATTGAACTCAGGACCTTGCGCTTGCCAGGCAGGCACTGTACTGCTGAGCTCTTTACCCAGCTGGCATGTATATTTCAGACTAATTTAGGAAGGGAAAAACGCACACAGATGAGGAAAAATTGAAGCAATCATAAATCTTAGGAAACTAAAGCAAACAAAAATTTCAATCTCAATAAATTATAGAAGTAAAATTCAAGTTTGTGTCAGGTCTCAAGTATCAAACAGCAAAAAAGAATTTAAATTGTAGATACATTAATCTCACCATATTTAAAGGTTACAAGTGAATGTACAAGATTTCTGCACAAATTCCTGGGGGTGGGGCATAACTGCAAAACATGCTTTAATTCTGACCACAGCCATGTGCATAGACTGGAGGCAGTCCACTCAGAGAAGACTAGGGCTTGAAGATTTAGTGACTGATAAGAAGCAAGTTTTGGGAACGGGGAAGACAAACCGTGCCATCATCTTAGCTGCCTCGAATGAAGTGGAGTCTCAACTTGGCAAACACTAATTTATGGGCCCCGCCATAAGCACACCGTCGTTTAAGTGTCTTGTTACAGCCTATGAGGGCTGGATCATAACAGCACAGTAGCACATATCCCAAAGTGGGGAGAAAGCACAGCTGGGAAGAGCCCAGGGATGAGCAGTATTCAAAAGTGAAAAATAGTAGGCCGGATTTGTCACTGGGCCAGATCATCAACCTGTGGGTCGGCCTGAAGAAGATCCTCCAGGTATCACGATCCTTTGAGAGGTGCTTAAGCGTAGGGAACACACTTCAGAAATGCTAAAAATATCATACCAGATGGAAAGAAATCATAACCGACTTTTTTTTCTTTTAACTTTCATTGTAGGGCACATTTGCATTCTTTGTAGTTAAAATTATGTTTTATTTTGTTTCATATTGAGGTATACCTGATAGAGAGTAAATGTATATGTTTAAATAATACATACATTTACAATAGAGATGCTTGAGATTTCATACATGCATAGACTCTTGAGACCATTACCACCACCAAGTAAAGGAACACAAAGATCAGCAACCTGAAGTTTCCTCGAACCCCTTTGTAACCCATTTCTCCTCTTCCCACCCCTCCATATGCCAGGGCAACCACTGATCTACTTTTGGTTCTTCAATTCAAATTAGTTTACATTCTCTAGAACTTTAGCAAACAGAATCTAAAGTATGTACCCTTGTCTGGGCCTTTGGTCTTGGCATCATTATGATCAGATCCACTTATCATCAGTAGATGATTATTTTCTACTGCTACAGAGTATGCCAGGATATAGTTATTACACAACCCATTTACTGAGTTACTGGTGAACACACTTGGGTTCTTTCCAGCTCTATGCTACTGATAAAAGAAAAATTCTGAGATGCCCTACATTTAATTACAAAAGTTAGTGAGTAGAGGCAGGTAAGAGAAAAGGGAGGTTAATTGGTTAGCAATTATGGGCCAAAATTAACAAAAGACTGGTCCACATTTCTGAATGAAAATAGGTTTGTTTGCTTCGTTTATTTGTTTTTATTGACCCTCGTATTGTACCATGAATCAATTCCAGCATCACACACTTTATATTCAAGCACCTCTGAAAAGGCCCCACCTATGACCACATGAGGCTTTGGGAGGCCATCTAGACACAAGCCATTACACCATTCTAAGAAGTCTGTAGTGATGTCTCATTGTGGCTTTAATGGACACTTTCCTAATGACCACTCCCTTGTGATGCTGAGCAGTTCTTCCCTCACCTATTCCCCATTCATGTATCTACTTTGGCAAAGTATCTGTTAAAATACTTTGTCCATTTATTACTGGGCTATTTGTGTTCTTAAGTTTTAAAAATTCTTTCAATACTCTAGATTCCAGTCCTTGTCAGAGCAATGTTTTGCAAATATTTTCAAGTATGTGGCATGCTTTTTAATAAAACATTTCATAATAATGCATTTTGAAGAGCAAAATATTTTAAGTTTAGGGAAGTTCAATTTATCAATATTTTTCTTTCATCATTTGGACTTTTGGTGTTTTATTTTAATACATCTTGACAGTCAAAATCACTAAGATTTTCCTGTGTCCTATAAATTTTGCTTTGTAGCTCCTTTTAGTCTTAGTTCTTCATTCTGATCTACAGTATATTCTGAATTACTGTTTATATCACATAAAGTGAGCTACGCGTTGGAGTTAAATTTGTTGCACATGGCTATTCAGCTCTTCCCATATCAGTTGTCATAACTCTTCCCCCATTGCTGTCTTTGCACTTTGTCAACAGTCAATTATATAAGTTTACTTCTGGACTGTCTATTCTACTCTACTGATGTATTTGTCGCTTTCTATCAATACTAAATGGTTTATTTCCTGTTGCTTTTGAGTAAGTCTTGGAACCAGGCAGCAGATCACTTCCAGGACTGGACACAAGTTCAAAACCAGATGTAATAAGTGTTGTTTGGTGAAGATGCTCACAGAACACTTTTGGTTAGAGCTCTTTGAATCTCTAGCCAAAGTCAGGGTTGGTCTTCAAAACTGTAATTCCGGTGTAACTAGGAGGACTGAAGCTGTCCCAACCATAAGGTGGAACATCAAAAAGAAGACTCCAGAGGACTGAGGGAAGCCTATAAAAGTTTGACCTCAGACTCTCAGACACGGACTGAAATAGCATCAATCATTGGAATAATCAGCTCAGCATCTTTTTTCCTATGATCCTGCCTGGATGACACATGAGCAGTCAACTGTGGTTATACCCTTGCCTGATTAATATTTTTTAAAAGCTAAGCCTCAAGAACACATTTGGATGTCTACACAGTGCCCAAAACAAACATACTTGCCTAAGCACAGGAATAAGGCAGTTAGGACAAGTTTAACTAGTTAGCTTAGAATTCTCTTGACAAAATATGATAGCCTCTTCTGTTTCTTTCTGCTCACAGGAACTCATAACATTATTTTGGCTACTGTCCATAAATTTTCCTTAGCCATTTTATTTTCCCTAGTTTGGCATAAATTTTTATAACTACCAGACTTATCCGTATCAAAAACTCAAACCAATACCATACTACCTGAGCAAACAGTGAAGAAGCCTTGTTAGATTTACAATGTTAAACTATACATTTACTAGGTTAAAAAGAAAATAAGTATATCAAGAAAGGAAATGAAAATATGGCCATACTCCTAAAAGCATAAGAACAAATCTGGCTCTGAAAAAACAGTCGTAATTGTCTTGGCTAGGACTCCGATGAGCACAGTCTGTGACAATAAAACAGTCACAGAGTCTGAGTTCAAGTGATCATTTCTCCATAGTTTCTGCGGAAGATCATTTCAGCTGGAGGACATAGTTCAGTGGAAGACTTCACCAGAGCATGAGGCTAGAGGACGGAAGACATGGAAAATTACTGCGGCTAACACAGCCCAAATGGAAAAACAAGCCTCACACAGTTTCATGTGGCAGAAGGTAACAGAGACTTTATCTTGCAGTATTGTGGCCATTCATTTGGCCACGTTCAAGCCACCCTGGAGTCTGATCTATTTACCCTTTTAAATACTATATAGTTCAATGTGGCTTTAGTTCAGAGAAAAGAAAAAGATCACTGCAGAAATGTTCAAGATAGAACAAAACCTAGAAAAGGCCATGTTAGTACAGGAAAAAACCTTCGTGGCAGGCTGAAAATCAGCCTCGTGTCCCTGCACATGTAATTGTTTAAGACCCCTCCCATTTTCAGCATTGAGGGGGTTTTCACACATATCTTTACATGTAGAGTTAAAATGTGGGATTTCACTTTTTAATATTTTAAAAAATTTGTATTAGGACATGTTTGCAGTATATAATGATTATATTCATCAAGGAGAGCTGGTACCTATGTATAACAATCTTAATTCTATTTTACTTCAGTGATAAGCAGATGCTTTCTTTTCTAATTCAGATCTGAAAAAATGCACCAAGTTTAAGGAGGCACTAGTTAAGATCTTACAAAGGTAATACACGCTTTGTAATAATAATAGTAGTTCTTGGATGCTTCACTATTAATGGGAACATTCTTCAATGCGTATTCAAGGCAAACTACATTCAGGAGCAGGTAGTAGTAGGAAAATTAAGGTGTGTGGACTTAAAATCTAACCAGTTTCTATTCTGTTCAAATTTCCTTTATTGAAGTTTTCATTTAAAATACATGCTGGAGGCTGTGGAGGATCACCTAGGCGACTCTCCTTGAAAGAGGAGCAACTGCCTCCGGTTTGGCTGAGCCTGACCCTATTTCCATGTACTGATGTGCACAGAGCTGGCTGGGACTTTTCCTTATCCCTTCAGTTGGCTTAAAGCAATCCATATCAGTCTAGCCAAGGTGCCAATGGTAATCTTTGGCGATGGCAGGCATGTTTCCCTGGACCCCCCGCTGCTCCCTCCAGTAAGCCTAGATGAGGCAGGATGTGTGAGCCAATGCTCCATGCTGTCCGCTCCAATGGAGCCTTTAGATAGAGGCTATGACTTCCTGGGCTTCAAACATTACACGTTAGAGCTGAAGCACCAACCCCAAAACATTAGATACTATCTCAATTGTGTTATGCAGATTACTCTTCTGCACATCCTTCTCTCTGCATTTGCAGAGATGCTTTTAGGCCCCCTACCTCGCCCAGCTCATGGCACTTACCTACTTCCCACGGTTTTCACAGTCACTCATCCTCAAGCCACTCCCTTCTTCATGAATGAGTAAAACCTGGGTTGGGCCTTGGGTAGAGGTCTTTGTCCCAGAGGGCCACCATCATGGCTGGACTTAGGACTCCTCGGCTCCCCATAACTACAAATATGTCTTAGTGCCTTTATTCTCGCCACAGGTTGCACTGATGTGGTATATTGACTCACTAGAATTCCAGTAACTTTTCATGGGATTACAAATATAAACTTCCTGGGCCACGACAAAGACTTGGGAAAAGATCTCTATAGGCAGCAAGGGTTTATAGAGTATCATTCAACAATGGTATTTCTGAGGAGCATTCCAGCATTTAGTATCATCTCTTCTAACCTCCAGTTTTAGAGAAGAAACAGGATAAAGGGAAAAGAACAGACATTTTAACATCACATTCTGGTGCAGGTACTCTTGGCTGCATGAACGTGGGCAATGCGCTCCCACTTCTCTTCCTTTGTTTATTCACGTACAAGGACACAGCCATCACTTACACAGATTGTAGTAATGATGGAGAAAGCAATTTTATATACCATCCAGGGAAGTGCCAAAATACTCTACTAAATGTGCATCCTCTTTATTCCCTCTCCCTCTGTCACTGGTCCAAAATAGAATGGATTAGCAACGCTCTTCTTTCTGGTAAAGGTTTATTTAGCTCACAGTTTGTGGAGGTTTCAGTCCTTAATCACCTGGCTCCAAGGCAGGGTGGCATGGCACTGGGGCAACACTTCAAGGTGACAGAAGACAGCAAAAGCAACAAGGGCAACAGTGGGGGTGGTCAGTCTCTTTTTCTCCCATACACTGTATGAGGGCTATCTGCCCCCCCCACACCATCTCTGTGCCCTCCTCTTGCACAGGCTGAGGGTGTTTATAAAGTGAGGACCTGGCCCCTGCTGAGTCACTTAGTTAAACTTCTAAACTTCTCAAATTGACACAATGCACAAGATCTTAGAGCACAAGGGCATGCCCTGTACGCCCCCGGATGTAGAACTGCTGAGTCACTTAAACTTTTAAACTTCTCAGATTGACACAATGCATCAACCATAATAGAACATTAGACTTCTTTTTTGTTGTTGTTGTTGTTTTCTCTGGTACCGGGAACCGAACTCACGACCTTGCACTTGCCAGGCAGGCGCTTTTGCTGCTGAGCTAAATCCCCACCCCCGAACATTAGACTTCTTATCTGCAGTTTATGTTTAAGTTCATAGTAAAATATGTATTGGTTTGATTTGTCTGGGTCTTATTTGTCACACTGGAAACACAAATAATTATGCTTATGCTGTCTACACCATAATAATTCCTAAGGATCAAATATAATTATTTGTGAATATTCCTGATAAGTGCTGCATAAATTTTAATGGGAGACACTATTCCAATCTATAATCTTAAATAGGTACATTGGAAATGTTACTCTCATATGGTAGTCTTTCATTCTGAAATCATTCCAATCATATGTACTTAAAGACTTCCACAGACTGTGAGCTTACCAGATGGGGCATCTGAGAACTTCAACTGGTACCCTTTAATAATACCAGGGGACCAGACTACATGCGGGGTTGTCTTGTGATCTGGACCAACAGACTTGGTGAGTACAGTACATTATTTCTTGCTAGCCCAGTTCTTCAAAACGTGATATGAAAGTTCAGTAAACTCTAGAATCGCCCAGGGTCCTCCTGGAGTCTGTGTTTTTGGTATTTTTTGGTCATAAAGTTGCCAAGTGGATGGCCTCAGCATTCCCAAGTGGCTGAGACTCCAGCAACTCCATAATATCTCAACCTGTAGAAAGAAAAGTCCCCCACCATTATCACATGGTAGCACATTGTTAACATTAAAATAGATAAATTTAGGAGATTGCAAAACAAGAAAATAAAGCTAAGTCAACAATGTGGTGTTTAAACATTGCCAGCAATTCCAAGGCTCTGAAACAGCTGAAAATGATTTGAGGGTTCAGCTCAGCCAAGGCAAATGTCTAATTCCCATTAACGTAGGAGTATCTGTTCAGCCGCTGCCATTGTCATACAGGCAGTGTTTGAGACAATTTTCAACCCTCGTTCCAGCACTACTTGGTGAAAATTATTCTCTGGCATTTTTTCAAGTTCTTCATTTTGGAGCCATACTGTCTGACTACAATTCTTAAGGGGACCACTTACTAAAAATATATAGAGATAAACTTTGACAGGAAACTAACCTCTCTGCCTCAGTTTCTTCATCTGTGAAATGGATTAATAACACAGCTAACTCAATAGGGTACTGTGAGAATTAAACTGGAGGAAACTAGAATTATGCCCGATACAAATTAATTCATTATTGATACTAGTTATAGTTAGCGTTATATTAAGTGGTATATAAATGCTCAAAAGAAATCCTTCATATGTTCTCTCTACTGTACCAAACTAATACCTCCAGTTTGCATCAAATGTAAAGCATATTCTATTACCTTCACTTTATAATGAAGACATTGAATATTAGACATTTTAGGTTAATCACTGTGATATAGTGATGATTTCTGAGTTCGCTCCTCCCCACCTACCCAATCTCAGGCAACATCAGTGTTTAAGAGTTTCTTAGAAAGACGAAAGAAGCCAACACCTGCCCATGACTGTTAGAACAGAGCTACAAACAACCCAAAATTCCTCGTTCAAAGGGAGGCTAAACAATTACATTGTCATTTTCTAGTGAACAATGCCCCCGAGTCATTTGACAGCACTTTTAATCTGTGAAGTTTCAGGGGCTGTGGATTTAGCTCAGTGGCAAAGCGCCTGCCTGGCAAGCGCAAGGTCGTGAGTTCGGTTCCTGGTACCGGAGAAAAACCAAAAAAAAAAATCTGTGAAGTTTCATACACAATGGAACCAAGGAATCTACTGAAAATAGCACAGAGAGCTTAAAATACACTAGACAAACAATCTTAAAAAGAAACCATGAAATAGCTTTTATAAAATGGAGATCCATACAAAGGAAGGCATCAAGTGATCTAAAGATGTAATTTTAAGGAAAAGGAACCACTAAAAACAGAAACTACCTTTCCAAATCAAATGTCTACGTAAGGAAATGTTGTTTAGCTTGTGGTGAAAACTGCTTGGTCCATATTAGCTTTGTATATTACTTTGCAAATGGAAATTGCTACTTATTAGGGTAAGTCAACTCCCAACCTAGAAAAGAACACAGCAAATGCGACATCTGAGGAGTGCTATGGATATGCATAAAGATACTTGGTTTATACTATCTTTTCCTCTGTCACTGCCCTGAGCCCTTCCCAAAGGGACAGCACTTCTGACCAGAATCCACCTCTGCCTTCCTCCTTCCAGGGGAGGGAAGGAGGGGGATTTACTTCTTCATGAGGACACAAGCTCCTCTGTATCTGAAAACCACCTGCTACGGAATGAGCATTCACATCTACGAACACAGCATGAGTCAAGGCTTCAAGCTTCTACTACAGCTCCAAGGCAGTAAACCCCAGTCTTCCGACAGTAAAAGTCAAACTGACATCATCTCAAGAGCAAGTGAACAAGAGTGATCAGTGCACCCCCTCCGTACCCCGCACCTTCAATGCGGCACGAGAGGGCTCATTACCACATTGACATTGCCGCTGCATCACTTTTCATGCATGAATAAGCTATTCTTAATTCCTTGCTCCATCATAAGCACAAACCATCAATGAGGACCTGGGGAGAAAGGAAAATCCACCAGGCTCTGAGGACTATGAGGTTCTTTATCCCTTCCAATAAGTGAGAGTTGAAATTGCAAAAACAATGTTTAATTCAGAAATCATTTATTTTAGATCTGTAATGGAAAAGAACTTTGATTTGGATACATATCAAAGCATCATTTGGGCACATTCCTCCTTGTATTTTCTGGGCATCAACATGGGGCCCAACCCTGGCTATGGAAGAAGTAAAGAAGACAAAGACCAATGTAGTGATGGTTTCCTGTGGCACTGGGCCATCCAAGGGCGAGTGGCCTTTCTACACGTCTGCCTTTCACTCTGCCATGAGGAAGTTGGGGTGAAGTTATCCAAACTTTGAGCTGTGGGTGCAGCTCATTCGTGGCACATTTGCTTAGCATGCACAAGACCCTGAGTTCAGTTCCTACCACTGCAAAAATTAAAAAAAAAAAAAAAAAAAAAAACCCACCAATTCCACGAAAATCTCTAGCTAGCACTTGCATTTGGTCAGTTCCTTTCTCCTAAAACACTGCAACAGGGGAGGTTGGAGGTTGGCTAGAGCAATGATTCAAACAGACTGAAAGAAAAGCAGCTCCATGGCGAAGCCTGAGGATTGGAGCTCTAGTGAGAGTTCGTTTAGATTTATATAACTTTAGCTGTCTTTGTATGGTTCATAAAAAATTATTATGTGAAAAATGTGGCTGCTCGTGGCCTTATTCACTGCAGACCACTTGAAGCAAACAACCGTTAAACACATGGAAAGGTCTATACATTAAGTGTGAAAAGTAAATGAGACCTGTTAAACAAATTATACTGGAGAACAGCAAAATGCTACTCTGGGCAGAAGAAAAGAGGCAGAAATTAGTCAGGGATTTGCATTTAATTTGTGAAAGAGGGGAGTAAACATACTTTTTTAAAAATAAAATCAAAACCAATTGGACAGGTGTGCTACTTGTCACGGGATACAAGAATTTTTAGGAGAATGAGAGAAGCAAGATAAATGTCAGGAAAAGGCTTTGGTACAGATTTGTCCACTCTCTTCCTACTTAACCTCTTCTTGCAGGGACGTCTAGGTCTCTCGTTCCAAGAGCACAAAGGCTGACTTGGTTTGCTCCATGGCATCCATGCATATCTGAAGCAAGCCAAATTTCTTTTTATTTAGAACCACCTGAAAGGCTCAGGCGGTCCTCATGCCACACAGGCGTTTCGGCTTAGTTGCAGAGAACAGTTTTCACAGACAATAAATGTTTACCTTCCAAATAGTCCCACATTCTTGGTCACACTAACCACTACAACAAGCTCCTCTGAGTCACAAATCAAGCACCAGTAACGACTCTCTCATTCTAAATATAAGTCTAAGCTGAACACGTGCCCAAGTCATGACATCTGTGACCGCTGGATGTTTAGTACCAAAACTGGCTATGTGAGCTCCCTGTGCAGCTTATTCCTGGCCTTGCAAAATGGACATGAGGAAGTTTGTGTAAGAAACACAAAGGAATTGAAAAATGCACAAGAAGGCGCCTTGTTATTAGTTTTACAAAAGAATATAAAAGCATAGGGCTAAGGTTCTGTTAGAATATCCCTAAGATCTCTTACAAGCTATAAAATGCTGATTATATTAATGCTAAGCTGACTGATGTTGTGTGTCAGAAAGAATGTTCTTTCAAAGTGGTCCTCAATCCCCAAACATGGCAGAGCTCACATTGACTAAGGTCAGGGTTCTCAACCGAAAGAGAAGCAACAGGCCAGACACAGGGTGAGAGAATTTATTGCAAGAACTGGCTCATGTGTTTCTGGAGACTGTGTCTCAAGGTCAGCAGCCAGCAATCGGGAGGAGAGACAGCCATGCTGGCGTACACTTCAGCCCAAGAACAATGCGAAAGCCAGAAGATCAATGGCCCCACTCAAAGACAGACAGGCAGATAAAGGAATTTTCTTTCCAGCCTTTTCCCCATTTATTCCTTTAGCAGATTACATGAGGCCTATCCAGTTGGAAGGGGCAATCTACTTCCATCTACCAGATTCAAATGTTATTCGCATGACCTGGAGACCATAATGTTGAGTGAAATAAGTAAGACACTCCAGCCTAATGTCACATGGTTTCTCTTATATGAGAGACCCAAAATGTAAATCATAAACACAATAAAAGACAGCTAATAGGAAGTAGGGAGATAGATCTCTTTCAAATAGGAGGGAAATGAAGAGGTGGAGGGAAGCAGGTAGAAGGGGCAGGAAAGGAGATGAAAAAAGAATGAAAGTGTGTTTATGTACATGGACCCACTCCACCCAAGGAATGTAAGCATTACATACTGCAGACATGCACTAACCAAAACAAAAGCTGAAAAAAGAAACACTCAGACCCATTCACCAAAAAATTACATTTAACCAAATATCACCCAGTCAAGAGCACATAAAATTAACCTTCTCAACTAAAGTGGCAGTAGGGATCACAAGGAAAGACCCTTGCTCTTAGCTATTTCCTCCGTTTCCATGCAGAAGAATTTCCATGCAGCTAAGACTCCAGGACTCTGGCCACTGCCTCTTCTGCTTTTATCCAGGGGAGAGGAAAGAGGTTGATGAATCAATTGCGAAGTCTGAAAGAAGGAATTAAGAGCACAGGACTCGGTCCTTTCTGTGTCCTCCACCTTGACTAGTACACTGTGAGCACATGCCACCTTGGGCTCTCAGTCCTACATAAAGATATTGAGGGCAATAAAGCAATTCCAGGAATCTCTAAGTCTCCAATAGGTGATGCAATGGCCAGGAACCTAAAAAAAAAAGGTTAAACTCAAAGCACTAGGTATAGATTGTGGCAGTTCTGTTTGAATGTGTTTCATCCTAGACCCTGAGTCTGAGGCTAGATCTCAGGTAGTATTCTGTGATAAGACAGCAAGGTCAGGCCATGGGTAGCTTGGCAAATGCCAACTGGAGGAGTCTCAGTAATCTTGGCTACACTGCTCTGGCTCTAGCATGGGAGATGCCAGAGCCTGTATTTTTCGGTTCTGTTTTTTTTTTTTTTTTTAAGTTTTTACTTTTATTAGTGCACCTTTGATGTACATAATGATCATATTCTCCATGGGGAGTTGGTCCACATACATAACACATCTCAATCCTTTTTTATACCCTTCCTCAACCTCCTCTCCCCATCCATCTCTTGGTCCCCTTCCCTCTTGCAAAAGTTGCTCTTAAACTGCACAGGTTCCACTTGCTGTGATGATACAGGGAGGGTAGGGAAGAGAACACATTAGACGCAAGAGTTGATTGTGTCCCCCCAAGATACATTAATATCTAAATGCCTAATGCCTCAGAATGTGAGCTTATTCGGGAGACAAAATTGGCACAGTTGCTATTTTAACAGTTAAGATGAGGTCACACTGCAGTAGAGTACACCCTGAGTCCAATATGACAGCTGTCCATGTAAGAGGACAGGAAGAGACCCAGAAGCAGGCATGCAGGGAGAAAGCCATGTAGGGAGGGCCTCAGAGACTGGAGCGGTGCATGTATCAGCCATGGAACCCCCAGGACTTTCAGTGACGGGTGAAAGCTAAGAAAGGAGAGACAGATTTGGCCTGCTGGGATTTCTAAAGGTGCGCAGCCCTGCTGTCACTCTGCCTTCTGACTGCTGGGCACCAGAACTGAGAGATAGTAAGTTTCTGCTGTTTTGAGCTACCCACTTTGTGGTACTTTATGATGGTGGCCCTAGGAAACCCATATAGGCTAATTTAATATCAATCTATAAGCTCTAGACAAACACATAACTAAAAGTTCCTTATGGTATTATAAAATGTAATCCAAGGAAAAAATAACTATCCTAACTATCCTATAACTGGCCCCGCCTTAGTAAGGGGCCAGGTGCTTCAGTGGTCTCTAAACAGCTGCATGCAGGACAGGACACAGTACACCAGAGGCAGGAAGAACATCAGAATTCACCACCCAGAAAGTACTGTGTCCCTTCCACCCCCAGCACACAGATCTATTGTATGCTAGCCTCAGCCACTTCAACAGACTTACTAAGAATAACGTTCATTAAGCATTTTCCAGGCAAGTGCCAGGCAGGAAGCCTTTACACATGACAGACTTTAATCCTTGCAATAGCCTGACAGATACAATTTTCTCCCCATTTGATGCAAGGAGAGACTGAGTTTTGCATACCTCCAATAAATTACACAATCTGATTTCAAGACCGGGTCTCTCTGAATCTGAAGCCCCAGCTCAGTCTTGAAGATATTTCTGAATAAGAGCAAACAGAGGGATTCTGAAGTTTGGGGATTTATGAATAAATTACAATGCCAGAGGTGAACAAAATTCACAAGGCTTCCTCAGTAATCATTCATCAAAGTACGTCTTAAACATGAGTTTCCCAGTGATTAAAATACAAAACAGTGCTCCTTACTGAGAACACCCCACTGAGGGCACATTTTCGGATTCCGCCAGGGAAGAGGCCTGCAGACAGAATTCAAGTTTTGCTTGTATTTTAAGGTTGAGATCAGTAAGATGGAGAATTCTGGGGGGTCTCTTCTATTATCACAATTATGACACATCACTTCCTCCAAGCATGGTTTGGAAGCGTTTGTCCTCAGCGGTATACACATTCCTAGTGATAACCAAATTCGTTTCTGGAAATCACAAAGAACTGGTTGAGGGCCTGACAGCTTGTAAAGACCAGGAGTGTGAATGTGTGTGCTAAGCTGAGCTAGGATCCTGTGATAGGAAGTCACTGCCTTGGGAATGAATAAAGGTCAAAGTCAGCCCCACAGCTGAGACGCAGTGTCCCCACATTCCACCGCTAACCCCATGCCCTCAACACTGGAATCGCAGGCTCTTTCATACTCACTCTTCAGACTTTACTGTGCGCGGGAGTCACCCAGAAAGATTCTTGAAATGCAGGTTCTGCTCAGCAAGTCTCGGATGGAGCCGGAGCTTCTGCTTCTTTAGCAAGCTCCCAGGATGCTCTGCTACTGGTCTTGGATCCCAGTTCAATAACTTGGGGGTAGGTGACCAATGTTCACAAACTCCCTCGCACTTTTCTGCTTTGGCGCTGTTCCCACCATGGAGGAATCTCTGTGTCTTCCCAGTCCTGCTGGGTGCATCCTCCTCATTACTGAAGCTTGGATCCCACACAGCTTCTCTCTGAAGTCTCTGCTGGATGCGCCTTTTGGGCACTGTGCTCCTTCCCCTGGGGGCACTGTGGTGTGTAGACATTTCCAGTCCAACTGAATCACAGTCCTCTTTCATTTGTTTTTGCCATTGACTGTGCTCCCAGAAGGCAAGGTTAGTGTCTGACGTGTATCCTCACCCTTGCCCTGGAGTGGGTGTTAAGCCAGGTTAGCTGAATGAAAGGCTCAGACTTGCGCTGTGATGTCAGGACTTCACACACACCTCATTTTTCCAGGTCAGGACACTGGCTCATCTGCAGTGCTTTTAGGCTTTTGTGCCATGATTGGTCCAGCCTGGTGCCTCATACTCACTTTAAAGAGTCTACTGAACTCTATCATCATGTTTTATGGGCTCAATTTTAAATCACAGAGCTCTACTATGGAGACCACAAAATGATCTTAGTTTGAGGCACTGAGAGGCATAAGGCCTGGAGTAAATGACTTACTGTCTGTTCCTCAGCACCTCATTTCTAAAATGCTTACAACAATAGCAACTTCCCACTGGCTCTAGGGTTCAATGAGTGAATACAGGTAACACATTTTGAAGCACGTCAAGCACAGAGTGAGCGTCACACGGTGTCAGCCGTTGCTGTCTTGTGTTCTGCAGGACTTGCTGACATGCTACATGCTGGTGAAAGAACTGCAAACAATTGCCTGTCCTGCTCTGCTTCCCCTCTGTGATGAGTCATATGTGAACTTTTGTCAGTGTTTTAGGATTCATACTTAACCTGCTTACCTTGAGGTAACTTCAAACAATAGTCTTTTATGGGGTTAAGGTACTGGGGACGCAAGTCAGGGGCTCACTTACTAGGCAAGGGCTTTTGCACTGAGATACGTGCCCCTCCACCCAAGGAATATATATGTTTTCACAGCATTCTGCTTTTTCATTCTGTCTTGGTGCGCTCATACTATCCCTCCCACTGGTACTATCCTTAAGCTAATTGATACTACTTTTCCTTTGACTCTGTGCCTACCCTTCTCCCTTTCACATGGGCTTTAAAGCCTCAGCTGCTAAGGAGCCATTCGCACTATCTCCACTCTCTTCCCATTGAAAACAGTCTTAATTACATGATTACAATTTATTGTTTGTTATTTATTTTATAAATATTCCCATCATTGCTTTTTTTTCAACTTCCCAGAGATAAAACTATCTGCAAAGAGTGTCTGAATTGATCAGATGTTCTTTATCAGCAGAAAGAGAATGAAAGCACTTGAGTTGAACTGCCCGTCACACTCAGGTATTTTCTCTCTCCCAAAATATAAGGCTGTGCCATTGATGCATTAAATGAACCCGGCAAAAATGAACCTTTCAGCTTCCGTCTCTAGCTACTATGATGAAAATTGCTGTTTCTAATTTCAAAACTAGAGTTTTTGATTAAGAATGTAACAAACTATTTTTATTTCTTTATATTTTAAAAAATTCAGAGTGTATTTCATCCTATCAAATTTAAAGATATTCAACCTGAAAACTACAAAAGATACAGTGCTATATGAATTATGTGAGAAGAAAACATTGGACTCTAATCAATCAGCAGTCATATCCTCAAAGAAGAGGTTGTAGCATGTCTTCAAAGATAGAAAAATTAACGTACAATGATATGATTTAAAAGAACATTCACAGTATACATATTAGTTCTTAAATGATTCTTTGCTATAAACTATTTTTTCTAACAATAGTCAACCACAGGTTGGCCCCATCATGGTAAGAGACCTTGCTCTCTTAAGGCAGAGCACATTAAATTCCAATATGAGGATGATAAAGCTATGAAAATAAATACAAACATTACTTTATGAAAGGGTAGGCATGTTAAGGATGGCAATAGAATATTGAAAGTAAATTCTGCCCAAGTGCTCTGCAGTCACGTATTAAATGAGCGAATAGGAATCAGTCAGTCCTGAAGGTCAGTCTAAAAATCCTCCACCATATAGTTAGTTCTATAAAGGGAGCCCAGGGAATCCCAGAGAGACAAGGGAAGGACATCATATGTGATAAGGTGAGAGACTGTTCTAAAGGAGAGTTTCTCAACCTGGGTGTTGGAAAAGACCATGATTTTGTAAGATTTCTAATTAATATGAGTACCTTGCAAAACTCAACAAAAGTGAAAAGAAAAACAAAAGCCCACTGCTCACCCACTCTGAGGTTGGATCAACACGACGTTGTGACAAAGGATACAAACATCTATTCCCTCACTGACCTTGCTGCAGACAAACAGCACCCAGGCTATCACTGTGATACACTTGAGCTATCACACCTTTCTTATAAGCTACCAAAATGGGAGTGAAAGTGCAGCAGGACCACAGTGATCCTCACTACCGTTATTTCTTACTGGCCCCAAGCTTCTTTCACTGCCCACTTTTTGGTCACAGAGACCCAAGAGCAGGTCTGTGCCCCCAACACTCCTACTGTCTCAATCTACATCCTTTACACAGCCCAGAAGGTCCTCATGAACTCTCCTTTCCACTTCTCCAGGCCTCTCCCTCTCTCCCCTGGCACTGGGTTACAACTACAGAAGCATTTCTCAGAAAAGCACTGAACTTGGGGATTTCCCACCTTGGGCTTCCTCTTCCTACAATCCTGCCCTGTGCCTCCATCCTACGGATCAAACATGTTGAAATCCATCAACATTCATCACATGGGTGGATCTATGACCGAATTATAGAATACGGCGAGACTGACACTGTGCCAATTTCTGAATCCATGCCTTAAACCAGCAGCTTCCATTTTCTTTCTTTTGGAAAGTCTTTTCTGAACCCTTGAGAAACCAAAATATGTTTACCAAGAGATTATTCCACCAGTGAGGTCACCTGTAGAGTCACCAGTCTCTGCAAAGCCCAACTGTCCAACAGTCTCAGGCAAAGTGCAGGCTGCTATCATTGGCCCCTCAGACGACCCCACCCACCAGTGCATCCATGGTCACAGCCTATTCCATGTAAAGCAGAAGAATCGCAGTCAACCCTGCCAAAAATTATGATTTAAAAAAATCATTAAACATAATGGTTGCTATTTTAAGTAACTAATGGTGCCAGGTAGAATAATGCACCCTCCCCTCAACAAAGTCCATCTATAAACCTTTATGTGCTGCAAGGTACTTTGCAGATGGGATTCAGCATCATAAGATGGTGAGGTGATCATTCAGGAATAATCTGAGCAGCATCAAAGCAATCACAAGAGTGCTTCTGCGAGGGAGGCAGGCAGAGAGAACAGAAACTGAGAGACTGAGAGACAGAGAGACAGAGACAGAGACAGAGACAGAGACAGAGACCGAGACAGAGACAGAGACGGATCTGCAGATGGAAGAAGGGACTCAGAACCAGGAACCAGGCTGGAGCAAATAAGGAGTGGTTTCTGCACTAGAGAAGAAGCAGCCTGTCAGACATAGTGAGCTTAAGCCTCTAAGACTCATTTCAGACTTCTCTAGCATTATAAAACAGAGGTGTGCTTTATTAAGTCACTGTGTTCAGTAATAATTTGTTACAGTAACATCAGGAAACTAGTGCATTAAGTTTTCTAGTGATTTGTGATGGAACAGTAGAAAAGTAGAACACAACTTTTCCTCCCTTTCTACCACCTCCCCACATGGGAATGTTCGCAAAAATATTTACCTTGCTACTGCCTGTTCATCATTCAGATATCAACTTAAATTTTTTACTTCTTAGCATGTATTCAAGGATGTCTTCTGAGCATGCAAATTATTTCCAAGGCTATGGACTATCTGTATTCATACATAACTGAAAGTTCAAGGAGGACGGATCTGCATCTATTTGTCTCATGAATGAATTTCCCACTGCTTAAGCACAGTATATGCACCTGGCTTTGGGGAAATGCAGGAAGTGAAAGTATGACTGATGAAATGAATACAGAGTTTTCCAAGGTGTTGGAACACTGGTTTGTAAAAGTACAAAGAGAAGAAAAAAGTTGCGTTGGACGTGCCTAATGGAAAAAAAGGTCTGAAGAATGGGAAAGTATTTTTAAATAGATGTCTCTAAGCAATTGATTGCCATATGGACAGGTGCTAAATATCTGAGCAGTGAGTAAGAACTAGGAATACTGATCCTCATCCAAAAATCTTAATTAGTGCTAGAAAAAATCTAATAATTGAATTTTTGATCATATCACATCCAATCAAATTCTAAGAACAATTAATTAAAGAGAAATTTGCAGCCTTTGGAAAAGAGCCAACTTTAGCATGCTATACTGGACTGTAATGGAAACACACATGCACACACACTGTATGGTCCTATTATCAAATGATGACCACTGAAAACATCTTTAACTGTGTCCTCTCAGTCTTTCTCCATTGCAAATGTAACTTACTTGCACAAGTAAGATAACGTAAGAAATGCTGCTTCAGAACCTTTTCTTACGTATTTTCCCTCCTCATTCAGCAACGTTCTGCAACACATTTTAATAGCTAAACAAGACCATCAAGAAGCACATATATATAAATAAAACTCAAATTTTTAAAGGTAATTTTTATGCTGAAATTCTAGGTCAAATCTGAGCATATTTTAAGGTTCTTAATTCACATATATTAGCTCTTCTAGGTTGTGAGAAGTAATAATGGAAATCTGAGAAATAAAATATAAAACATTCCCATTGGAAGGAGGGTAACATACATTAACACATTAAAGACTCTGAGAGGCCCAGCAATGAAAAAGAAGCTGTTTTCAATTTCAACTAATGGAAAAACAAACACATCTGGTGAGAGCTCTTCTTCTACCTGCTGAAGCGTTTGCTTCCCTGTGTAGGAGAGGGCCATCTTCCAACGTTGTTAGCTAGCATTATGCCGCTGCGTCATCATCTTTTGAAAGCTTTTTCTACATCAAGATTGCAACACTAGTAATTTGTGTTTAATGTAAGCATTTAAACATTTCAGCCATCCAGAATGTATTTTGCGATCAAGACCATGTTAAGCCCTCCACTTTCCTCTTTTTTATAAGCACAGGCAGGTTTTCCGATCAGGAGGGACAGGTTCATCTCATTCTCTTTTCCATTCATAATGCCATGTTTCTCATACTGTTAATCTCTATGTACAACTGAGTCCTCAGAGTTCTTTTTTTTTTTTTTTTTTTTGTTTTTTCTCCGGTACTGGGAACCGAACTCACGACCTTGTGCTTGCCAGGCAGGTGCTTTTGCCGCTGAGCTAAATCCCCAGCCCCGAGTCCTCAGAGTTCTGTTTCACTGCCCTTAGCTCTACCACACCAGGCCCCTTAGGTATCTGTAAATTACACTAGGGAATCTTACTCCCATTGCTAATTCAAGTTGTCCTACATGTCTTCATATGTGCGTGTATTCAATCAATCTGCATTTGTAATTCAGCATGTATGTAATGGTGTGCATAAAAATGAAGTGAATTCAGTGTCTACGTGTGATAGATATTTATAGGGTTGGATTTATTCCTCCATGTAGAGAAAGTATAATTTGATGAAGTTTCAAAATTAAAGTCCTATTGGGGTTCCAATAAGAGTTACATTCAATTAGTTTAAGAAAAATTTTTATACCCAAGCCTCTTCTGATCTACAATAAGGTAAAAATGCAGAATTTACATAAAGTATCTGTGCTTTAGCTAATGAAAGTAAATCAGCTAATATGTATATAGACAGACACATGAGAAATAATTTCTAAATTCAGTCCTCATAACAAACACATGAGGCCAGAACTTTTATTACTTCTTTTTTGCACAGTATAATTTAAGGTCAAGTTACTTGAGTCACACATAAATGAAAGGAAAAAAAATCACAATATTTTTATTCCATAGCATTTTTTTATCATTACGATTAACTGATGGGGTAAACCTCCTACTTTATTTTCCAAATACATTCACTAACTAGAAATTATATATTTGTAAATCTCAGATTGGATGCATTTATTTCTTAATATCTGTCCTGTCCAGTTCAAATGCAGCAAAACAAAACATATGAGCTTAATAGCATCCGTTTCCAGGAAATAGAATATAGCTTACAAAAGAGGATCAGAGGTCAAAGTTGACTCTAAGATAATATTCTTTTAGCAAGAACAAGATTATTTTCTCGGTTATGAATGCTTTTTCTAATGCTTTCTTCATGTGCGCTATTTTTGAACTAGCTAATTTATGCATATTTTGTGTCAACCAAATGAAAAGTTACCTCTCCAATTTCATCAAAGAACAGCAGAATCTAACTTGGTACTTTGAAATATCAGGAGAGAAAAGTGGAAGCAATTTAATGTATTGAGAGTAGAAGGGAATGAAAAAAGGATTTAATAAAGTTACATTTTTTTTCTGTCCTTAAAATTGGGGTGTGAGATCTACAAAGTCTTCAAGTATTTAACTTCTAAATTTATTTCACTGGGCTATCTAAAATGTTTAGAAAACATTTCTGAAAGAAACTATTTATAGAACTAGTAGCCACAGGCAACAAACAGTCTTTGGTTTAGGCATGTTAAAATAAGTGAAAATGTAGAAATTAGAAATAGCTTGTCTCCTATTCCTTTTCAATGTATCTGTCCTGCTTAAACAAAAGTGCATATTCCCTTAACCCAAAAGGCAATAAAAGCATATCACTGGCAGATATCCCCACGGTATACTTCGTGTTTTCCTTAGCAGTAGCGTGATTTGTTTCCATCTGAAAAGTAACTCTACCTCTCAGTGACTGTACTGTCTCGCTTTACATGGCTTTTGAGGTCATGCGCTTTACAACCATGGTTACAAAAGTTAATCAACAAGGCTATTTATTCCTTGATAAAATTTGGAGAAGCATATTCATCCACTAAGTGCACATTTACTAAATGGTTATTGAATGTCAAATACTCTGGTAGCAACTGGATCTATAAAGATAGACAAAACATAGTATCTTCTTCATATCAGTTCAAGCAAGTGCAAGAATAATGCCAGGAAGGAGTCCATTACCTTCTCACATGAAACCTTTTTGCAGGCAGTATCTGGGCTGAGAGACACCGACCACTGTCACGGCTGTGGATCATTCTGTCTGGACACCCTCAGAGATCTGCCTGGTAGGGTATTCCCAGAGAAGTTATGTGCTGATAGCTAAGTAGTAAAAATCTTGTAGCCAATGAAACTTTATAATAAAAGAACACAGGCACCACTTACAAATTTATAATGTCCAATATTATATTATAAAGTGATAAAAATAAATGTGCACCAATACCTTAAAAACGTGTTCTTCACTCTAACACTGCTTAAAGTGAGTCCACAGTAGCAGGACCTGTGTGCACTAATTCTAGACTTGTGTCTCAAATATATTTCTCTACTAAAAAATCTAGACTCTTTGGGGGCATTTCTGATAGGCAGGCAAAAATAAGTCACTGTGGCTATGGAATATTCTTCAGTGGTAAGAAAGTAAGGGTGACTTTATATCAGGAAAGACAGTACTGGAAAGATAGGAAGTCTAAAAGCTTTCCATAGAAGAATTCCCCAAAAACAAAGAATTAAAAAGAGAATGGTAATCATACATAATAGGCATAATGTGAGTTCAATATATACTCAACGATACACTTGTGTGTATGATTTACTTCACTTAACATTGCAGTCTCAAGGTGCAAGTGTATTTTATGTATTTTATGTATTTTTTGGTTTAATAGCCAAGTTGTTAACCTGTATGTATGATAATTCACTTTATAAAGACTTACAAGATAAATAAGTGAATCTGGTTTTTTTTTTGTTTTTTTTTTTTTTGGTTTTTCTCCGGTACCGGGACCGAACTCACGACCTTGCACTTGCCAGGCAGGCACTTTTGCCGCTGAGCTAAATCCCCAGCCCCAATAAGTGAATCTGATGCTGGCAAAAGTGGAGATGTAGGCGAAAGAGACAAAAGAATTGAAATGTTTCATGTACATCCACCAACTCCCCACAATGAATGCAATTATTATGTACTGTAAACATGGACTCACAAAAACTTAAAAAGTAAAAGGTAAATAAAAAATAGAGTCAAGAGAAAATATAAGTTAATTAACACATGTTATAGAAAATGCTGATATCCAAAACATAAGATAACCATTATGGAATGCTTCTGTTTGTGCACATTATAGTTATAGGGATGTGTCAATGGATGGCTTTTATAGAATTTGGCTCAAGTGAATGATCTCAGAATTGAACCTCTTACTGATCCCATAAGAAATCCATCCACACAATGGATTTTGTGAATTTAGCGGGCTTGACTAAAGATTTTGAGAGACTCAAGAAGGCTTGAGCCTTGGGCTGTTAGTCCTGAAATGCTCAAAACAAATTCCTATCCATCAGCCCATTATTTTCTGGTCCACCTCCTTCTCCACCTTCCTGAACATCTGCAGATCAGAGTCTCTACCTTGCAGAGAAATGTGGTTTCCATGGCACACACTCAAAAATTACATACCCCAAATGCTGTAAGGTATTTGGAAAAACAAATGTCCCTTCTTGTGTCACGTGACCTACCTTGCAAGACAGTAGCAGTTACAAATAACAAAGTTTCTTAGTTACATTCATAATTATTTATCATGTTGCTATGCCCTTCCCACAGACTAAATCCCTTAAACAGTTCTTAAATCAACTGTAAATTATTGACAAATAATTTCTAAACTATTTGTATGCTATTCCTTCTAGGATGTACATTTTAAAGTTTTTTATGTATATAAATGTAAAGGAATATGCTTTGAAAGTAAAGTGCTTTTCTCTCCTTATGTGTTTATCAGTCTAACAGCTTTGGGAAGTCGGGCTTCCTGAGGAAGTCAGTTTATCCTCAGGACATTATTTCCTAGGCAGAGTAAGTAAACAGACACGTTCACGTGATTTCTAAGGTCAGACAATGTGCATGATGACAAAGGGTAAATATTTTCAGTCTCGGGTTGTTTGTCCTGAAGTGGTGGAACCCAGTCTGCTCTGTACTCTCTTTATTGTACAATTTAGGTTTTAGTGTGTAACCCTAAAGGTGGTGAGCACAGAAGGAAATAGTGTGATAGTCTACTTATCCTGACATCACGAAGCATGTGCGATCTGCCAAAATCCTACTACAAAGAATGTGTGGCCACTTGCTCCATGACTAAATCTTACAAGGACTGTATTTTCAAAGCACTTTGTGAGCCAATTCAATCCTGCCAGGCCAGGATCTTCCAGAAGCTTCCCCTTCTCCCTGCAAGGACCCAGCTGGATTTTTCTGAACTGCTCACACCCTGACCCACCACGCTCCATCTGACTCCTGCCCTCCCACCTTCTCATCACAACACAAAGACCTACGTCAAGTTCAGGGCTCTGGAGCCTCTCCCATTCCTCCAGCCCGTGCCCACTTCCTCCTTCTCCAACCGCAGCTCTTTAACCCTTGCAGGGACACAGTCCTGCCCACCCAGGACTCTATTTAACTGTTCAAGTGTTTGTCTCCGCCAGAAACCACGACAGCTCAGGAGCCCGTGGATCTTGCCATAAAAGAAAATTCCTCCAGGAACCAAGGAGCTAACTGAACTATTATGAGGATGCTCATTTAATAAGACGAGAGAGAATGGCAGGATCTCCGGGGAGCTTCAGGGTGCAGCTTTACCCAAAATGTTTAAACTCAAAATTATTTTTGAAAATTCCTCCACGTAAAGAAAACATATCCATGGGCAGGAATCAACTTCAGGGCTCCCGGTCTGGGACACTGACTGACATATTTTGTACCCCCCAAATCAGTGTACTTGAACTGAGACTACAACCTTTAATAAGTTCCTGTTCAATGAATTACTGATAAAAATTTTCAGAATGATCCAAGTGCTCACTACAAACATACTTATTTGTACTTAGATGAATCACAGCATTTACAGCAGAAACATACTCATTACTTATGGAATATTATTTTTGTAGCAAAGAGAAAACAGTAGTAGAAAAAAAACAGAATTATTTTACACATGGAATTATAATATTAAAGATCAAAATTTTCTCTCACCAAAATACTCTGATTATATTGATAAAATATTACTTTAAATTCATTAACATGCATATATGGGGGGAAGACCTAATTTCCTCCTCAGATTAATGTATGGCACTTTAACCATTGTGAATGATCCATTTAGAAGATGATTCCCTCAAGAAATTAAAGGCAGTTCTGAGTCTGAGATGGTATTAAGGATTTTATTGCACATTTCTAGGCTTCCATACTAATTTTGCAGACACTGAGCTGATGAGGTGTCTGCTGTTCAAACTAATACTTGGATGCAAATTTGACTTTCTTTTTCTAGTTATTAAATCAGGCACACTGAAGCTATAAGACATTCAAATCACTAGACATAATTAGTTCAGTTTTTCAAAAGTTACCTAATGTACAATTAAGAAGTAGCTTAAACAATAAGAAAATCTTAGCCACAAAGTGATGAACTGCTAATTGAATTACCAAAACACATTAAGTTTCAACAGCTAAAATCTCACAAAGCTTTCCTAAATGATCCTAACATTTTGAGGGATAGTTAAGGTTAAAATTTAATGACTAAAGGCAAATACAAATTGTATAGTAATCTGTCATCACCTTCCTCACACACAGTAAAATCTCATTACACAAATCTGAGCCATATTCTCTCCCTTCCCTTAAAGCCCCGTTCAACCTTCCAATTTGTGTGTCATTTTAGAATGAATTTTAAAGATACTCCTTCAGTGACACTTTCTTTTTCTAGTTCCTTACTTTTGCTTCCTCACTGCTGCTATGTTTTTGCTGCACTTTCTCTAATGCCACAGGTTTTGTTTTGTTTTTTTTGGTGCCGGGAATCGAACTCACAACCTCACGCTTGCCAGGCAGGCACTGTGAGGCTCAGCTAAATCCCCAGTCCTTCTAATGCGACAGGTTGACTTTCATTTTATTGCAATAAACTGTTTTATGGTATATGCTCTGAGATCAGTATCTTCCACTTGTGGAGATTTCCAATGGAAGAAGAAACTTATGGCTCAGATTCAAAGGGAAAATGACTAAAATAATTAACTTATACTGTCATATTACACATAGATTCTTTCTCATGATTAATCTGAGTATCAATTTTAAACATTAGGCCTGTTTGGTGCAATCTATTAAGCAGACAGTAATGATAACCTACACTGTTAGTTGCTCTTGTCATTGCTGAGACAAAATACCCGACACCCAAAGTTAAAGGAGAAGGATTTATTTAGCTCATAGTTTGTAGAGATTTCAGTCTACAATAAGTTGGTTCCAAGACAGGGTGGCATGGCAGAGGGGAAACAGTTCATGTCACACAAAAGATAGTAAAGCAAGCAAGCAGAGAGACAAGCTTCTTTCTGTCCCTTATACTGTATCCAGGCTACCAGGATTAGGGGTGTGTCCAACCAATCAAATTAGCCGGATGTGGTGGTGCATGCCTGTAATCCCAACACTCAGGAGGCTGAGGCAGGAGGATCCTTGCAAGTTCAAGACCAACCTGGGCTACAAAGTGAGCTCAAGGCCAGCCTGAAATGCATAGTAAGACCTTGCCTCAAAAAGACAAAAAAAAAAAAAAAAAAAAAAAAGACTCACTTAGTAATCACTCACCCTTAATCCTAGCACCCTTAAACCTAGCATTGCACACACTCTAGATTCAGCCACCTCTGAAAAAGCCCCACCTATGACTGCATGAGGCTTTAGGGGAACACCTAGACACAACCAATTTCAACAGTTCAGTAGAAAAACAACTTGTATACTGATTTTTGTCTTCTGTAACTAAGAATTTAATGTCAATTCCTATTTGATGTACGGATCAGGAAAGGGTTTCCACATATAGTATTGGTATCACAGTCACAATTGTGAGTTGACATTGGAAAAGATACTTCTTTTTCCAAAATATGCTTTGATAGAAACTTAAAAAGTGATTAGTGTGAAATTCTCCATAGTTTTCCATGAGAATTACCTAAGAAGCATTAAGAACAAATCATTTAAGCCAGGGTTCCTAGCCTACCTTTGTCACTAATTTCATGGGACTTAGGGCCACACTGGTCCTGCTGGGCTCTCCTGTTTTAATTTCCCAAAGTAAACATCCATGCCTGCTTCTCAAGAGCCTTATGACAGTGAGGCAAAATTGAATACAATCATGCTCATGAAAGCACTATTAAAAGCCTGAAATAATGACTCAAAAATGTTGATTGAATTTGGTGAATACCAAGAAACGATTTTAGGGAAACAGAATCCACCTCGAGTTAAAAACATCTTTCTCTTCAGGGTGATTCATATGTATTATTTTTAAGAGTACACTCAAGAATTAGAAATAAGACAATTTAAAGAAAACAAAGTGAGTTAAAACAAAGCCACATGGCTAAGCATTTTCAAAATAACTATTCAGAAATGGTCTAATTTGAGTACTGAAAACATGAGAACCTATGACCGTATAAATAGACTGGTGATTTTAGGTTCCATAGAAAGACTCTCACAACAAATTTTTTTTATAAATCAACTCATTTCACATGTCTCCAATGAAAGATATAAAATGGAGGTCTTTTAAGGAGTTAAGCGGGCAGTTTCATAAAGGATATTAAGCTAATGTACTGAAAGGCTACCATAAAATCATGAGCTAATATAAAAGTACTGTCTCCATGTCCAGGTGACAAGCTAATCTACTCCAGCAGGTTAACACCTCTTACTTTTTGGAGCAGACCTTGCATCCTAACAGAAGTAACGATCTATTTGGATTCAACAGTCTTTGTCAGAGTCTTCCACTAGCTTTTGCAAACCTGCAACCTGCCCAAATCAGCCAGAAATTAAATGTAAAAAAAAAAAAGAAAATCAAGTACCTTCAAAGGCAAAAAACAACTTTTTGAAAGGTCACGTTATTTTTTTTTACTTGATCAGCTCTCATCAAGACATGCTACTTCAAACTCTTGCTTGATGATTTATTAAGTGTATAATCTTGAACAAATCTCACGTTCTGTGACAAAGGTATTTCTTTGTCAAATGAGTAAATCAGATCACAGAGAATTGGCAGGGCTCTTTGTAGCTCTGAAATCCTATGATTCCACAGTAGTCTGGTTTCATAATCAGCATCTAGAAAAAAGCCATCACATCCCTAACTGGTGCTCCCAGTGTGTCCAATATCTGAACTTGGTGATGTTTAAAGAACTGCTAGGTGAAGCTCACTCTTCATCAGCCAATTAACTTTGACCTTCAAAACAGGTGGTTCACTTTATCCTAGCTCCAAAGAAGACTGGGTTGTTGAACTGTCACCCTGAAAGCCATGTTCTCCTACTTCTGTGTTCTGTGAAAGAAGCCAGTGCTCATCTCACTGTTTCTAGGAAGCTTCCCAGATCTAACCCAGTCCAGCTGAATCTGCTCACAGCTAGCTGGTGAGAGCTCTGTCCAACCATGGGCTGCATAGGACTTTCACTGCTGAAGGTGGTCAAAGGCTATTCTTTCTAGAAGAGAACACCCCATGGATGAGAAAGACAGAAAAAGTGGAAGAGAAAGAATAGAAACACAACTGGAAAGAATTAAGCAGAGTCTTACAATATTGGAATGCAGATTATGTTGGGGGGAAAATGGAACACTTCCAGCTTTGTACACTTGAACTTAAACCCCCTACAGTGTCAGGAAATCAGAAACTTAAACTGTCACAAGAAATAGAATGGACTGGAGAGAAAGCCTACACTATTTATCAAGGAGAAAGCCCTGCTGGCTGCCAATTCCTTATAAGGAGTGTGGTTTTAGAGTCACAAAATTTTGCATGAGACATTAGAACAAAACACTCCTAGTGGGTCAAATATATCATTTTTCCATGGGTTAAAACCAAACTGTATCACCACCTAACCCCACCACATGTAGAGGAGCTGCCTACACCAGAGTGGATTAGTTGGAACATGAGATAGACGGAAAGAACGCAAGGTCACTATCAAAGAAGCAGAATTGCTGCAGTGCACAAATGTGATGCCTCCACCATTAGACTGGGCACAAGAGCCCTTAGTATTTAAACTGAAGTTAGACACAATCCTGAAAAGCTAAGTAAAACAGTGTTTTTCTAAGCCTACAATCTCCGTGACACGCAGAACTTCAGAGGTGAACACACGTTATGATGAGTGAGCTGGAAGCAGGTACTGTATGCTGGCTGGACGCCCACCGAAGAAACTCCTGTCACTCTCAGACAGAGAAGTTCTGGCCGGGAGCCCTGCACTTAGCCTTGGTCAGTCTCATTTCCTAGATGGGCCTTCTCACCACTGCTCATGTTCTCCTCCCAGAGGTAAGAGGCAGCATTTTCAAAGGATAGCCCAGGGTTACTTAAGCCCAGGACTGAAGCCCGTGCAGCAGTGACAGATCCCCCTGCACTGCTTTGTAAGTGTGCAATTCAATAATTTTTAGTAAAAGCGCAGAGCACTGTCATTTCCCCAATAATTTTCCTTGTGTTCGCTTACAGTTAATCTGCACTAATGTCTCAGCCCAAGCTCACTGCACATGGGAGTGCCCTTCCTGTTCCTCTACCTCTTGTCCTCTCCCGATTCTCCAGTACTGACTGCACAGAGTGGTACCTATGTGTCCTAGTAAAGGACATTCCCTTCACTCGGGAGGCTGAGGCAAGAGGACTGTCGCGAGTTCGAGGCCAGCCTGGGCTACAAAGTGAGCTCAAGGCCAGACTGAACTGCATAGCAAGACCTTGTCTCAAAAAGCCAAAAAAAAAAGTAAAGGACATTGCCTGTACCACTGTACCATTAGCCACCTGGTGGTGGTCCCCCACACACGTACACACACATACAAACACACACACACACACATGCTCGCGCTTATACACACACACACCACACACCACTAACAACTACCAGGCAACTAATGTAGTATCTTCCGTATCCCAGAAAAAACCAGTACTACTGCCAGATGCTTGTAACCCAGCTCTGATAGGTAAGGTCACAGTTCTCAAAGGCTGCAGAAAAACTGAATAGTATGCATCAGAGTACATACACCCTTTTTAGAAATCAACATGATTCACACCTAAAATTGAGAATCCCATCTCTGTTCCTTGAAAGCAACGTATCTCACAGAATCCAGAGGTGAAAAACCAGATACAGGAACTGAAGAAAGTCGCCATAACCCAACAGTTTCCAGAAAGCCAGTTACACACTCACCCAGTGTGCTCTTGACATGGAAAGTTAAATATTCTTGAAAGCAACAGAAAAACAGGAAGAAAAATCAGAGGTGACCTTTTTATTTGAGGGGAGGTACGGAGTATTAAACGCAAGACCTTGGCACTGAGCTACAATTCCAACCCTCATTAAATTTTTTATTATGAGACAGGGTCTCACTAACTAGCTAAGTTGCCTCAGCTGGAGCTCACAATCGTGCTTCAGCCTCCCAGACAGCAGGGATTGTACGGGGGTGGGGTTGGGGGGGTGGGGTGGGGGTGTTGCCACTGTGCGCTGCTCAAGGTGCCCTTTCAAGTGAGCTCCTCTGTAGCCTTGTCTGAGAAGCCAGCACTTACCTTCAGTTTGTTTGCCAGGGTGCCAGAAACTTTCCAGGAAGAAATTCACACACTACCCAGTAATTCCACTGGGTAGGAATTACTGGTAGGCAGAACGGGCTGCCTTAATCACCGGACTTAGAGGTGGACCAAGGCTCTATTGGCTGTCCTAGAGAAAATTAACACTGGCTACCCTGGCTTCATCTTGCAAATTTGGCAGGTACCCCTGGAATACATTTTTATGAAATATTCTGTAATATTTTGAATTTCCATTGATTAAAAATCTGTAACACAATGAATCCATACATAAAAATAGCCAAAGTGACATTTTCCCCCAAACTTTTTCAGTTATGCAAGCAAACCAATGGCATCTTTCAAATGGATAAGGTTCTTCCTCTTAAGGTCTGGAAAGAAGTTTCATACTAATTTAACACAGTTGCTAAAAATTCTGTTTCATATAAGTGTCACATTTTCCTGTTTTTTTCTCCTAGTTCTACCCTCAGAATGACAAAATACATATGACAAAATGTATAAATCATTGGCGAGGCCTGCACCTCCTCCTAGGAGAAGAGCAGAAGTAAGTGAAAATTTGAAGTCCCTATAGAATTATTTTTTAATCATTAAGAGAAGATATTTTTAAATGCATGAAGTCGCATAGTTTCTTTCCCCAACTCCTGCAAAAAAGCTCGTAGTTCTGTATTTTCTTTTGTAAAAAGAAGGGAAAGATAATAAGAAAACTAAAATGCAGAGAAACACAGAGGTTATTTAAATGTTTAACTTTCTATTTTCAGCGCCATTCGAATTAGACGAATCACTATATTAAGAGTGACTGGAAAATTATGGTGGGAAGAAGTGATTATCTCCCAAACATACTTCTCACTAGAAAGGATCACAGTGAATTAAGCTGAAGTGATTTGCACTTTGAGTTCGAAGAATGAGACCCTCAAAAGCAAACGTCTAGAATCAATTAACCAGATTCTCACATTAACTTAACTGAATTTCAAGAATGGTCTAATACCCATATTTGAATCAACAGGCAGAAAATTAAAAATGGATTGCTCCCTGGTGCTTCCATGCACAGAGGGAAACACTGTAATCTGTCCTCCTTACAATGTTGGTGATGTATATCAAGCAATGCTGAGGTTTTAAACACAAAAGAACAATCCAGTTGTAAAAGCTACTTATGCATCTCACAGCCCCAGAGAAGGTAGTTCTGTGCTACCTGAAACAAAGTTTTAAAAATGCAAATACAAGCCAGGTGTTGTGGCGCACACCTGTAATCCCAGCACTTGGGAGGCTGAGGCAGGAGGATCCTTGTGATTTCAAGGCCAGCCTGGGCTACAAAGTGAGCTCAAGGTCAGCCTGAACTGCATAGTGAGACCCTCTCTCAAAAAGACAAAAAATAAGTAAATAAATAAAAGTGCAAATACAAGATATACATAAGCAGAGGGAAACCATCGTCATTAATGTGTAAACTATAACATAGAGCGAGAGAAACCAAAGAAACCTACGGGTCAACATCAGTGTGTTTCTGCATGTCATGAGCAGCAGACATTAAGCCTCAGAAACAAAATTAGACGTGCGTGCCTCTACAACACCCTGCATGCTGTAGGAAAGTAGGCTCAAATACCATGAAAATAGGCTGACACTTCACAATCACGCCACTGATGTTCCCACTGGACTTTCACTAGGCAATTAGTTTAGAAACAACTCGAGTTCACAAAAGAAGTCATTTAATTGTGTTTAACATTCAAACAAAAGGAATTGGTTCTATAATTGGATCAACTTTACACTGAATTCCTACCAGATAAACAATTCCTCACTCAATCAAGTAATAACTCAGAACTTCTCGAGTATTGTGAAGCAATTAAATTTCAGCATGTGTTTTACAAACACAGATGCCAAATTCTTCATCAAGAATACCAATGAGACCAATCTTTGCCCTGATAGGCACACTTTTCACTTCGTCTTTAATTAAGCAACTTTCTTTTGCTCCTCCCAAATGCTGGCGATTAATTTAAACTCTAAAAATTACACTGATCATGACCTGACCATCGGCACCATCCTTACTTCCAGGTGCACTATTTTACAAGTTTTTGTAGGAGTTTTCAACTCTGGCACGGTGGTTTTATGATCATACTGCTTCCCATACTAAAAAACAAGTACACAATATCATAAAGACTACCCTGAAATTGCCCTGTTATATCTTCACAAAATAATGGTATTTGCCTTACAAGCAAGACACTTAAATCCCATCAAATCCATAGTCATGCATAGCAGTAACAGTGCAACCAAAAAGAAACCCGAGAAATCTCCCACCTTCTCCTTTTGAATAATCTCATACACTCCCACTGGGTAGAACAGAACTAAAACTCCCACATTTTCTTTGTCTCCCAAAAATAACCAGCTCTGTAAGGGAAGGCGGGGGATAATGAGGACCAGACGCCTACCCTCACTGGTAGCCACATTCTTCTGGGCTTTGGTCGGCGTGTGATCCGTACTGGAACTCACGTCGGATGAGATGCTTGAGCTGCCTTTGCCTAGAGAAAACAGGAATGAGAAGTTTTTCAGTTAGGCAATTTCAGAAGTGGACCGTGCCTTCCTCTGGGTCCTGTACCAAGCCACATCATTTATTTCCAAGAAAGGAGCTCTGATATCAAGAATGGAATTTATTAAGTTTTTTGCCTTGTGCATTAAATATCTTTGGGGAAATAATCTGATCTGTGTTATAGCAAAGCTAAAGACCTCTTATAATATGGCTTGACTATAAACTCAGACAAGTTTATAAAACATAGTCAAATATGATAGCATAGTCTCATTTTGGCATGCACTTGGGGAGCACATCTACTGCATTAGCTTTTTATTTGCAGCTATAAACCACGCACTTCTCAGTGAAGAAAATGAGCAAATCTAAGAAGGAGGCATTATCAGAGGAGCAAGAGCCTTCTGGCTCCACATAGCTACACCCCTTTCAGAAAACAAATTCCATGTTTTAACAGGGCCTACTTTAATACAAAAACACTTCATGTTTTCTGTTGCAGTGGTTCTTACCTAGGGACAATCTTTCCATCCCAGGGGACACCTGGCCATGTCTGCTATCACTTTTGGTTGTCACAACTGGGGCAGATGCCAGGGTGCTGTTAACCGCCTCAGAATGCACAGAACAGTCATCCAACAAGAAAGGATTATTCCGTCTAAATGTCAGTAGGCTGAGAAGTCCTGGTCTTAATACTATTACCTTAGCTCAGGACTAAGTGTCCACTCCACTATATATATATATATATATATATATATATATATCCTGCTGCTGATTGATAAATATTCTCCAAATGTCATATCAATGTCTGTAAATCTGAACTACACTTTATTTCCCAGAGAGAGAGGCATCTAATAGTTATGACCGGCAGAATTCAAACGTATCCTCACGGCACCCATGTCTTTGTATCATCTTCTTCCCTTCAGTGTAAGCAGAACATGCAAATGACTGGCTTGAACCAATACGACATGGAAATGGTGAGGGGATTTTGCATACGTAATTAAGGTCCCTAAGGAGTTGACTTAATCAACTGAAAGTCGTGGGCATGCCTGACCTAATTAGGTGAATGCTTTAAGCAGATCTAAAAGAGAAAACCTTCTCTTCCTAGTCTTACAACCCAACCACCATGAGGCTAGCACCTCATGGAAGTGAACTCTGGCAACAAGCACGCGAGCTGGGAAGAAGACCCCAAGGCCTGGATGACCAGTGCCTTAACTGCAGCTCTGTGAAACTGCAGAAAAGACCTAGTTAATTCATAAACAGAATTCTGACGCAAGGACTCTCTGAGAGAATCCAGTGAATCCTGAGTTACATCGCTTAGATGTGGTATATTTTTATGCAGCAATAAAAATTAATGTGATGACCAACTAATTCATCACAGATGAACTCTTCACCCCACACACTGTGGTTAGAATTCTAACAGTCACATGGGAAATGCCATTTTCCAGTGGTCTTACCGGCCAAATTGTAGATGCAATGCAACAAATGTTCACATCCCACCAACATTCATATATTCAAACCCTAACCCCACAGAGATGGTGGGGCCTTTGTGAAGCAATTAGATCATGAGAGTGGAGCCCTCATAACAGAGCTCCCTGACCTCTTCCACATATGAAGACACAATTAGAAGATGGCTGTGAATGAACAAGGCAGTCAGCGCCAGCAAATGCTGAACCTGCCAGCACCTTGATCTTGGACTGCCTGGTCTCCAGAACTGCGAGAAATTAACTTCCGTTGTTCATAAGCAACTCAGTCTACAGTATTTGATTACAGTCATCTGAAAGAACTGTGTCAGTACACAATCACAGTTAGGTGGAAGGAGCTTATTGTCTAAATTCGTATAGAATAGAAAAGCACAAATGGGCCTGGACTTTAAAGAGCTTCAGGACTTTGCTTGCTTATGTTGAAAGTTATTGAACAATTCAAACTCACAGATAATATCACTAGAGCAGACCAATGACTACTATCTCCTCTTACTACTGCCCCAGACTCACTGTGGCTTATGGCTCTGACACAAACCTGTTGTTTCCATCATCTCTGCCCATTGCCCAGAGTTCTCCCTGAGACTTGGCTGGGATGGGGCAATAACTCTCTATTACTTTGTGTACAGTCGACCCTGTGGCCTGGCAGTAGTTGCCATGGTTCCCATTTGTAGGTGGGTTGTCATGGTGGACTGGAACTGGTGTGTGCATCCGATCTGTACCTCAACCTACTATTCCTCTGCTTTTCAAACTTGGACATTCACTTCTCCTCCTAAAAGCCCAGTGCCCACATCTGGTAGGGAATAAGGGATTCCTAAAGGCTCAGTCCATGATTCTGTGATCCACTGAATTACTCTTCAAACCTGAGTAACACAAACACTCCTAATGGGGCAAAAAGCATCACTGTGCACCACCAGCATATCAACTTAAATTATTTTAATTATATTATTGCTTAGTGGTGTGCAAATGGAAAACTAGAAATAAATTCCATATGTTCGAGCTCTGATTCAATGAGAAAACCAAAACAAAAGAACAAATTAAGCACAGAAACAATAAAACCCATAACATTCAAATTAACAGCATTAATTTCATGTGAAAGATGATGTTATTTTGCAGAGAATAACGTGTCTTTCAAAACTTAAGTATAATACTGGCCGCCGTGAGAGCCAGTGCTCTTTCTGACTGGCATGCCTGTGCTCCCCTGCGCCAGGGAAGACTCGACCTACAACGCGCGCACCAGTTTCCTCTGCTGAACTTAGCGAGGCCTCTTCTCCTTCAGTGAAGTAATGTATCATCTGACCTTTGTTTGGTCCTCTCATTCATATTTTTAAGCCTGTTCTTTTCTTCCTTAGCCCAGCCACTGAAAGCACAGCACCTTCCTTAGAATATGGGAAACTTAGATAATGAAATCGTGTGGTAGGAACTTGTTATAGATAGGAGAACTGGTATGCAGTTATTGCTTTTTGATTTTCAGTAAACACATAATTGAACATATTCATGGATTTCAGTTTGCCATTCAAATACACGAATACAATGATCAGGATAACTGCTATATCTAGTGCCTTTAATATTTACCATTTCTTTGTGTTGGGAACATTCATTTTAAGACGACAACCAAGTTGAAATCACAAAATATGACAAGTTTCTGAGGAAATTCTTGGACCTCTCTGAGAACAAGGGTGTACACCACCTCTCTGAGGGCCACAAACTCCAGAGTACTAAATACTGACCTATTAAGAATACAGCTGAAGGAATAGTATGACAAGTGTTATTTACACTGTGAACATTGAATGCACACGGTGTGCTGAGTACTCAAATACACATTCCACACATTCCACACATTCATCTTATTAAATATTCACCATCCCATACACCAGGAATTCTAGATCTTTTTTTCATTATTGTCCTCCCAAAGGAAACCTTTACGATTTTTTTTTTTCCTAATTATCCCATCCAGGGAAACTGTAACACCCAAGATATGCTGTATATCTGTGTGAGTATGTGTGCTTCAGACTTAACACGGGCAAGGTTGCTTTTTACTTCCCAGTAACAGTTCCCCTGGGCAAAGCAGTACTGTCTTCATTGAGAGTGTATGTTTTACTGATAGGTAAACTTTTTGATTGCCTGAGCATTCAATCAAGTAAATAACTAAGGAAAGCAAGATAATAAAGAATCGTTGATTCTCATTACTCAAGGTAGTCAGGTTACATGAAAACAAGGCATATACTGAATTAGTGAACAGCAAATCCTTGCACTAAAAGGAAATAGAGGGATAGGTTCCTGTGAGCCTCCAACCAGGACATTTTCATCAAGTGAGCAAAACATAACCTTGTTTTTTGTGTGTTTCTCTTCAAAGACATCCAACTTAATGTATGTTTTAGATGCGTTAACACGAAATGAAAGCCAACGTCATGGAACTCATGTCTGAAAACAGCTTATCTACCGTGTGTGGGGGACATCGCAGCTTCCTGGCATTCAGGAACACTAGACAGCTCTCCACTACTCTTCCTGGAAGTCACCTGAAACGGCAAAATTACCACCAAAAGGCCAGAAATGCAAAAAAATGCAGCACTACGCAGACTACAGAAAACACGCTCGAGCTTAGCGTGGGGCTGAAATAAGAAAGGAGGGTGTGATCCTCTTCCTGGTCGTGGGAACCTGTACACTGCAGGACTCCACAACCTTTGAGTGCCGTGAGCACTACTTTTAGCAAGTAGGAAAACTCCGGATTATGAAATCTGCAAATAGTAAGGGTTAGCTAGATAGAATCTTGCCTTAAATGTGGTTTGTTTGTACCCAGCTTTCATGCAGACTGGCACCAGTGGCAGGCATACAGGATCACAAACCTTATTTCTTAGAGCTACTGGGAGAGCTCAGTAAAATAATCTAGATGAGAGCAAAACATAGAGAGAATGTTTAAACTTTTAAAACATATTACAGTAGCTGCATTGCCATTAATCCCCCTCTAAATACTGCCCCGCATATCAAATGCCCTGATCCTACTGTCCTTTAACTTTCTGAAGCAATTTACAGTTACGGCAACTTTTATCCAAAAAAAATTACACTATGTCCTCACCCACCTTATTCACTGGAGCTGGCCCTGTGCAACTTTTGATTCTTCCCCAAAGTCAAAAGCATCATAAAAGGTAAAAGTTTTGAGTCAGTTCAGGCTTTCAGACACTCACGAAAGAAGACTTCCAGAACTTCTTCAGAAAATGACAAGGACAGGGGAATTAATGTCAATGTGTCTTTTACTGTAATAATTTTTTGTTTGTTTTGTTTTTAGTCTTTTTGAGACAGGGTCTCCCTATGCAGTTCAGGTTGGCCTTGAGTTCACTTTGTAGCCTAGGCTGGTCTCGAACTCCCAATGATCCTCCTGCCTCAGCCTCCCAAGTGCTGGGAGTACAGGCATGAGCCACCACATCCAGCTGTAATAATTTTTTAAAACTTGTACTTGTACCGTATTTTGTGATTGTGTGACATTCTTTGGGATAGTGCAGACACCTAGGGAATATCTAACATCTTAGAATAATGAGGTTCATATTTTGGATACTATTTGTGTGGTACATAAAACAAACCATCACAGGGCATAGGAGAGCCTAGCCTGGGAGTTATTAGTACCAACCCATTTATCACAGTTCAATTGGTATCAAGAATCAAGAAATTAAATTTAAGGTAATAATCATTGTAATATATATATTACAATGATATATATATAAAATCACTACTATATATACCCAAATTAAATCATATATACCCTATGTATCTTGTGAAAAACCTTCACATACAAGCAAAGTTGCCAATTCTACTATTTACCTGCTTTTCTTACATGAAATTTTTTTGGCTTTTTGACCAATGAACTTCACCTTTTGGATTTGCTAAAGTTTTTTGCTTTATTTAATTTTCTCCCATGGGGGCTGAAGCCCCACATGAGAACAAGTAAATAAATAATTAGGTATCAAATACAAATGAATATCAAAGTGAGAAAAAAACTAATACACTGAAGAAAGTAAATGTTACCTGTAATAAGTTAACATACATACATATACATATACTTCCAAATTACACTATGAAGAAATCACTTGCTGGAGCAATCCCTTTGGTCCCCGGGGACACACTATTAAGCCAGAAACATTAGCAGAGGAACGTGCTGGTCTCTTACTACAATCAAGCAGTCCCCTGGGCTCTGTCGGAATGCACCAGGTCTTCCTAATGTTTGATGACAAAGGGAATGTACTTTAAATGGGAATCTTATTAGTGAGTGATTCTGAATTCCTTTTAATTTAAAAATTCCCATAAGTAACATGCAAAACCAAGCATCTTCTCTGTTCTCATTCCTAGCATCCACGCTGATGCAGCTCTTTACAAAAGAGTCAGAATTTCCATTGCATGCATGGAAAAGGGCATATGAAAAATCAATACTTGACAAAATATAAATAGATGGGGTCCCCTGACTCCAAACATTTGAGGAGTACAAGAAATCTCTTGCAACAGTGACTTACTAGTTGCATTCTGGATAGTATGCATTGAATTCGTCACGTGGAGTATAGCTGCAGACTTCTTACTTGCAGTCCTCAAGCTACTATGTGGACCCATGTGACCGTCTGAGCCCTATGTCTCCTGCTTCTCTCCACTACCTTGTTTCCAGCTGCCGGTGGCAGACCTTGAGAGTCTGATTTAGCATTAAATGTCCACACTGAAGGAAAGAGAATTTTCTTCAATATTAAGACCAAAGGAGCCCTGGGTTGTATTCTTGTATTGAATTCACTGTCATTTTCCTGATTGTTTTTCTGAGATGATTTTCTTATTTCTTTGATCCACAGTTTAAATCTTTGCACATACAGAATAATATCCCAAGGATGATTTGGATTAATCCTTGGCCCGGGTGCATATTAGTTTTTGAACAGAAACTGAATACATACTGTAAAACTGTGTTAGATCCTTTGAGCCCAAAGGGAGCAGTTTAATAGATGACTTCTCCAGGGTTGGAGGCCTGGAAGTAGAGACAAAGGAGGAGGAATAGAATCCTAAGAATTCTGCTTCACTTCACCGTGAGTGAAAAACAATCAACGCTGCCCTTTGGTTTTGTTTCTCTTCTTTACACTATGCCACAGCACTTGGAAGTAGGGCTCAGGAAGGAAAGGGAAAGAAAGGAATGAAACAGGGAAGGTACTGCTGGTGTCAGGCTTTTGCTCCCCTTTCAAGGTATTTAATGTCCTAACTGGTTCTTTCTTTACTCCAATTTCCCAACTCACCTAACCAGCGGCTTCAGCGTTACTGAGCAGGACACAGACTATTTGCGTGCAACTGCATCAGTCTGTGGCAGAGATGGCAAACAAGATGCATTAACTGAGCACCTACTTCATCGGGGCTGTAGTGCAGAGCCCTAAGAAGCTGTCTGTCTAATGGGTTGCATACACAGTCTAAGAAAAGCCATGAACTTGACAAAATGAAGTCCCATTCAAGAGCAAGATCTGCTTTAGGATACAGGCTTGGTAAAAACATTTTTTTAATCATAGGTTACGTGATACGTGAACACTTTATATGCACAGTTCAGTGGTATTTATCACATCTAAATGTGCGCAGCCAACAATATTCTGGAAACATTTCATCACCCCAAACAGGAATCTCTGGCAACATGAAGGAATATTCCTCATGCCTGCTTCCCCCAGCATCTCATTGGCTTTCAGACTCACAATTTGCCTTTTCTAGATATTTCACATAAGCAGAATCACACAATATTTGTCCTTTTGTGTCTGACTTATTCCACTGAGCATAATGTCTCCATCCATATTTCATGAATCCTTTTTACGGCTGAGTAGTATTTCAATGTGTGCCCACATTACACTGTTGATGGACATGTGGGGTCCTTCTACCTCCTGGCTACTGTGACCCACTCTCCAGTGAAAGGATGCTGGCTTGTGAATGCTTGTGGGTTTTAGCTTTTGAACTTCCAGGGCTTGTTTCCAGTCGAAATCAGATCTTGAGTGCTGTGGCTGGAGCCAATAAGCAAAGTACACAGAGCTTCTTGTGAGAAAAATGTCAGGACCTGAGGGTGTCCAGCAGCAGCTCCAGGACCATTTAAATCTGCTCAAGTTTCAGGGTGGGGCGAGACCTGGGGTCAGGGGAATAGAATGTAAAAAGCTATTGCAGAATACTGTGTTCCTTCTACACAGGGCTATTGGGTGCCGCTGGCCACCGTGAAACCAGAACAGCCAAAGAGCAGATGTCACACGCCTAAGCAGAACATTCAGAGCCAAACACACTCTTTTTTCTGGAACCAAGAGTTGAACTCAGGATCTTGTGCTTGCCAGGCAGGCGCTGTGTTGCTGAGCTGTATCCCAGGCCACCTAACACATTCTTGAGGAAAGCTCTGCTCTTGGAAGACTGGCACTGAACAGCCAGGGTACCCAGGACCATCCCTCCTGTAAGTGGAGACCCACTAGCTTTTTGCAGAAAAGAAATGAGCCACAGCCTTAGGGAGACAGTGCTGGGAGGACTGGCCTATTCCAAAATCACAGGAGCAAAACCATCCCATGACACACCAAGCCCTGCAAGCCAGGCCCCAGAGGACAGAGATGCAGTCCTTTCAGTCCTGTTAGCTTAGGAGCTACAGGGTGAACACAGAAAGAATCCAGCAGAAATCACGATAGGTGATGAGCATGGATTCCCATTTTGCATCACTCTTCTTCCTGGGTAGGGAAAGACTGAGAAAAAATTCTCAACTCAAGCCAATGTTTTCTGCATTATTTCTAGAGGCTATGGTTACAAGTAAGGAAAAGAAGAAAAAGACATGACTTCCATATAGTGGAAATCCACAGAAGCCACAGGATGGCTGAATGAAGTCAGCCAAATGTAACCCATGCCACCTAGACACAAGCAGCTAGAGTCAGACTGCCTGGGCCACTGGCTTCACTAGTAACTAGCTGGTTGTCCTTGCAGATATTTATTTCTCAATATTTCAGTTTCTTCATCTGTAAAATGGGTTAATAGTAAATAGAGGTAGCTTCATAGAAATGCTATTAAAAAAGAGATAAATTGTAATGGCATATACATATACTAAATAATAAATGTTATTAATCATCCACTCTAATAATATCTTAATAAATAACTTAAATGAAAAATGTATACCCAATCTATTGGATTCAGAAGATTATAATTAGCACTGGAAACAAACAAGGCACAGCCTATACTAGATTGGGGAGATAAACCACAGACACAGGAATAGAATTAAATATAATGCAGTTAATTATGTTTTTAACTAAAAGAACTCACTGATATTTCCAAATACTGGTTTTCCTCCTTCTGAGAGAAGGGGAGGAACTTGAAGCCCAAAGATCTGTCCAAGGTCAAAGCATCTGTCAGTGCTCAAATACAATATTGTGTGCTTTACAAAAGGTATCCTGTCATCTCTACTTGACTATCCACTCGTGAGGCCAGTTCTATATCTGACTTCATTCAGTGCTATGTCCCCAAAGGTAAGCACCATGGTTGGTACGTTGTGGACACTCAGTACACACATGGTGAGTTGAAACAAGAGTAGGAAGCAGCCTGCAGGAATAAACCGGACATTTATCAAAATGGGATAACCCTGGTCTCCTGTTTCCTAATGAGCACCCTTCCTTCCTTCCTTCCAGGTACCAGCTGGAGCTACACTACCTACCCAACAGAGAATCTTTACACAATGACTAAGCAAATCAGAGCCCTCAAAAGCACACAGATGCCCAGTGGGGATGTACTGCATTGTTCTCTGTATTAGTTTCCTAGGGCTACTCTAGTAAATTACCTCTAGCCAGATGGCTTAAGGTAACAAATATTTATTATCTTACAGTTATAAAAGCTACAAGTTTGAAATCAAGGTGTCAGTGGGGCCACACTCCCGCCAAGGTCTCTAAGGACAATCTGTTCTAATGCTTCTCTCCAGCTTCTGGTGGTTGTCAGAAGCCCTCCGGGTTTCTTGGCTTCTGGCAGCATAATTAGTCTCTGCCTCACTGTCACACGGCTGTCTTCCCCTTGTGGGTCTCTGTCTCTTCTCTTAAGGACATCAGTCATATTGGGTTAGGGGCCACCCTACTTAGTATGCACTCAACTAATTACATCTTCAACTACCTTCTTTCGGAATAAGACCATCAGAATGATGTTCCAGGAAGTACCTGAACTGGGGAGGGGAAAAAATACAATACAAGCTAGCAGATATTCCAACACCGTGTTCTGCAGAATTAAACAGAAAATCCCACCCCGAGTTTCTTCCACGAGCATTTGCTGAAGCTTCATTGTGTGACAGCACCGTTATTGCAAGTGGAAAAGCAAGATTAGTAAGTAAGATGGAATGCATTATGAAAAGCAAAGAGTCTGAGCAAGTCTCTCAGCCTGTGAAAAGGCAAGGCCTTGATACACCAACCTGGCTGGTTTCCTGTTAAAAAGAGAAGGCAATATTTCACCGAGGTCCCCAGTGCACAGCCTGCGCCCTTGAGGCACACACCCACCTTTAGGTCACTCTGCAAGAGTCAACACAGATGCCAGCTGACACAGACAGATGCTGCTCATCCTGACAGATGGTGTTTCACAGCAGGGGTTCTGAGGGGAGTAATGAGAGGATCAGAACCATGGACAGGCTAAGAGATTACATGCATTAGCACAAGAATTCCATTGTAGTATAAGTCACTCAAAAGTCATTCTTATGCTAATAACAACACCACTACAATTTGCTCCAGCAGTTAATCAATCCTCCCCCTCTTCCTGAAAGTCTTGTGGGGCTACTGTAGCCCATAGATCAGGAGAAGACTGTCTGCATGTGCAAGGGAAGGCTAGCATTCTTCCTGGAGCTCACTGCTGTGTCAGTGTGACTTGCGAGCCCCTTCAAAGCCACGTGTTCCTTCCCTGGAATCAAAAGTCTCCCATATCATTGAGCCCGTAAGTGCCCTTTCTGATTCATTCGCTCTTTCATCCAACAGTCCATAGCACACACAGCTCCACGACCAAGCCAGCTTGACCTTGGAGGCTCTTCTCACAGAATTGCAAGGCGTGGAAAGAATGGAAACCGCACCAATGCCATCCATCAAAGTGCAATGAGGGGACAGTCAGCCCTCACTTCCCTCTGATTCTCTGTGGGTTTGTATGGCTCGGTCCCAGGTTGTCAGAGTCAGGGTTTGCAACAGAATAATACAGGATACATAATTTATAGGACTATTTTATAAGAATCACCCAAAGAGTCAAGTTCAAAAGAGTTTAGGAAATCTGTCCATACACTACAGACCCAAAGAACCCAGCTGAAGGCCTGGATCCCATGGCAATGTCTTACAAGAGTCTAGCTAAATACTTAGAGCACATCACAATGCCCCCCACAAGTCCAACTGGAGGCCAAGAGCCCACGATAATGTCTGATGAAGGTCTGTTTCATGGATCTGGGTTAGGAAAGCCCAAAGGTCAATGGTGAAAGCTATGCCAGCCGGATCGATGATCCGCGCCAGCAACCTGAGGGATCTGTACTGGAGCCAGGAAGCGACACTCAAGGTAGGGACCAGAGTTCCCCCAAAAGCACCACAGCCATCCCAAGCAACAACAAGGTCCCGAACTCCTTCGACAAGAACAGTCAATTTCCTATCAGGAAAACCAGCATGCAAGTTCCTCAGGAGAACCAGCAGCCCCCAGAAGAATCAACAGTTCCCTAATAACACCTCTTCTTCTCCAGTTCTCCTTTTCATGCGTTGGCAACAATCCTGAGGTGGGCTTCCCATACCCAGCACCATGCTGACTCAGTTCTGCTGGGTGTTCCAAGTCGACCATCAGTTGTCAACCCACCACACAGGTTAAAGTCAGACAGTTACAGATGTTGTATATCAACAACTCACTGATTCCAGGCTTTTATGCAAAGCACTTTTACTTGTGTTTACCTTAAGTAGCACCGATCATCATTCTAAACCAGGGGAAACTGAATGATAACTTGTAATAGGCTTTGACTCTTGTTCTCCTTCTTTCAGTCATAGCAGTGATCCCACCAACAGTGAAAGGGGGGAAAAGGCGACATATACAAGATTTTTTTCTTATTTTGTGCAAAATAATCTTAGAATCTATTGTGTTTCCTGCCCCCACATCGTCCATTTATTAAAGAATCACAGGCAAAAATGAGTTTCAACTTCAGAGAAAATACAGGAACCACATATAACTAAGAAAGCACTAACCTGGAAAGACTGTGACTCATGGGTCAGGCCCACACTTTCTCTCTGACTGGCTGGAGGCCTGGAGGCACCCTCTCCCTGCCTCTCAACACCTAGTGCTCTACCTTGGATAGAAGAGGTGAAACTGGAGGAGATGCTATGATGATCATTCATACTAAAGCGGTGAGTACTGGCATGATACCTCAATCTGAGTGAATGTTTCCCTCTAGAGCCAATAGGTGTTTCTTTTAGCATTTTTTCTGTTTTTGAATCACTCATCACTAACTCTGTATGGTTTATGAGGTCCTTTCAGCTTTCTGCTTCACATTCGTTGCTACTCCTCACTTCAAAAGTTATCAGTGCTCTAACAAAACTATAAGCCACATCTCAACCACAACACAGGATCCAACAGGCCTAAAATGAAGTGGAAGAGACAGAGGTGTTAGCTAACTTTCTCCTTACTGGGTAGAATATGTCACCAAACACCGAAATATAGCTGGGTCATTTCACAGCTGCGTCCTGTGCTGGAGTACACGACAGTGAGTTTGCCCATTGTGTGGGATCTTCTTAGTCACCAGATGGCAGTCCCGCTGTTCTTACCTGCCACGCCTCGTGAGGGTATACTTATTCTCCTTCCGCCTCTCTTCCCTTTTACCTGGAGGGAAGACGTTTTCCTGAAGCCCATGTTGGGAAGCTGAAATTCTGTTACATAGGAGTAGAGGGGGCCATTTTTGTCCGTATTTGTCTCTAAGCACAGAGCAACAGAGATAGGATGAATGGCAGCAACAGAGAACCAACCACCCCTTGGACTACCAGGACCCTTCCACTCCCACAGCTGGAGGAAGGAGGGCTAAAGGAATACAATGAGGGCAGTGAATTCCCAACCACTAAATCCATCCATCCCCCAAGCCCTGCAGCCGCCACACGGTTGGGTCGTATTGATGTTACCTCTAGCTTTAGCTAAGAGCTGTGCCTATTTTAGCCCATCAACATAGGTGCCTATTCTACCCTCACTGCCCAGTGACTGCCTGGGCTGACAGTGAGGAGTGGCAGGTGAATGGACAATGGAGGAAGTTGTTCAATGGCAGGAAAGGATAATCTTTCTTTCCATGTGTCAACAGCAGCCATATTATTGTAAAGAGGTGCTATGGTTGGGCAGTGTCCCCCAGATTTTTGATATTCATCACAGTGGAGCTGAGGCCTAATGAGGGATGACTGAGTTATAAAGATAGGGACCTCATTATCCCAGGATGAGGCTAGTTATCACAAGAGCAGCTGCACAAAAGCAGGTCCACACTGCTGCGTTCACTTCTTCACCTGCCCTTTCCTCTTCCACCAGGCACAAGGGCCCTCAACAGACATCAATGTCTTGGACTTCCCAGCCTCAACAACAAGGACTTAAATTAACTTTCTTTCTTTAAAAATTACCCAGTCTGTGGTAGTCCATTATAGCAGCAAAAAACAGACTGTGTCAAAAGGAGAGTCCACTTTCCAATGAAGATACACATAGAAAAACAGAGAAACAGAAACAAGTTAGGTAAGGACATCACTGAAATGTCAGCATCAGTCTAACATCCACTGAACTTCCGTAGTATGAACCCATAGAGGACAAGGAAAAGTCTCTCTGCTGCACTTGGCGGTGAGGATTGGAACTGCAGCAATTTTATGGTTACTAAAATTATAACTTGAATTTAACACAAGTAATCTTCATCAAAAAAGTAAGATTTTTTTTCCAGGTAAAAGGAATGCTAGCCTTAGAGATGGATTCTATAAAAGATTGAATAGGTATAAAGTGGTAACTTCAACAGTGATGAATTATAATGGTTTAAATAAGCACAGGCAAGTAAAACGAAGAAGCAATACACTTAGCCACGCAATAAATCTGATAAGGCTTCCAGTCGTTGGGAAATAGTTTAATTTGCTCTAGGCAATCAGCAGATCACTTGGTCACTCTTTCTTCTTTTAAAAACTTTAACTCAACTTCCATCTATAATCTATGTTGTATTTTTCAAAGCTTTATGCATTTAAAAAAGTCGCTGTCCCTAAATTTTACGTTTACAGCCCTTTTATCATATAAATTGCGGTCACAACCTAAGTTAAGGTTTGTAGAAGCCGGTGAAGGGAAAGGTCTGGCTTCTATAAAAGGAGATACATTAAGCAAAATAAATCTTGCCTGAAACTGGACTAGTTCTTGAATATAGCAATTTAGGAGCTAATCTCTCCTTTCTTTTGAAAATATAATAGTTTTGCTTTTGGCCAAAATAGATCAAATACTCCAAGGACAGCTGTTGTTTCATTCCTCATTCTCTTTCTTGATGTGCTGCTCCTTAGTTAATAACCATAAAATTTCTTAGAATTATTTTCCCAAAAACTTCCAGCACAAAGGAATCACTTCATCCATAAAGGTGTCAGGAACACTCTGACTGCTCTCCCATCCAGCCTAAATCAGCAATTTAAGATTTCAGTCTGCACATTAAAGTCTTTCTCTACTCTAGTCTTTCCTCATTCACTTCTTGTAAAACTCACTTTCCTCATCACACGGAGCAAGCTCCATTTGACAAAGACATTTTGTGTAACCCAGGTAGAAATTTTAGAGTATGCGTACATTATGAGTATGTTCATAAAGATTTTGTTGGAATGTAATTTATAGACCTCTAACTCATTAAAATAAGGAGTAAGAATTCCAGGCATTTGAGATGGCATTTTTTTCCTCAATATGATACTATCTAGGGAGATGTTTCCAAATATATGGTTTAGGTAGGGCAGCATAGGCTTACAAGCTCCAAGATTTATAAATCTTTTGTAAAAATGAGATGGAGTCATATTTTGGGCTATTTTTCCTCCTGTTCTTCTCATCCCTTCTAACACATGAAACATACAGGGGCCAAAACACCAAGCGCTATGCTTCTCCGACTCTTCTCTCAGTGCAACACAGCCAACTAGTATGACCTCTTCTCGCAGGATGTATGAGGATGAGGCATCTTCCACACCAATCAGCAAGCAAGCAAACAGTTCTGCAGCAGAGTCTCTGGTTAGGTTTCCCATCTTCCAATTCAATTTGACACTATGGGGGCTGGGGATTTAGCTCAGCGGCACAGCGCCTGCCTGGCAAGCGCAAGGTCGTGAGTTCGATTCCCGGTACCGGAAAAAAACAAACAAAAAAATCAATTTGACATTATGTATAAAGAGTGTCAGATCTCACAAGTGGAGGGCTTCCTTTGAGCACCCCAACATTTAAGTGGCTACAAACCAGTTCCCATGATCCCCTTCTTGTCTCTGATTAATTTCCTAGGATGCCCATAGGACACTGGGAAATGGTTGCTTCCTGGTTTATTATGAAGCAACATATAAAATTTCATGTTTTGAAAGCTGGTGTTTATTTTTATTTTAAGGTAATGGAGAACTATAAGAACAAGGGGAAAAGGGGAGAATTGATGACTAGTTCTAAATAATTATTTTGTCTACTGAAGACAAATATTCTACACATACTTACATCACTCAAACATAAATTCTACCATGACTTTTCCTTAGGCATTTCCCAAGAAAACTTTAACTCAGTTTTGGCATGACCATACATTCCGATGTAGCAGATTTTCTGCTATAGATACAAGGGCGCTTAGTCTTACAGACAAGACTGTTTCATTTACATCTCAGCTTTGTACTTGAACAAACCAACCACCTAATATCTGTAAGCCTCCAGTTTTCCCTTCTGTCATGCAAAAGGCTTAGGGACATGATTCTCCTTACATCTGATAGCAGCCAGCTTCTACTAATCATGTTCTGCATTCTTCTTATTATTCCAAGTCCTCACCCCAGGAGCTAGGACCAGTGCTACTATCCTCCTGGTGCTCACAGGGAAACTAAGGCACAGACTGTGTAACCTCCCAAAGCTAGTAAATGAAAACACCAGGCAGTGGACCCCAAAGCTAGTAAATGAAAACACCAGGCAGTGGACCCCTGCAGCATCCTCTGCTGGGACCATTGTCCACAGGTCCACATTCTCTGTCCCTTACCGCTGCTTGACTTTGGAAAGATAGTTAACTCTCTACCTCAGTGATCTTCCTTATAAAATTTGGTTTTCCATGAATTAATACGCATAACATATTTAGTTTGATGTTTGCCCCACAATAAGTGTTCTCTATGAATACTGTACCCAGAGGGTGATTTAGTCCAGGTATAAAACATTTCTAAATTAAATTCTAGGTCATCACTTTAATCCAAACAATTGATCTTGAGTGAATAATCAGATAATAGATTCAGGCTAGGTCTGTCTTCCTAGGTATATTTCTTAAAATCTCCATGAATCAACCATTCTAGTCAACCTGCAGTTCCCCACTCAACACAGCAGCACAGCATCATGCCCCAATCCTAACTCTTGCTAGTTTAGCATGATATCTCTTAGAAATACCACCTTCATTCACTGGCAACTCCTCCACACCAACCTTCCCTGGGTCTCAGAGCAAACATCCCCACTTGGAATGTTGGTAGCATTTGCAGTCATTTGGCACTTACCATGCTCATAATCACTACTGACATTTACAGCACTCTTGGGAATATATCAATTTGTTTTTATGTATATTTTCTCACTGCTTTGGCATGTCTATCTTCCTACAGGCCTTCGGATCACAGGTTTGTAAACACTGGAGCTGGCAAAAAACTACACCATGGAGCCCTGGGGAACAATTTGCTGTCAATGATACCCATACTCGAGATGTTGGCAGATGAGAAAAGCTACAGAAAACCTCATTTCACACACAGGTAGATTTTTAAGGACTGGCCAAGTTCTCACCTGGCTGTGCTCTGATGCAGAGAACAACGCCTCAAGGCAGCTAAAGTCAGCAATGGAAGTGGACATGGAGAAAGGGGGAAAATGCATTTCTACTCAAATCAAGAAAATCTGTGACACAAAAACGAGTTAAGTCTGGTATTTTCGCATTCAGCAGAGGCTGAACTATTGTGTCGCTAGTACACGTTATTATGGCAATGGTCAGTCTACAATTCTGAAAACTTGAATTCTACAACCGTTCCAAAGCCATCTGTGAGTCTGCGTCATGGACCCATGTGCTTTATGGCATCTGCCTCTTTGGGGTCCCTGGAGCCCTTCTTCAGCCCCATTACCCCAAGAAAAGCCCACAGCGTCACCACACCGTTCACCTCCATCTTCAGTATAAACTGGGAATAGCAAATCAAGCTCCTGTTCCTACTCTGAATTACATGCACCGGGAATTCAGAATAGCTTCTGAGTGCCTAAGGGGTGCTCCCATCACTCATAAAATATACCCCTCTCACCACCAAGAAAGGAACAGAAACACCATTTCACAGAGTAGTTAAGTTTATTGGCCTGGACCGCCCAAGATCAGAACAGATATACTCTGAACTTTTGCAACTGTTTACTTTCCAAATACCTCACCAAATTCTTGACCCCCTTGACCCTCCATATGTCTCCTTCCACATACTACAAAAAGCTTGCACAGCCAAGGCGTTAAACCTCCTGTTTACCTTCTCAGCCTCATTCGAAAGACAAATATTTTATTCATTGCATGGTGCAGAGGCAGAGGAGAATTCCTCAAAAGCCTACCTATTTAGTATCACTCAGATCACCTCCATGGCTATTATTCCATCAGTAAATAAATATTAATATCTAACATGTAGAAAATATTATGTGAATTGGGCAAAATAATTTAGCCTAAGGAAAGAAATGAGTGAACTATATCTTTCTTATGGTTGAATCAAAAGAAATTTCTGTTTTTGAGGGTGAAAAGGGGTCAAGATAATAATTTCACATGGGTCAACCTAACTATAAACATTCCCTTGGGGTGACACTCTACGATTGGTGTTCAGTCTGAAAATAACTAAACTTCACTGGACAGTGTCCAAGAAGTCATCAAGTGGACTCAATTCCTCTTGATAATTATAATGAGTTACCAATGAACTTAGCTAGAGAAAGAACACATATTCTGAATAGAAGAGAGAAAAGTCACCAATTTTTTTAAAAAGGATTAAAAAACACTTGTCATCTTAATTAAACGAACAGCAAAAACCAAAGCTGCACTTTTCATGTTGATCTCTTGCACCAGTGAACTTCAACAAAACTCTTCGGAAAATCAGTTTATTAATTTCTATCCTAAACCTTTGCAGCAGAAAGCTTGAGCACCCCGAAGTGAGCTGAGAAAGCTTAAGCCCCACCGATATCGAAAGAAAAGGCACTGGGAGAAGAATCTGGAGCAAGCGAGAGGAAGGAGTAGGCACCCAGGGCAGAGAATGAAAGCAGTGTTCACCAGCTGGCCCCGCTGCCGCTCACCAGCCTCAGTTCACCCAGTTTTCATTTTAAAGGCTCTAAAATTCCAAACATTGCTAAGGATGGTAACGCCATAAGGAGAATGGCTTTGCTCTCCTTAAGTTCTTTCCAGTATTCTGCCAACTGCACAATCATGTAGAATCGCACACAGTTTGAATATGCATATTTTATCATGGAATCTGTCTTTCCTCAGCACTTTAATTTTTTATCTTAAAATGCAGACAGAACTTTAGCTTTAGCCTACAATCTGAGGTGAGCAGGCCCCAACAGCAGTGGTAAACTCAAAATAAGGAAAACAACTCCTAAATAATAAATTTTGTCTCTGTGTGTGGCTAAGCTGAGCAGAGCATCAAGTGTAAACTTTAGCTTTTCAGTTTATACAGAAAAAAAACTGATTAGCCGGGGATATAGCTCAGTGGCACAGCGCCTGGCTGGCAAGCACAAGGTCCTGAGTTCCCAATACCCCCCCCCAAAAAAAGCTAAGGCCTTGGACTAGGTGTATAGACAAGAATCCTCCCTCTGATGATAGAGAACTTGAAATATGTTTCTATGAAACACACAAAGGCAGGTGACACAATACTTCCATGATGTTTTCAGGGATACCTACATTTTAAAGGGGTCTGAACTCCAATGGCAAAATAGTGTGAATTTTAGGTATTCCAAATGCAGGAGAAAGTAATAATTATGATGGTATCCTTCAGCGTTCTTGGCTTTATAATATGTGTTCTCCTTTAGTCTTCACAGCAACCTTAGCACCTAAGCCTTATTACTTTCGCCTTTAAGGTAAGTGAACAGAGGGGGCTGGGGATTTAGCTCAGCGGCACAGCACCTGCCTGGGAAGCGCGAGGTCATGAGTTCGATTCCTGGTCCCAGATAAAAGCCAAAAAAAAAAGGTAAGTGAACAGAGCACAGAAGTTAATTATCCCAGGGTCTCCAGGTAAGTGCATCCCAGAGCAGGACCACACCCATCTAACTCCACAGCTCATCCCTGTTATGCACATTAAGTGGATGGCTCTCAAGTTAAGGGTGGAAAATATCAAATTGTGGCAGAGGATTGGCAAACAGAAGACCTAAATTCCAATTTATAATGTTCTTGCTGACTTAAGTTCTCTGACCTCAAACTTCCTAAGAACACCAACACAGTATTTATTTCACACGCACTGGTTAGCCTAGACATTTCTAAGTATCTCTAGATGCATTCAGAGTGGTAGTCTTCAGGGTGACCACTCTGCCATGGTGGATGGCCGGTCCATGATGACACTAACCTTACTCCTCCCAAGCGTCAAGCTTCACACAGTGAGATCTAGCACAGAGGTACTGATTCCGTTGAACTTCTGCCCCTACCAAGTAAAAGCGAAACAAAAGCTAGGTCTTAGCCAAGCTTGCTCTATTCCTAGGTCTCCAGAGGCCCTCAGCCTTCTCCTTTGTCCCAGCCCTACACAAGGAGAGTATTTCCTATTTACAAGGTAAATTTCTGCACCAGCGTCCCTCCCCATGTCCTATAAATTTCTCCAGCATTAAAGGAGAGCTGTCACAATCTGCTATTATCCATAGGAAAATGGCGCTGTCATCTGAGAAGATGAAGAGTCCTCAAGGAAACCAAACAGAGTCCTTGAAACACTAAAAGAACAACAAGATAAGCTGAGATCCTCAGGACCCAACGCTTGTTATTCTCCCAATTACAAATCTGTCGACTCTGCAGAGAATCTCCTTGCTATAAACATAGAAGGGAAAAGAGGCAGAATAAAGCAATATAAATAAATGTAAGGCTAACCAGAAATATTTCCCCAAACAAAGCTATGTGACTCTTGATTTAATCGTGAAGTATTGATCTGGTTCTGGAGGAATTAAGGAGCCAGAAATTTTATTGGCATCATTTCCAAAAACATTTATAGTCTAGAGGAGACTAATCTGGTAAGGATAATCACCCTTATAAGTGTCTTTACTCATAGTAAGGACAAGGTGCCCCAGAGTCCATGCATCCAGCTAGCTCATACGTGCCCAGTAGCAGGAAAGCCAGCTCACTTCATTCCAGAGAGTGAGATGACGGTAAGAACACAGTCCAAGTACACTGGAGGACCAGAAGCAAAAGGAAAGAACACTAAGCATTCAGGAACCACAAATATTTACCGGGCCCATAAAAGGCAATGAAGGAAAGCAAAGAGTTGAGAGGTGTTTACAAAACTTCCAGTCTTGCAGATCAAGGTAGGAAATTTGAACTTTATCCAGAAAGCTGCAAAGAGCCTCCGCAGAGGTTTAACAAGGAGAATTGCATGTCACATGGCAAGAGGCTAGGTCAAATTCAGAGAAGGGGATGGAGAGGGTAAAAGTAGAAGCAGCAAGACTACCTGGAAAGCTGCCACAGAAATAGCAAAGGCATCTACAGAGAAATAAAAATTTAAGAGATACAAATCCAGCAGAAACACCAGGAGTCTGTAACTGGACAGGTGAGGAAGGGAGAGGAGTCTCAGATAACACCTTGTGTGATTTTCCTCAAGTTCGCAGAGATGTTCTGAAACATTGCACACGCAGCCTGTCATGGAAAAGTAGTTGAAGTCATGAGGTCATCTGTGTCACGCCTGCATCCAGAGGTAACAGAAGACAAACTGCACTCCTTACTGCAATGCTAGTCCTCCTCCCTTGACCTCCTCAGGCAAGAGTATTGGCAAACAGAAGACCTAAATTCCAATTCTGTAATGTTTAAATAAGTTTCTATGAAACACACAAAGGCAGGTAACACAATAAAGCCCAAACTATTATTTCCTCCTTTACTTTATATATCAGGCCCAGGACTCTGGCTCTCTTCCCTTCTACTTTGCTCTCCCAAGGACAACTTCTTATCACTCTTAATTCTCAAGCTCAAAATATCTTAAGAAGGGTGAAAAAGAAAGCTTACTTTTTTTGAAAGGAAAAGTGTGGTACAGAAGAGATCTAGAAGAGACCTAGAACAGCAAAAGTAATTCTGGACAAAAAAAGCAAGTCAGGGGGCATCACAATCCCAGACCTGAAATTATACTACAAAATTACTGTGATAAAATCAGCACGGTACTGGCAAAAAAAAAAAACAGACCTGAGGATCAGTGGAACAGATCAGAAGGTATAGACACAACTACAAACCACACTCAGCCACCTTATCTTTGACAAAGGGGCCTCATATGTTCACTGGGAGAAAGCCTCTTTAATAAGTGGTATTGGGAAAACTGGATTTCTACATGCTGAAGACTAGGCCCATTTCCATCACCATGTATTAAAGTCAACATGGACCAAAGATCTAAATATTAAAACAGAATCACTAAATCTACTGGAAGAGAAAGTGTAGCGGAACTCCTCCCCACACCAGTATACTTCAGTTGCTTAGTTGCCTAGGTAACAGTTCCTGTTTCAGTTCTGGTTGCTCCTGTCTCTTAGAAACAGCTGGTCACTGTGATACATATGTGGTCACTATGATGCACATTGTATAAACAAATCCCCAAATGACAGGCCATTCTGCCTCTGTACTTCCTACTTATCCCATATTAGCCCTAGACCACCAGAGATCAGGGCCTAATACTCGGGAAATGATCCCAATCAGTGCCCTCAATGTGAATAAATCTGCCTTCAAATTCTAGGTGTCATTTTGGTGTTTCTGCTTGCCATTGCATCTGGTGCATGGGCCAAGAAGACTGAACATGCTGACCTCTTTGGTCATGGGTCATGGCCCTTGTGGATGGAGCAAGGACCTCTTCAGGTCCCAATGGGAAGGCATGCCCTCAAGATTTCTCAAGTCTCCTTGGAAGCCTGGAGGAGGATTCCTGGCTCCCTGCTTAAGCAGCTCACATCAGAGCTCAAAGGGAGGAGTATACAATCTGGATATTTGTACACCTGCCCGATTCTGGTAAGACTCCCAGTTAGTCTATCAGTCCTGCTGATTCAAGCAGAAGAGCTTAATCAACTCTTATTCATTCAGGGCTTCCCCAAGGGAAGAGGGTTGCAATGTTTAATCTCTGAGTGCCTGCTGAAGAATGTGTGAGTGAGTGGAATGGACAGCATAAGCAATAGGCTGCTCTGACTGTGCACCAAGACTTGGAAGCACTGGTCTCCGTGGCTGATTGGGCCCTTACCTGCAGTTCTGCAGCAATCAACATATGGCATAATGGAAGCCTTACACCATCCTTAGCTAAGTTGAGTCTAAGTCCCCACAAGGGGCACAGCCAGGCTGTGACATCTGAATGGTCTCTGTCTGAGGAGCACCCACCCTTTGTCTGTTGCACCACCATTCAGGGGCATACAACATACACCATCAGAAATAGAATGGAAACTAATTGGTTAAAATACACAGTCCCTGACTGCAGGAAAAGAGGCTTTTACAGAGTTAAAAATGAAGCCAAACTACTCCCTGCATCTCGAAGAAAAAAAAAAGGAAAAGGAGGCCCATTCTCCTGAGAATTCCACCTTGGCACCCTTGTCAGCTGACAGTTGCTGCCAACACCTATAGCTTCACTCCCTGCTCCTGACTCATCTACTTCCAGCCAAGTGAATTCATTCCAACTAGCCATTGCCTGCCTTTGGCCACAGAGGCCTTCCTTCCAAAGCCTTCTGATTACATGCCTATGTTGGTCAGGTGATGTCATCGAAAGCCCACCCAAGATGACTGTCAACAATTGCTTCTGAGTTGCACATTTTCACTGAGGAAAAATTGGACTGTCAGCCCTGACAAGTGAGTTGTACTCTATCAGGCCTGAATAGATAGGACAGACCAAGCTCTGTCAAACTGGGTCCCTGAGACCTTGCAGTCATTACAAAAGTCAAGGGCAAGACTGGGACTTTCCTGGTAGACAATGGAACAGAACTCTCTGCCTTCAAAAGTTTCCTCTGTCAAAATGTTACCACCACTGGGGCAACTGGGACCTTTGCCTCTCACCCTTTCTGCCAGGCACAAACTTCCAGCCTGGGAGGACATCTCACCAAACATAAATTCCTGTATAAACCAATCTCCATACTGCTTCTGGGAAGAGACCTCCTCTTCAAGTTAAAAGGGACCATCTCCTTCAGATCAAGCCAGTCAACCTCCCTCTTGTTTAACCCTACATGTTCAACTTTAACTGTTCCCCAAGAAAAAGATGATGCCTGTATCAGCCTGAGGCAGATAACTGCAATCTTGAAGTTCTGAAAACTCTCCTCCCAGAGGTATAAACTAAAGACTCACCTCTGGGCCTAGCTATCAACCATGCTGCCTCACCATGACCTCTGTTGCTGTCAGATGTCACAGGAAACACAGAGGCACCCAGATACACATCAGCCTGATAGACTGTTAATCACTTTGGGAAAGATCTCTGAGCCATCAAAACACAATCATTACCTTACATTCTGTGGTTTGCAATCCATGCACACTTTTTGGACTGTTACTCAATTGCCACAAGGGTTTGGGAGCTCTCCTACTATTTTCTGGGAGGCTCTGACAACAGATTTAGCTGCTCTGAGATAGCCTGTTTCTCTGTTCCTTCCAGCTCCACAACTCTGTCACTGTAAATTGCACCCTAGGGCAACCTCCACCTACATCAAACACTATCTTATGCCACAAGAGATTTGGCTAAAAATTCAACCACACATCCAAAGGTTTCAAAGCTGCAAAATGTTTATAGACTGTAAAACTGCTGAAATAAAGTTTTTCTCCTGCCTATAAAGCCAATTCAAGATCTCTGAGCTGCCATTGCCACCTCAACTGCCCTCCATGTATGTTGCCTTGGTCTTTTGCCACTCACAGTCTTCTGGTACACTACCTGGACCTAAAGAATGTCTTCTTCTGCCTTCAGTTGGCTCCTGTCAGTCAGCCTCTCTTTGCAAAAATCCTAGTTCTGGATTCAAAAGCCAACTGACCTGGACTCAACCTTCTAGAGGTTCAAAAAGTTATTTCCTCTTCACTGCACTTCTGGTTGATGACACCTAAGCTGCTTGCTGGAAAAGCACAAAAGCTCTGTTACAGTATCTGGCAAGAATTGGTTAAAAGAAGAAACTGCAAATTTCTTAGAGCTGCTGGCTTCTGTAAAATCTGGATCTCTGAGTTCAAAAAAATAATATGCTTACTCAGACTATCAGCCCCTGGGAATGCCCAATGACCTACCTGTGCAAATACTTGGATTCAGTTGCTAAGAGTTGCCTCCCTTCTTTGCCTCTGTACTCTAACAACTACTGTCCTTCTGGTCAAGAAAGTTGACGAGCTCACCTTAGACCAAGACCTAACTGTCTAGGTGCCACACACCGTGCTGGGATGAACTGTTCTAAGAAATAGACCTCTGACAGATGCTGAGTATACCCTGTTTACAGATGGAAGTAGCTCTGTTAGGAATGAATTCTGACAGGCTAGATATGCTGTGGTCACCTTGGACAAAACTATTTGGCCAAAACTATGGCCTGGATGATCTGCACAACAAACTGCTTCTTGCTGCTGTTTGGAAACCTGCCGCCAATGATGCAAAATAATCTAGTCCAGAGGTCTAAGCCTCTCTGGGGATCCAACTGAATGAAACATCAACCTTAGCCAGAAAAACTTTACCTGGTATTCCTGGAAGATCAGAGCCAGACTTGCCCTCACCATTTGTTCTGTAAGCTCAAGCCACAGTGCTGGCACCTGTACCCCTGCAGACAGCTTAGGCTTTAGTGTCTGTGTCACAGGTCATGACCTCATGCGATATAGTCAACGTTCCCCATTTAAAGATATATAGCTTACACAGAAATAAAACATAACCCTACAAACATTTGTAATCAGTGAAAAGACCAGTTATATCTGTAGACGTACCTGAACACACATATAACCCAAGCACATGTTAACTACCGCTACAAATTTCAGAAATCCAGCCTTAGTTCTGCTGGAAAATTTACCTGGAAAGCTCCTCTGAGGCTCAGTTTAAAGTGACAGTGCACTCAAAGCCCTGCTCTGGTCACTCTGGATCTAAGGCTAAATTTCTGAAACTTGTAGGGGTACTTAATATGTACCTGGGTTATATGTGTGTGCCCGAATTTCTATAGATGATAGCTGGTCTTTTAACTGCATAAAAAAAAGATGTGGTATTTTTATACAATGGAATACTGCTCAGTCACAACAAAGGATAAATCTGAGACATTTATAGGTAGATGGATGCAACTTGAGACCATGGTCATAAATGAAATAAAACAAACCTACTTCTGTAAACATCATATTGTCTCCTTGGTGTGACAAAGTGAAAGAGTAAATAAGGTTTAAAATGTCCAATAGATATTATGAAATGGGAAGAAATTGATTAAAAGGAAAAATGAAGTAGGATGGGGAAAAGGGGAAAGAAAGGAAGGGAAAAGGAAAAAGTGCAAGTTAGTTATACTACTACTGTCTCTCAGTTCATTGAAAATGAAGGTTTGTGCTACTACTGACTTTTTATGCCTGTATTTGTACTCTGAGTACTTTGAAGATAACAATGTGCAATGTATCAACTATTGTTATTCTCCTATTATTTTGTTATGAACTTTTGTTTTACTTTTTTTCCATAAAAGAAAAAGAAAAAATGTGGTATGGACATGGGATAATGAAGGAAGTGAGAATCTTGATTTAAAAAAAAAACATAGAAGATGATGTTTACGCCAAAAATTCATAGCAGTGTTCTAGAGTTGTGCAACAGATGGGAAAGCCAAACACATGGGTCTCTAATGTCCATGGCTGCTGTTGAACCTCATTTTTGCATCACCACCTTGGGTGATGACTCTGAGGACCAGCAGTTGAGCCCAGGCTGGCTTGGGAAACCAACAGGGGAGAGCAGAGAAAGACAGCCACTAAGGCCATGTGTTGGCCTGACCATTATCCACCGGGACCCTCTCATTCAGGCTACTTATGGAATGATTTTCTTCTAATTTAAAGAATTAGCACAGATATAAATCACTGAACATTTTTAAGCACCAATACACAGCAGGATGTATGTACCCCCTTGCTGATCTACAATGTCCCTGTAGATGCAAAATGGGCTGCAACCTAATGTCCAGAGTTATTGGATACTCAGATCACAAACACAGAGCTTCTCTGTCTTGCACAATCACCCTGATTTCTCACCAAGTACTTTGGTAACTGACCCTATTAGTTACAGTGACAATCTCCCGAAATTTCTTAGATAAGTGGCTGTTTTGATCCAGACCAGCTCACTGAATTCCATGTGAGGAAAACAGATCACCAGTTTTCAAAGAAACATAAAAATGAGCAACTGAGTTTTCAGAAAAGTGACTGGACTGAAATCTTCAAAGTTTGAGCAAAGTGAAGTTCTACTGCTGTTGGCCTACAGAAGCTTGTATTTCAATAATTGTTCTGTAATTGAGATGGAAATAGAGCATTAGAGAGGTCAAAGATAACATTCTGCGACTAGGAAGAAAGTTAAATCAATGCTTCCCAGTTGGACATAACCTGTTATTGAGTGCAGATTAAACACGGCTGGCTGTGTGCCAGAGTTCCTCCTATGGTGACCAGTCATTGATTTACACATCAATACTTTAATACGTGCAGTAAAATCAACCTAAAGTATTTTGTAAAGTGATGTCTTATTTTGGAAGTAACAGCATTCACTTTAAAAATGTGACCGTTCAGTTCTGACAGAAAATAAATCATACAACAGTCTCTCTGCAATCTACCAACCTTGAGCAATAAATCTTTGAATTCAACTTTACACCAGACATAATGCAGTAAAGTAAAAGTCTAGTTTTAATTCAGTGACCTCAGCCTTGCCTCTGCTGGACAGTAAATCTGATGCAAAATGAGCAAATATGGGTGGCTGAGTTTCAACCTGGCATAACAGTGAGGCTTTGTCAAGGATCCCAGAATTTAGAGAGTTTTTAGTCAGGGGGAAGCTGAAAAACAAAAACATATGCTAAACAGCTGGGGATGGGGAAATTAAAGGATGGGAAGAGCTTTCACCTTAGCTAGGAAAACATGGAAACATAATGACTTTTGCTTTTAGTTGATCCATTCTGGGCTTTTCTTTTTAGATCTTTAAAATTACTGCCTCTAAAGCCTTATGCTAGATGAAGAAAGATACATTAACTCACCCATTCTTTCATTCACCCAATTAAAGTTTAATAGAGTTTTGGTCTCTTGCTTTTACTAACTCTTTGGCCTTGAAAAATTATTTAGCTCTGCTGTGGCTCCATTTCTTTATCCTTGAAATGGGATGAAGAGTCCTAAATCCCAGGACACTCTGAACACACCCGAGCTCCCTCTGTACCCCCCACCACCCCAAAGCTGAGGACTTCCAATAGTGAGTGAGGCAAACCAGATTCCCACCTTTAGGGAAGCAGAAGACATGTTCAGAGAACAAAAGCAAGTAAACACAGAAAGTTATAATCTACCATGTACCTACAGGAAATGCATAGGGCAGTAGTGACTAAAAGGGCCCATGAAAGACTTGGCTGAATTGGGGGACTCTGACTGAAATCCATGATATCAGAAATAGTCATGCAAGAGAATCCTACAGGTCAAGGATTTGGAATATGCAAAGGCCCTGATCTTGGAATTAACCTGAGAAGTTGTAGGGATACGGGAAATATAGAGAAATGGCAGATCTTGTAGAACCAGAGAGAATAATAAAGAGTTTGGGTTTAGTCCATACAGACTAAGAAGTCACTGGATTGTTTTCCAGCAGAAGAATGATGGATTTTTGCTCTGAAAGATGCTGCTGGCTGCTGGGTAGTGAATGGACCACTGAGATTTAGATCAAGCAAAAGCATCAGGGAGGCTCTGAGGCTGCTCTCATGGTGGATGATGACTGCTTGTCATTGACCGTGACGGTGAAGAGAAGCAGAAAGAAACTGAGATAGCTCCCAAAGTCCCACTTCATATCTACCCTAGCAGTGTCTCTGCAGGTACAAGCACTAAAAAGATCAAAGTCTAAAAAGAAAATTTGAATAGTCCCATTTTATTGAAGCTATCCAGGTAACTGCAGTCATAAGTCCAGTGACCAGCGAATTTTTAAAAGTGTTTTTACAGCCATGAGCTAGCTTTAATGCATTAATTTAGATTGGGAGGTGAACGAGCCAGTTACTTAGTAGAAAGGAAAATCAAGATGCCTAATAGTGCTATACCTGGGTTGTAGACAATTCTTCATTGTTTTCACTTTACATCAAATTCTAAATAAGTTTTGGAACATAAGATAGAGACTGGATGCTGAGCAGGACCACTAAGAAGAGGTTTCTTGCTGGGTGTGGTAGTGCATCCCTGTAATGCCAGCACTCGGGAGGCTGAGGCAGGAAGGTCGTGAGTTCGAGGCGAGACCCTGTCTCAAAAAGACCAAAAAAAAAAAAAAAAAAAAAAAAAAAAGAGGTTTCTCCACTACAGCTTCTGGTAAAGTGTTCTAAACCATATTTTCAACTTTTCACCCAGAAATTAAAGCAGGGACTACTCTAGGTGTCTGCAGTCAAACCTATCTCATTGCGCTGTAGGAAAGAAAAGGAAGGAGATGCAAGAGACACTGAAAGAAGGAGGGAAAGAGAGGGAGACAGAAAGGAAAGAAGGGGGACAGGGGAGGGGGCAAGGTATGATTTGTCATCACTCAGAAGTGTAACACTGGCTCCCAACCCTCAAGCTCTGATTCTCTCATCAATCTTAATACCCCCCAGATTCTGTGTAGAACAAACATGGAAAGAAAAGAAAGTTCTTCGCCAAATACTGGAGTCCAGCTTGGAAAAATGAGCTTTGCAATGACAGCACATATTTTTAAGGGCTTATTGGGATCTAACTAAGGAGACTGGCTCCAGGCCTTGTAGTTTCACATATTTCCTTGATTCCGAAATTAATCATTTTTAAATCATTGGCCTTAAAATAAGCCAAATGGAAGCTTCCTCCAGGAATAACCATTCATTGGCATTTCACAATTAAAAACAAGATCACATTTGTGTGACTAGCCTTGAACAAGAATTTGATTTAGATTTAATAAGATACATACTCATGTGTAATGCATACCAATGAGTCTGAAAAGAAATATTTAATACGACACAACTCCAGCATAAAACGAAATCAATTTTAACAACTCATCAGAATTTATTAGGCACAACTCAGCAATTTGATGGAGTTATAGTTAATGCTATCTGAGCCTTTGAGGGAAGAAAAATGAGTATAAATTTTCTTCTTCCTATCAGCATATCTTAGGCATGCAATCATCCACTCCATTAATAATACTCCAGAGAAAAGTGAGATTGAAAATCTAACTTACACTACTACATTTATACTATGCTGAGTTAGCTAATTATGCAATTGATATTTTTAAAATTTAATTTTTAATTTTGAACATTTTATTCTCTTTGTTGTGCAAAATACCTTCCAGGTGTTTTAAGTGGACAAATTTCCAGGTGCCTCCTCTATCTCTGGAATAGTCACTATGTTTATTGCTCACCATACATCTTTTATTTTCTATGACCAACTAAACAGTTTTATGTGTTTTGTAGAGTCAACAATGAACCACATATTACAGATATATTAATGGCCTGGTCTCAGCACAGTTTTCTGTATTTCCTTTTGTCTAATGTAAATTATGGGTGTCTCCTTGCTAACAGAATGTGTTGGAAGTTGTCAAACTTCATATATGGCAGCCCTTCCTCTCCTCACATGCACTACAAGCATATATACACTGTAAATTCAGGAGGAGTAATTACACAGCTAAATAATTAATTGGAAACCAGAATATTATGAAAGAAGCATACTTGATTGTTTTCAGCACTCTACAGCAGGGTAGGTGAATGTGACTCTGTTTGGGAGCTTTGCCCCGCCCATGTTAATTACACCACAGAACTAATTTGCACTAGTAGCGTATGCTTGTCGGTAAATGAGATTCTCTGTCTTTTAAAAGAAATACTTTCATCAAGTTGATTTAACATGCTCCCAGGAGCCTGGTTTTCACTCTGAAATTTACAATTAAATGCTTCTAGCACATTGCAGTTTGATCCCAGAATAAAATTCTCTGATGATCATACTATTTTTTCCCCAAACACTAAGAGACCAGAAAGGTCATTTCTTCAGGCTAAGGTTCAGCACTGGCAGTTACTGGAGCTATCACAGAATGGATGAATCAGTAGAGGCAATGAAGAACCAGTGGACACTGGGAGGGTGAGCAGAGCAGGCTGCTGGTGATTCCATGTGCTACAACCAACTGATCTTGTGCATGAGGACGCCCTCATACCTCCTAACTGTATCTGTTCCCAAAAGCAGAGTGTGAATATCTAAATTTGACCTAGGATTGGACATCTAAGAAGTTCAAAACCCAGGTTGTTTTTAACTGCCAACCTCTTCTACAGAGAAATCCCAGAGATAATGTTCAGCCCAGCCTGTCTCACAATATGTATTTAGGTAACAATATCCAATACCCAAACAAGAGGTATTATAGGGGGACTGTCCATCCACTCATCCATTGGGCACCCAAGAAATATCTACAAAAGGTCAACCATGTGGCTAGTGATGGGGAGACCAGGAGAAGCAAAATAAGTCAGAGTGCCTTGTCTCAAAAGCAATGAAAAATACTCAGCCATTTAAATATAAACTCAGTTGTTCCTTCCTTTGAGCAATTTCTTTCTCTTTCATATTATCTATTGAAATATTATCTACCTGAATTTTATTTACTCTTTCATGTTCTTACACTAGGGAGACAATATGATGTTTACACATGTGGGTCCGATTTATTTCATTTATGAGTAGAGAAAGAAGAAAAAGAAAGTGCAAGGACTAAGGCTTTATAGATAGATAGATAAATAGATAGATAGATATAGATAGATAACTGGCATAACTGTACTGCTAATGTCTGGTGGTTTATTGAGGGCAACAGTTAATGCTTAAAATTTTTTTATATATTTTGACCAATTTTGCATGCTTATATCTGGTAATCTGAGCAACTTATGTGAAGACAACAATTTGCAGTATAACACCCACTGGTGAATTGCCCTGATCCTGTCTAGTGAAACTCTGTATTGTCTGTAATGTTCTTTTAAATTATTGTTTTCTTATTCCCTTTAGCGGTTTGATCAATCTTCCATTCTTCCATCTGCTAATCTGAGCAACTTCGTTGAAGAGAACAATATGTAATACAGCAACCACTGTTAATCCCTATCATTGGGTTTGAAACCCCGTATCATTTTTAATGTCCTTGCTTTGCTTTGTTTGTATTTTGCTGTTGCTCTTTCTTTTAACTATCCTCTTTAAAATAAATAAATAAATAAATATAACTCAGGTTGCAAGCAAAAATAGTCCACTGAAAGAACTGCAACTTTTTTTTTTTTGCACTACACTATTGAATCCAAGGCCTCATGCCTGCTAGCCAAGTACTCTGCAACTGAGCTACACTCTTACCCCAAAGAGTAAAATTTCAAGTCAGCAGCAGGAAAGATCAATAATTAAGTAAATATTTTGGAACAACTGGCTAGCAATTTAAAAAAAAAAAAATGAGGCTAGATCTTACTTGACTCTTTAAAATATATTCCAGATGAATACATGATGAAAATGTATGAACTGAAAATTGAAAGGGTACTAGAAAAACATAATCATACAAGTTTTTCTAATCTGAATTAGAGAAATCTGCTTAATATTAGGAATTGCTAAAATTACTAGGAAACTGTGCATAAATGTAACCTAATAACATGGAAAAATTTCTATTCAGAAAACAAGGAGTTAGGAAAACTCAGGAGAAAGCACATACAGGAAGAATGAAACAGGAAAAAAAACTTGAAAACTACATGAAAAGGTTAAAAGACAAACCAAAAAAACGCAGAAATAACATGTTTCATGGAGGAAAAAAAAAGTGGTTACTACTCAATTCCAGAGAATAAAAATCTCAACATATAAATAAGCAAAGGTCAAGATTAGACTAAGCATCAAAGAAAAATGATCAGTAAACATGTGAATGGTAATAACATGTTCCATAGTAATATTAAAAATGAAAATAAAGGGGAAACTTTTTGTTGTTAATGGTTCTCTACGAGTAGGGTAAGGGCTACAAACACACTAAGGCCTCCGTAGTGTAGAAACTAATCCACATTTCAGGAGAGCAGTCTGCCGATACTGACATGGTTTACAGGGGCCTGGTCTTTCACCCTACAGGACTTCCCAGAATTTTACCTAAGAAAAAGTACAAGTTCTGAAGGTGTTACACCCAAGGCCATTTGATTATCTTCCTGACTAAAGAAGTGAAGGCCATAATAGAAACTGGTTAACCAAACTGTCATAAATTTGATGCACTGATTTCCACGGTAATAAGTTTGCTACACTACAGAACGAAACCAAGCTACATAGCTGCCCATGTGACAGAGGTTACAGACGTGAAATGATACACACACACTTGCCTTTGCATCTTATATCCTACATACAGGAACACGGAATGTCAAAGTCAGTCATCATTTCCTACATAATTAAAGAATATCCTATTAAATACACTATTATCTTAGTATTAAACAGATTATCTTAATCCAAAGAAGAAAAATTTGTATGCTTCTGATCTTCTAGTACACTGTTCAATTTTCAGTGCCGGCATTTCAATCCTGCATCCCTCTGGAATATATTTGAGTGTAAAGAGTGAGGTCAGAGCAAGCCTGGATTCTACTTTAATTGTGGGCTTCCGGCTCCAGGGAGGAAGTTGGGCTTCTGACAGAAAGAGTGTGATTTCACAGGCTCACAGTTCACACACACACACACACACACACACACACACACTGCAGCTCACACCAGAGGGCTCATGAAGCACATATGCACAGAGGGAAAAGAGGAGGAGAGGGCGGACAGATACAGGGGCAAAAGGGATCCTAGCATCTAAGCCCAAAGTCTGAGTCTTCCATCCACACACCAATAGCCTGCTGAAGGAGCTTTATGTTGTTTCAGTGCTAGGAGAAATTGCCACCAGGAGGAAAGTTCTTAAAAGCAGTCAAAAATGTTGTCTTTCTCCCCATTCGGAGGGTTCTAGTAGAGCCCCAGAAGGCGTTTTCTGTCCTCAAGATGGCGGGAATACAGGGTGGTCAGCCACACCAGCATCGGCTCAGTTGTCCAGCAGTTAACAAGGGACCGGGGTAGAACTAGCCTGGTGAGGGGTAAGGAGAGGTGCAGACACCCGCGAGAAGTTACCTGAGTTGGGTCTCAGGCATGCTTAAACTCACGGTAAACGGTTAATTTGAAATAAGTTCATTTATAAACATTACATAATAAAGAATAGCAATGCGCTTACCAGCAAGAGAATTGCTGATCTAAACATGAGACCAGCACTTGATGTGCCTAAAATATGACATGCAGTTGACTTCAAGGTAAGGTGGATCCCAGGACTGAATTGGCCTTCAATGATCTCTCAGCACTTTTCAAACATGATGCCCATTCAAGTGTGAGTTTTTCAGGATGGCAGTCTGACAATGCATACACAGTTTGTAAGAGTCTGGTCTCTCACTCAACAGGATTTCCCAGAATTTTACTTAAGAAAATGCACAAGCTCTAAAGGTGACACACCCAAGGCCATTTATTTGATCACTTTTATGACTAAGAAGTGAGGGTCCTAATAGAAACTGGTTAAGCAAACTGTCACTGCATCCAAAGAAAGACGACACAAAGTTTACAATGTGATGCATTGGGCTGGGGATATAGTTCAGTGGCACAGCGCCTGTCTGGCAAGTGCAAGGTCCTGAGTTCAATTTCTGGTACAAAAAATAAATAAATAAAATGAAAAATAAATTGATGAATTTATCTGTCCTCAGGAGCTGAAGCTATTCCACCATGACATGCGGTTGGGGTAACCAACTCTAACTCCTGGAGCTCAGCAGCTCTCCCAGGTCTCTGCAAACTCAAGAGTGCGCAGCCGCAGGACTCCCACCTCCTGTCTGCCGTGTCTCCTTTCGGCCTCACACCTCCAAGCACTGCCACTCCATCGCGTGGCTGCCACGTCTTCCAGGGCCAGGATGCTGCTCACCTGGACAACTGAGGCAGACCACAAGCAGCCGACACCTCACAGCTGGCAGCTCCTCAGGGTGGGCAGCCAGTGAGATTCCCTTCTCAGCACTTCGAACGCGCCCTGACCTGCAGGCTGATTTTCAAGACTGTAAAAAGGGCTTATCTAGGAACAGAGACTAAAATTCTACTTTTTGTTTTCTGGGGTTTTATTGGTGAGCTGTTTCAGCACCACACTGGGGACTGAACCAGGGCCTTCACACGGAGCCGCATTCCCCCACCCAGCACCTTTTCTTTTTTTTCTTGAGACAACATCTTACTAAGTCACTAAGTTGACCAGGCTGAGTTCAGACTTGTGGTCTTCCTACCTCAGCCTGCCAGAGTACTGGAATTAGACATGAGCTACCATACTGGCTTAAAACTCTGTTTCAAAGTAGTTATAAAATTAGATGCAGCAGATTGTGTTTTCCTAAGAGGACCATGCTTTGACCCCTATTCCACAAGCCCCCCAGCTCTTACTCTGCCCTTAGCAAGAGATGGCATCTACTTCTTTTTGCCTCGACTCCAGCCAGTTTTGTGATTTAATTTTAAATATAACCAATGTCTTTCACTACAACAAAATGCCAAAGACTGGGTGAATTAAACAAGAGCCATTTATCTCTCATTCTTCTAGAGGTTTGAAGTTGCCAGTGAGGACACCAGCGTGGCCAGATTCTAATGAGGCTCCTCTTTCCAGTGCAGAGAGAGCCACCTTCTTGCTCTGTCCACAGGGGGAGAAGAGAGGGGTGCTGTGGTCTCTACACCTTTTTAAAAAGACACTAAACCCATCATCCTGCCATAACTACCTCTGCAAGGTACCATTTTTCTACTACCATCCCTTGGGAGTTATGCCTTGAATGCATGAATCGGCAAGGACACAAATATTCAGTCTAGGGCAACCAATGAAAGGCCCATAAGTGACACTGCACAGGTTCTGAGGCTGTCATTAACTCCAGTGATGCTTTCACTCAGTCTCTTGGAAACTTCTGCCCCCTTAGCCATTTGACAGACCCAAGGCTGCCATTCTGTGAGGAAGTCCCAACTAGCCACTGGTGAGGCTTGTGCCCGCATCTCAAGAGAAAGACAGAGACAGAGAAAGAGGAAGAGACAAAGGAAGATGCCCCATCTGTGGCTCTGGTACTGCAGATGTCTCACTTCCAGCTACTGACTGGACCAGAAGCACATCCCAAATTCGTGGCCCAGAAAAACCAGAATAGATTATAAAACACTGAGCATCATTTCAGGCACAAAACTTTAAGTCAGTTTGTTATACAGCATAGTAATAGGACATACTGTGACACAGTAAAGAGACCAGAATTCCTTGATTTTAAAATATGATTTCTTGCGCTTTTGCAAAACAATTTTGTTTAGCTCCAGGAATCATCTGAATCTTTTGACTTTTGTGATTTCCCTTTAGACACGTTGTTTTTTCTGGATAAACATTTTTACGCAGCACATTCTAGAGTCACATTCCAATGGGCAAATTATGATCTATGGAAGAAGCCAGCCGTGGAATTTGACCTCCATCTCAGATGCCAATTATTCTCAGAGCCCAACAGCACTGTATCCAAATCCTCTTCCAGAAATCCACTTCCCACTCTACTAATGCCCAAACCCTGCCTGTGGAAACAAGTTATAAATGTGGCTGCACCTAAGCGCAAGGCATAAAACCTCTTCCTGTGCATGCTTATCACGGGTGAGGGCCAGCACCCCCTTCCTCTCCCGCATTGTCAACCTCCCAGATGCACTCAGGAGCTTGTATTTCTAAAGGCATCGAGACCAAGAAATTTGAAATGATGAAAACGCCAAAGAACATGCTGCTATTAAATCCGGCCAAAATAATACATTAATGTCCACCAAACAGCAATGCATCTTGGCAACAGCTGCATATCTACATGTATCTGTTTGATGACAAACATGCAGATTCATTTGGAAATCATGAATGACGAAAACAGATGAATAATTTACTTTTCATCAAGATGTTTCGTGTCCTGGATGACAAAGCCATATATAAATATTTAACGGATCCCTAGCATTCCATCTCAAGTGAATTTAATCACCGAACTTTTTTTGGTGGATGTGGAAGAAAGGGACGACAGAAGTTGACATTTTGTTGTGCAGAATGAGCATACCTGTGTCTGCTTCGCATGGAATTGGAAAAGTACCAATTTTCCATTTAAGTGTATAATGATTATGCTGCTTTCTATTCAACTTACAGAAGTATTCTGGACATCTGTAGCACCGTAGGCGGCATGAAATCTTATGCGGGGTCCAGTGTTAAAACCACTGGGTGAAGGAGACATTTCGTACACTTCAGGCATTCAGAACTGTGCTCTGGGATAGTTTGTTTAAACTCTGCCTAAACAGACTCAGAAGCTCCAATGTCCACTGGGTTTACACAACACCACCCAAAAGCTGACCAGACTTACTGATGTCCTTTTGACATCTGCACTATACTAGGATCAAGAGTGTTTTTCCTTGTGATCAAATCTCTGCCTAGTGGGAGTTACATCATAATTATTATCCAAAGGAGATTTTTTTCCAATGCATTGTTTTGTCTCATCTCAAGAAATCCATGAGTTATTTCAAAGCATGACCTATGTACTGTTCTCCACCCTTCTCCTCTACACAAGATCTTTTTTTGGCAGGAAGTTTCCCAAATTTCTCTATTCTCAAAAGAATATCTCTAGGCATTTTCCCAGTATAATAAAGATGCATTTTATGCTATGGGTGATGGCCAGTTAATGTCTATATTTCTCTGCACAGACTACGGTATTATCAGCCAAGGGAAACACCTGCATAGCTCTGCGTTCCTGAACTATATCCATGACTGTACATCCTATAAAGAAGGAATTATCATCCAAAGAACAAAACCCACAGGTGCTGCAGAAAAACAGACCCATGTAAATCTTCAGCAGGCAACAATCTTTTCAAAACAAAACAACATCATAATAGTGTAACTACAACTAGGAAACATGGATATCAACCCCAATAAGCTGCAAGTATTTTTATAATATATGAGGCTGGATCTGAACACAGCCACAGATTCATGCACAAAGATAGAATTTCTTGGAGACATGTAGTGGCTGATAAAGGCAGCACACTATATTTGGCAGCATCTGGCTTCTATTTTCTTAACAACTTCAGCACACAAATTTGACCAAAGGGTTCATTATACCTCAAGGTCTCCAAACTAATATACTCTTAGGTGTGTAAATAAGCACACAACCAATGTTTTATATACTACCAGTAAAGTTTCACTCTAGCAGTAATGACAAAACCCAACAGGACTCACTGTAATTTACAAGGATGATCAACAAACGGTAAATATCTAAAATTTAAAAATTTATTACACTAAAAGACACATTACCATTAACCCCCTCAGAACACTCCCCCACGTCAGACACACTTAGCTCATCCTTCTTGCTACTTTCCGAAGCAGTTCTGAAAGTCCTTTTCCATGAGGTCTTCATGAGGTGTGATCAAAAATGCAGTGAATGTTGCTGCTGGTTGCCATCCAACAGAAACGCAGGTAGTAAAAGCATTACAAGGCATCCTCTGCCACTTTACTCAAGGGATCTGGCACCATATAACTTCTGGCTCATCCTCACAGGCAAAATAACGAGGAAAGATAAATGTTTTGAATGGATTCCGTCCACCGAGGCAGTCAGGACGGCACAATGATAAACACTCACAAAAGAGGAGCTCCAGAAGTGCTTCAGAAAGTGACAAGAAAGATGGGATAAGTGTGTTCTAGATGAGGGGAAGTAGGTTAAGGGAGATTAATGCTTTACTCTAATAATTTTTTTAATTTAACCATTTACCATGGTTTTTTTCATCATACGTGCCATTTGGAAAGTGGGGATTCCCCAGGAGCACATCACTCAGACAAGTCTCACCAAAATGAAGATTCAGTGCAGCCAGCTAAATGGGAAACTGATTACTTTATACTGGGAAGATATTTTCCAAATTACTTGATTTTTCTTTTAAGACAAGTGATGCCCATAGCAAACTCACACTGACCATGAAGGAAGGAAATAAATGCCTCTGGGTCAAAAGAATCCCAAGTGTGAAGAACCCAGCACTGCAGTGAAGACAGTGAATGCACACATAAGCCAGAAAGCCTGCGGATGGGCTGAGGATAGTTAGATGAGGATTCTGAACAAGGAGCCACAGAGCCACACTTGTCCAATGGCATTTCGTGGTCAGCAGGTTAAAATGAACCAAGGCTCTTAGGAGGCCCTGTCAGCCAGGCTGCTTCCCAAAGCATTTCACATAAAACCTCACGCCTTTATTGTCTTTGTGTTTAACAAAACTTATATGCCAAAACAACTAATACTGTCTGCTTTCAGTTCAACCCAACATTTATGTTACTTTTTTTTTTTGCTAACTCACATCACTGTGCTAGAGAATGCACAGGAAACAAAGCTCATCAGGAAACGTCTTTTGTTTTTCAGGAAGTTCCCAAATAATGAGAAAGACAAACAGATAACAAGAGCATCAGAAAGACTGTGATGACTACTATAAGGAGATGTATAAACACATGGGAATGATTGTTTAAACTAATGACACAAACCTCAGGTAGCCAACTGCTCCATATAAACTGCCCAGGCCCAGCAAGTCACAGAGGACAAAAAAATAAAATCAGGCTTTGAAAGGTATCTTCAATGCCGGTGATCCACACTAGTCATTTTATCAAAGAACATATTTATATTAATTGTATCTTTGCCTGGTGAACACTGCAGCACTCTAAGCACTAACACCATAAATATTATTTTTTACATCCGAAGAAACAACGTCTCACGCATTTGTAAAGTTTAGCTACTGAAATGCAATCATTCTACCATAAAAATTTAACTGTTAAGGCTTTCATATTCCTAATATGAAAGGTTATTACCTTTCAATTCTGCGAAAGCCATAAACCTAGCTTGATACTAAAGTATAATACAATATTTAGAATTTCTCTAGCAACCATTATTTAATAAGTCACTATTCACCAGTTATCACTGAAAAATATAACATAAACATAAAAAATCATAGTGCAGGCTATAGCAGGGAATGGAGAACAAATGCACTGTTAAGGACCAGGAATGTCAGTTGCCAGTAGTTTATGTCTAGGGGTCTCTTGCTTTTCTTTGAAAACTTCAGTTCTTTATCTCCCTGGACTAGTGTACCATAAGACAGGCATATTTTACCACAACAAAAAAGAAATAGCTACAGATTACACCGTATTTCCCAGTAGACATAAACAAGTACTTAATACAATTTTCTTCTGCTAATGTTATTACATGTCAGCTTGAAAGTAGTTCAAGTCTAAGAAGTATGAAAACCTTACAGTTACCAGCCCTGCTTCACAGGAAATGAAATGTTCTGCTGAACAGTCAAAATACTAAGGACAAAGAAACAAAAGCACTTTTTAAGGTGAAGGAATACTCTCTTACTATCACAGGTTTAAAATATGAAGCCACCAGAAAAGAAATCATCTAGTCTAAAATAATATGGCCAGACACTTACGCCTCTGACAAAAAGAAATTCACAGAGATACATCTTCTGAGGTCACTAAAAATAGAAGCTGTTATAACCAAAAAGAACCAAGAAAATCTCCACATGCAAGTTATTTTCAATTCCCTGCTGCGGTTCATCCAGCATCAAGCTCTAAATTTGTGTCGTATTTCAAGCAAAAGGCAACCCAAGCAAACACAAATAATAAAAACAAATAAATAAGCACATAAAAGGAAGTAGGTTTATAGAAAAATACATCTCTGTGTCAAAATATTACAGGCAAGCCTGGATTCCTCAATAATTCAAGTTGAGATGAACCTGAAATGTGATTGCTTGGGGCTGGCATCTTCTAATCCCATGTTTCTCAATCTCTACACTATAAAATTGGGGGCTGGATAATTGTCTGCTGTGAGGGCTACTAATGTCATCCTGGCATCCCTACCTTCTACCAGCTAGATGCCAACAGCACTTGCTGTGACCTCTCCTAGTTGTGACAATCAAAAGTGACTCCAGACAGCCAAATGTCCCCTGGGAAGCGAATCTTCTCTGGTTGTGAACTATAATTCTACTATTCTAACCTATGACAACTATGTGAACGTCAGTCCTTGGTCAACCAAAGCCAGGTTGCCATCGATACAAACAATCTACTCCTGCTGTAGTGTCCATGTCAACCTGCTGTGCCTTCTGCTTAAGAGACAGTGTTAGGGCCAATGAAAGGCGGCGGGGGAGGGGGAATACAGGTCAATTTTCCGGACAACCTGGAACTAACGTATTTCTCTCCTTTCTCTCACTTACAGTTCTTAAGAACAACTGGAAAACGTACTGGAATATAACAACCCGAGAAACAGAACGCTAAGACTATCCAGAATACCCTCAGCTCTGCTCCATATCCCTCTGCAAAGATGTCCTTCAGGACTTCAGTGCGCTAGCCTGTCCCAGCGTATGAAAGCCCCGGGGGGAGGCTGCTTAGTGGAGTCCCTCAGCTACAGTGCTAGTAGGTCAGGCACAGTTGAGACTTCATTCATTTGCTTTCCAGAGCCTGAGGGACTGAATCATAATGAATCCTAGGCTCCTGCTGTCCCTTGCTACGCATCTGCAAGTAACAAACCTTCACGCATGCGAGAATTGTGCAACTTCTTACATGTGCCTGCATCCTGTCCCAGTAGGCAAATTAGTCACTAGTGCACCATGAATCTGCCTCCCAGAAAAACTCACATCTCACTTTTCAAAAGTGATTTCAAAAGTATTAGGACTCCTGGGGCTTGTATTTTCCATTTGAATTTAAGGATTTAAAGAGAAACTGAAGCAAAAACCACTAAACACATACACAAGTGACCCAGAATCTGCAGAAACTAGAAAAGAAGAAAAAGGATTGGAGCAAGAAAATATTCAGTAGGCACAGAAGATAATCAAGAAACTAAAGGATCTAAGAAACAGTGGAAGATTTACAAGATGCCTTGACTTTTTAAGGATAAATTATCAATGCACATTCAGTATGGATGCACTGAATACCTACTATGATTCAAAACATAGAACACAAAAGTAAAAGAGAATGAGATCTTGCCATTTAAAGAAATTGAGGGGTCTCCTGTGATCTAAAAGGTATAGATGAATTATTTACTAACATGGATGCATATTCAAATAACCTGTGGTCCTTCTTCAAATTACCAATTGTCGGACTGACAGCCAGGCCAGTTACTTAAATATTTGGGTTTCCGGACACTTTTTGAAAGCTTCTGAGCCAGACCACAAAGTTTGTGGGGATTTGGACACAGAGTAGGGTGAGAGGATGGAATTTCTTGTTGAAGAAATAACAACCGAAGGATATTATCGATGTAGAAAATTAGGGCATATAGCAGACAAAATAAGTTCAATGCTGGCTTGTGTTAGATCTAACATACCACTGGAAAGTCTCATCCTCAGAAGTGGAGCTTTGGTAGGTGACTGGATCGTGGGGACACTGCGCTCTTCAGTGGATTAATCCATTGACATGTTCAGAGCTGACTGCCTTTCCAAGGTGGAGCCCACAGGGAAGAGCTGAATCACTGGAAAAGTGACCTGGAAGGGTATTCTCTTAACCACAGCTCCTCTTCCAGTATGTTTTTAATGGAGTGAGCAGCTTTCCTTTGCCAATTTTCATCATGTGTCTTTCCCTCAGAGCCAACTGACTATTGAGCAGATCCTCTAAAGATGTGGCCCAAAACCTGAGAAGTGGCCTATACATCTCTCAACAGATGAATGGATAAAGGAAAAAGTGGTATTTACATAAAAAGAGTACTACCCTGCTATGAAGAGGGATAAATTCCAGTTATTTGTAGGAAAATGGATGCACTGTGAATCCATAATGTTAAGTGAAATCAATCAGACACACAAGCTTAAATACTGTAGTTTCTCTTATATGAGAAACTCAAAATATAAATAAATTAAAGAGAAAAGTAAGAGGTAGATAATAGGAAAGAGGGAACTAGATCTTTTGCAAATGGAAAGAGAACCAGGAGATAGAGGCTACAACAAGAGAGGGGACACGAGAAGATTTAAGATGTGTCATGTACATGTACCAATTACCCACAATGAACGTATTCACTATATACCGCAAACATACTAATAAAAAAGTGAGCCAAAATAAACTTCTCCTCCTTTAAGTTGTGGATTTTAGGTATTTTGTCCTAGCCATCACAGGAAAGTGACGAAGATAAATGTCATCCATTCTCAGGCTCTGTGAAAGGCAGTAAAGGGAGTAAGGCAAATAAAAACTGTATCACAGTGGGCATTAAGCTTTAATCTGTAAATAACAGAGAAACAGTAAGTGTTTCTGAGAAAAGAGTAAAACTATACTCTAAAAAATAAGCCTTCCAAAATTGATTTAGTAGAAGGTCTGAGGAAAGAGAAAATGGCAGAAAAATCAAGTTAACACTTCTAAAGCATCGAAGTCCCCCATGAGTGCTGATGTCACTTTGGTTCCACAAGAAGAACACTCCTGGTCAGTTCTTCAGGCCTACCCACCTTCCCACAACCAGCACATGTCACAAACTCAAGGCCAGCGATGGACCTTGTGCAAGTTTTCTTCTTGCATTTTTCCCTGGATGACCTCACAAATGATCATTCAATAATCATCTCCATGGATATGGTCTGCAGAACCTCCACCTTTACCTCGCCTCAACTTTAAGCTGTTGGTATTAACTGTCTAACATTCCCCTTGGACATGCTGAAGTGATCTAAAGGTGCCAAGTTCAAAACTGAACTCATAATACTCCTCCCAAAGCTGAGTGCTCTTACTGATCCTTTTGTCTGAAAATGACACCATATTCTATCCAGTCAGATAGGTCAGATACTTGCTTGTCATTCTTGACACTCTCTCCTTTGCATCCATACCCAATCTACCGCAAGACTCTACAGATTTTACTTTGCAACATCTCTCAGATTCCTCCTGCTCCCTTTCTCTCTACCAGCATCTCCTTAACCCAATCTGCCATCTCAATGGTTTCTGTAGTAGTTTTAAGTACTTACCCAAACCCCCTGTTCCCCACCTATGGTCAACAACCAGTCACTAGGTCACATTCCTATACTAGGTACTTTATCCAGCTTTATATTACCATAACAAAATATAGGACATAAGAAATTTATAAGGAGAAAAAAATACTTTGGAGGTTCCAATCCAAGAAGGGTTGGCCCTATTTTGGAGGTCTGTGGTGAGGCAGTACCTCATGACCTGACACTGTGATCAAGCAAAATAATGTACCTTATAGCAAGAAAGCAAAAGAAGAGGAAGGGGCCTGTGTCTCCACAATACTCTTTAAAGGAACATCTACAGTAAACTGAGGACTTCTCATTATGTCCACTTTCTAAATATTTTAATATGTCCCACTGGGGAGCAAATATTTAACACATTGACCATTTAGGGGCTTTTAACTTCCAAACTGTAGAGTCCTGCCCATGATGTCTCAAGGTTCATGTACATCTCACAATGCAAAATGCATTGAGTGTATATCAAGAGTCTCCAAAGTCGTAACTCTTCTAACAATGCTCAAAAGTACAAATCCAAAGTTTCCCTGATATTCAAGGCAAGGTGAACTGTAAGTCCCTTCATAAAAATTCAAGAAGAAAGCTGTGTGATTCCAAGACACAATGGTGGGATAGGTATATGATAAACATTTCTATTACAACAAAAGGGAAATAGTAAAATAGTAAGGAGGGATTTTGAGCCAGGAGATTAGGGTGTGGCCAACTGACTGGGCAAGTGGGTGTGACCTATAAATCAAGGAGGACCCAAGACATGCGTCCAAGTCCTGAACCTGGGAGCAATCAGAGAATGCTTCAGGAATCTTTAGTCTTCTGGCACAAGACGAAGCAGGTTTTTCATAGAACAGTTTAAATCTGATGTCAGAATGGAGGACAAAAAAGATAGTCACCATTAACCTTGTGGTTAATAAGCTCTTTCAGTCAGTAGTCTGCCCTACACTCTGAGTGTACTTCTTTCTCTACTTTAACTGGCCCTCACATTCTACAGAGCACATCTGTTTTCCTGCATTTAATGACTCTTTAGTAAATGTAAAATCTTATTACCTTTGGCTCATTTCTTGTCCAGTCCTTTGTTCAGGACCATAAGAACCTCAGAAGGGTCCCTGGGAAGAACAGAACACCCCAGGACCTGAGTAACAGTATGACCCAAAGCAAGACCAAAACCTAAAAAGATAAATATCAAATTCTAATACTCCATGTCAGGTATTAGAATACACTATTGTGGGACGTAGGCTCCCAAAGGTTCAGGGTCCCTCACCACTGTGACCTTGCTCATTGCAGTCCATGCGGCCCCTCTGAACAGCACCCTTTGCATGCTCCCTTGCAGAGAAGCTAAGCTTCTCTTCGCAGGCATCACACATTGTGTGCTGCTAGCACCTCCACCTTCCTGAGGCCCCTACAGCAGCTTCAGCTTCACTCCCATAGCAGCACACATCTGCACCACACTTCCTGGCCTCCCAGGCTTTCCTTTGAAATCTCAATGGATGCATGCATGTCCCTGTAACTTTCGAATACTGCATGTCTGAAAAATCCACATGACGCAGAGAACGCCACGGTCTGGCACCAGTACAAACTATACTGTGGCCGGCTGGAACCAGTTACAGTGGCCTCCAAGTGCCTTCTTGGCAAAGAAAAATAAATCAAATCCAAGGCTTCTCTGATTATGCAGGGTACCAAGTATCTCTTTTCTGAAACAACTGTTCCCTTGAAAGTCACTGAAGAAAATTTTCATTTTTCATGTTGGAGTTTGTTATGGTGGTACACTGAATTTCTCTGATGCCCTGAAGTCACCCTTCCTATTGTTCCAGTGGAAAATACAGGGCTTTTTCTTTTTTTAATCAGCACTACCCACCCACCCTCCAAGGTTGCACCTTTACATGTGCTCCTTTCCTGGCCAATTTACAAATTTTCTAAATCTTTCGGCTCTGCTCTTTTCTGCTGTCAACTGTCACTTCAAACCTGGCTAAAAGCAGCCAGTCATAACCACAATGCAATACGAGTGCTTTTCAGTACTGAAATTTTTTCTGCTACACAAACCTTTAAGCCTGGCCTCCTACAAGTATCAGGTCATGGACAAAATGCATTGAAATTATTTGCTTTGGTTTAACAAGGATGATCTTCAGTCCATATCTCAGTAGAGTCCTCGTTTCCATCTGAAATCTCATCAGCATGCCCTTTACTGCGCACATGTCTAGCATAAGTCTGGGTTTCTGAGCTTTCACCAGAATTTTCTTGTGAAGCTCTTCTTTTAGCAGTCTCAGCTTTATCTTGCTTGGTTCTCCAGACTTTTCTAGATCCCTCCTGTAAACCAATTCCAAAGGTACTTCCACCCTGTCATAGGCATAGCCCTTGTCTGTGACCCAACAAGTCAGTACAGATATTCTGCATTAATCAGTTTCCCACAACCACCCCAAAATACCATGAAACCAACTTATATAAGTAAGCACTTTGTATTGGCTCACAGTTTTGGAATTTCCAGCCCGTGAGTGGCTACCCATTGCTCTGGTCCCACGGTAAGGCAACACATCAGAGTGGGATCATGTAGCAGAATAAAACCACTAACTTCAGGGATAGGAAGCATAAGAAGAGGAAAGGGTCAGGGTCTTCCCATCCTCTTTAAGGCCACACCCCTAGTGACCTGGGAACCTTTTACTGGGTTCCATTTTTAAAAGGTTCTACCACCTCTCACTAATGCCATCCTGGGAAGCAAGCCTTTGACAGATGGGCCTTGGGGGGAAATGCACCATCCAAACAACAGTGCTTGCCGTGCCATCACCCCACTTAAAATAATTCCATGAATTCCCATTAATACAGGTAGTACAACTGGGGCTATGGGACTCTCACTTGTCTCAACCTGGGCAACACCTTAGCGTCAACCCCTCACCTTTGTCCTAAGGAAGGCCTACTACCTGGAGGAAGAGGTAAGAAAAATAAAGGTCCCTGGGGTGCTGGGGATTTAGCTCAGCGGCAAAAGCGCCTGCCTGGCAAGTGCAAGGTCGTGAGTTCGGTTCCTTGTACGGGAAAAAAAAAAACAAAAATAAAGGTCCCTGGAATATTCCAACGTCCCAAACCAGGACACATGAGTGCCAGAATCTCCAGCATGACCTAGAGTAACCTTTCTGTACTTGGAGCTTATTAAAAGTTCTTCATAAGCACTGCATCTCATGCATCCAATTATAACAGAGTGCATTATGGGAGGACATGCACAGTAGACACAGCTGACAGGACTCAGGACCCTGTCTATGTGTCAGTCATCCTCTGGAAGACCCAACAAGAGGGGAGTCTAGGGAGCAGCATTTTAAATTCTTACATTCAATGCAGTCAGCACTCATACCATTCTTCCTTTCCACTGGCATGAGCCCACTCACTCTGAGCATTCTATCGTCTAAATTCAACTTTGATGCTTTTTCCTTACTGTCGTGTGCCAAATCCAATTCTGTTTGGACCCCATTGCCCACTGTAACACCACTGAGGTCATGGTAAATACAGCAACTCTTTCACGAGGCTGGACTATCATCTAAAACTAGCCACAGTTTGTTATACCTCCTATATTTGCTATGCTTTCTACCATCACAGGGCTCTTGCCCATACTATTCCATCAGCCTAAAGGTTGAGTTCCTTCCCAGATTAACTCTTACCCACTCTCTAGATCCTTACAAAATCATCGCCTCTTTCTTCACAGTTCATTCTCTGAATCTCCCCATCTTTTAACAGGTTCTCACAGAATATGCATTTGCTTTTAAAGGAAATGAGTTGGATGCAGTCCTACATTTGGCTGACTTGCATTGGATCAGAGTATTTGATTACACTTGCTCCTCTACCTGTTGTACCACAATATCACCCCATCCCAGAACTGGAAGAAATAAGAAACAACAGGAAAGATTGTGAAAGACATATGGAACAGATTCCACAGAGCTTCTGATACACATGTGCTAAATTTAAAAATAAGGAAATGTCTTGGTTACTTTTCTCCTTTCTGAAATAAAATACCCAATACCCAGAGGTAAAGGAACAAAGGTTTAATTTGCCTCACAGGCTGTAGAGATTTCTGTCCACAGTCAGCTGGCTCCAAGGCAGGGTGGCATGGCAGAGGGGCATCACAGAGGAGAAAAAATTCACAGTGTGGCAGGTAGAAGGCAGCAAAGCAACAAATGGGCAGTGCCACCCACACACATGGTGTGGGCACCCTTAATCCCAGAATCATACCTTTAATCCCAAGATCACACAACCTAGATCCAACCACCTCCAAAAAGCCTCACCTATGACCACATGAAGCTTTGAGCAGACATCTAGACACAAGCCATAACAGGGAAAAATGACTACAGAATTGTCAAGTCTGGATGACTAAGAGGTCTGAACAACTCACTGAATACTCACAGAGAACAGTTTCTTTGTATACCGTTTCCTTTTTTGCTCTTTCCGCAATTCCAATTCCTATTCCCTCAAATCCAAACATTTTATGTAAAGCAAATGGCCTAAGGTTGGCTGCTTTCAGAACATTCTAGACCAAAGTCCACATGCAATAATTAGTGCAGGATTACAAGTACACCACATAGGCAGGCTTGCTTTCTCATCCTGGCCAGCATTCAAAATTAAGTACTAACATACACAGAAATATTACCTTGAAGAAAACAGAACTCCCCTCATATAGAATGTCCAGTGTGCCCATGCATAGTGAAGTAACTGATTTATTTCAATTTTTCATTGTTTATTTTTAAAGTTAATCTAGTTTGAACGTGCAGAAGTAGTAACACATGGATCTACTATATTATTGTACGATTTTACATAAAACAATGAAGTTCACATCCAAAGCCAGCTAGAATTTGAATTTATTTCACCCTACAAAGTACCTTTCTCTTATGCCAGTGAATATTAAGTTGAACCTGAGTTATTTCAATGGAACCTGATAAGTTCCTTTTCACTAAGTACCTCTGTTGTTAAACTATATTCAATCCCTTTGCACTTTTATATTGAAGACATTATAGTTTATATTTTAAGCCAGAGCTGTTGTATTATAATACATTCTGGATATTGTACATTTTATGTGTTCACAAAATGTTTCTGAATCTTAAAAGACACAACTTACTGAGTTATTACGCCTATAAAATTTGCCAAATACTTGTGACTTTTTGAAATAATAATGACAGGTATAGACGATAAAAAGCTATGAAAGGATTTCTGGAAAAATAAATTGCATTTAGAAATCTAAAAAGGATTTTTGGAAGTGAAGAAATTATGGGCTTCATTTTGTCTCAACAATGTATGGTATGTAAGGGCAATACTCATATATCAAATTTATGATACGATTATATGACTCAAAAGTTTCTGGCTATATTGCCTTTTTAAATTTTGGTGAGGGAGCTGAAGGAAGTGGTACAAATATTTGTTGATATTTATCTACATTATGATAGCATATATCAAGGACCATGTACTAAATTATTAGTCTGCACTGACGCTTTAGCCTTCACGGCCCACAGGCTTACGGATACTAGTCTTGAGAACTGACTAATAAAAGCAAGGGGTCTGGGGAGGTGAACAGAGCATCTCATAACAACAGACACAATCTGGTTTATTTTGGCAGGAGTCACTGCTCACACAAGACCATCTGTTTTGGGGGAAAACAAAGAAAAGTTCCAGAATTCAATAGTAAGACGGCCTTCCTGGTGCCCCTTTGGAGTACCAAGCTATCTTGCCTATGAGACACTTCTTTTAGCTAATATCACCTTCCTTAAAACCTGTTACAGCTGCTGCCTTGTCTTCTTCTATCAACCATACTAGAACTACCATTTCACAGTGATTCAAATGTTTATTAAAATAGGAAAGAAATGTGCTTCTTTCATGACACTCTCATTGACAATATGGAGACCCCTTTGTTGAAACTTGTTGCTGTACTAGTTCTTACCACGTGCTCCTTCTCCCTTTCTCTTTACAGTCAGTGGGATGCACGTCCTTTGTACATACTACAGATTCTCAGGAGACTCACAGGCATGAAGGGTTCACAGACACTCAGTGCAATTGAGCAAACATTTACCGAGCTGCTGAATGGCTCACTGGGCCTTAGAATTAAAAATAAATAACCTTTGAGCTGCCTCCCTTCACAGACTTCGTAGTCTATTACAGAACACAAACATCTGCTAGAAAAGCCCAAGTGAAATGACAGAAGTGTGCCCAGGGGCACAAGCAGTGGGGGTAAGGGAAAGTGATTAAGTTTGTCATTGAATTTGCGACCTGAGGAGGCTTTCCCAGGCACGAGGGTGAGACATATTCTCTGCACTCCCTTCCTGATTCTCCCCTACCAGAGTAAAACAAGAGAGGTCTGCCATTAATAGTAGGAGGTACTTACAAATGGTAAGGGCTACAGCAATGCATTATGGTCGACAAGGGTAAAGGTGAGTGCACATTGCTTTGCCCTGGGCATCAGGGAGTGGGGCCCACACCTTCAAACTCCCTTCTTGCTTGATGCTCACAGAGAAGAAGTGTGAATCCATCTGCTTTCTAAGTCAATGGGGAGCATTCTCACCCACCCAAAGCCCAAACTGGAGTTATACCACCAAATTCTGATAGTCAAGAGATGGCTGCCTTCATGGCTACTTGTCCATAATCGACACAATTTGCTTTTACAAAGGCAGAGATGAAAGCTAGTAAACAGAGTTGCTGGCTATTAGCCTTGGCTTGATATTTCATCAGAGGCACCAGGCTGGTTCAAGCTGCTACCAGCTGGGACCACTACAGGCATTTCTGTGGAAGCCCTTCTGAATGGTAGGGTGATTTATCCCTGCATGCAATATTGAAAACTGCCAGGAGACTTTACAATTACAAATCATTTCCATTTTCCCCTCTCTGATTTTATCTTCATGATTTTCCAAAGCAAGCATTACTATTTCAACTTTGGAAAAAAATGAATGCTAAAAGAAACAAATAAATGCTAAGCTCTGGGAAGATTAAATCACTATGCCAGATTCATTCAAACAGACAATGTTAAAAACATTTAGATGGACCCAACAGTCCTGATCGTCAAGTAAAAAACTAGTAAATCACAGATATTTCTGATTTAACTAACTTGGTGTGTGGTTTTTCTTTTCAAATTTATTTATATTAGTATGCACATGTTTGCAGTGCAAAGTGAATTATATTCTTCATAGGAAGTTGGTACATGTATATAACGCATCCTAACTCTTTTTCCATCCCATTTTCTTCCCTGCCTCCTCTTCCCTCCATCTCTCGGCCCCCTTCCCCTCTGCAAAACCTCTATCTCCCTGTTTCCTATTATCTTTTACTTTGCTGTTTAATTTATTTATAAATAAATAATTTATTTATTTGGATTTCTCACATAAGAAAAAATCATGCGATCTTCAAGCTCATGTGTCTGATGTGCTTCATCTAACAGTATGTGTTTTGTAAAAGAATTAAATATTTAGTTGTTGAATATTTCACACACAAAAAACAGACAGAATCCCTTTTTTAAAAAAGTGAAGCTGGAAGTTCTGACGAATTCTGGGCTAATCTTATATGTTAAGAACAGGGTAAGAGGTGGGGGCATTTTTAGCATTGTTTGCCAGTGTAACACACCTCATAGCTAAGGCATGCATTCACCTTGTCCGCCTGGCACTTGCGTCTGCCCCTGCACTGCTAGGCGCACCGCAATGAGGGCAAGTGTTAGGGAAGAGAACGCAGACTTCTGTAGTCACCAGAGGGTACCCACCCAAAACCCGTAATACTCTTCTCAACAGCACAGAAGTAGGCCCAAGCAATTCTAGATCCATCCACACCAACTCCATCTAAATGTCACCTGCTCAAGAATACCACACTACCACCTCAGGTAAACATACAGAGATACGGGAAAACAGTGAAGACGATTTCTGCTGACGAAGTCCGGCTGTGCTTGGTCAAATCATTTTATTTTATTTTATTTTACATCATTGTGAATGGGAAAAGCTATTGGGTCCCAATCACTTTCTCTATTGCTATTTCCATCTTGTTTTAAAGCAAATGCTTTAATCTTGTGGCATTCTATTGTGTGTTCATTTTCCATGGATCCCAGGATGGGTCAAGATTCAGAGGCCTTAGAAAATTCTCCCCCAAAAGTCACTTCTATTGTTGCTAGCATAATTTTAATGAAAGGATGGGCAAGTAATTTTAATGAAAGGATGGGCAAGTAATGTATCACAGCTTTTACTCTGCTAGTTAACAGGCATTGTATGGAAAAGAGAAAAATTTTAAAGGCCATTGATTAAATGGGGTAGGTTTTAAGATTTCAGGTCCATTTTGGGATAAGTCTGCTCCTGGAAAACAGATGCTTAGCTGCTAAAACAATGACATTTTATAGTTTCATTTCATAAAAATTAAAGCACAGCTATAAACCAGAAGCTCAAAAGGAACCAGCCCACACAGTTACAGTCAGACAAAGGGCAACCGGCTTCCCCAGTCTGGCTGAGGAATCGGTAGAGCTGCAGAGAATGACACTGGGAGGTATGTTTTTGAGAACTGCCACGGACATGGGATGTCTGGAGCAACGCCGGACAAGTGCAGACTCTTCCACTGCCTCTGTCTGGATGTGCACGCTGTGTGTTTAGCAGAATATAATTCCAGCAATGGCCAAAAGATGGCTGAAGGGGAGGGCAAAGGGGCTCAGAAAAAAATCATCTAGCGTCCAAGTAACAGCCACCGAATGCTGGTCTATACGCAAACACTCACATCTACTTAGTCACTCAATTCAACTCAAAAAATTTTGCAGTAAAGAAGAGTAAAGGGGAAGAAAATGTGAAATTTCAAAAATATTTTAGATTCTACTCTGTAGTTTAAAAGAAAAATGAATCCTTTCTTATATGGTTAAAATTTATGAACTCAGTAGAAATCTAGAAGTAAAGCAATCATTAATTATCCAGAGTCCTGGAATTGGATTGGAAGGGAAGCTGATGAGCACTGAATTCAATCCTTTCATCTCACACGTCAGGAAACAGAAGCCAGGAAAATTAAGTGATTTGCCCAAATATAAATGAACTACATCTAAAAATGTTTCTTGGCCTGTAGGAAAAAAAAAAATCCCCCAAAAGGACGCTGATGAATTGCAGGAGGACTGAAATTAGATGTGCTTGTGCCCCTCCAGGATGATGGGCTCAAAAATGTGAGTGTGGCAATATTGTTATAAGGCGTCAGCAGTAAACGCACAACCCTTTGATATAAATGACTGTTCCCTCTGATCCCCCACTGGGACGAGAGGTTGGCTTTGCCACGGACTTTCACTGGAAATCTTTCCACATGTATAAGTACAACATTCATTTCAAAAGACACTTGCATGTGTCCAAGAGAAAGGAAAATCATTACGGATATGACCGGAAAGGCAGGAAATACAATCCATGCTAAGAAGCCTGGACTATCTGACTCCCTTTTGGAGACTGCAGAGCCCATCTGATTTCTCAAATGCTTAGAATACTTACTTATTTGCAATATACTGTGTCTCTTGAAAACTTCCTTTTCGTACGATATAGAACGAGTGCCTAGGACCCTAAACTCACGTTCACATTTAGAAAAGCAAGGTATTTTCCCTGTAGTGTGCTGGCGTGGAGTCATGCCCCATGTCACCACATGTAGCAACATGTAGTTCACATGCTGGACACTAACGTTGGCCAAACTGAACTAAAAGCTTTATAGCTACCCTTGGGAAATTACTCATGTATTGTTTGGTATTGCCAAATCGGCTTGCCCAAATAAAACAGCTCGGTGCTTTTTGGCCAGCAGAACTTGCTGCTCAATTTTACCACTCGTGTTCCAATAATAAAGGTACCGGAACACAGTCATGGAAAAGTCCACTCACGTGAACCTTACTCCCATCCAAATTCTCTACCTAACCAGGTGAGATTGGACCTCACACGCCTTTCTCTGTAAACCTTCAGGTGTCCGTGTTCTGCAGCAGTGCTTTCCCTCTCTGATCTGTTTTCAATAAAAGACAGAAGAGTTGTGAGATTTTCAGGTAGATTCCTATCTGACTCTTTATTTCCTGTGTTTTATTCTTTCCTTTTTTACATATGTAAAGATTAATTTTATGTCATATGCTAGGCCATGGGGTGCCCAGATGTTTAGTCAAAAATTATTCTGGGTGTTTCTGTGAGGATGTTTTAGACGAGATTAACACATGAAATAGGAGAACAAATAAACCGGATTTCTCCCTGGGACATGGGTGGGTCTCATCCAGGAAGCTGAAGACCTGAATAAAATAAAAAGACTGAATCTCTGGTGGTATGCGGGTCCTCCTCTTGCTTGACTGCCCTGAGCCGGGACATCAGTTCATTCCTGCCTTTGGACTTCAACTGAAACATGGGCTCCTTCTGGGTCTCGAGCTAGTTGGTGTTTAAACTACAGCTACACCATTGGCACTTCTTGGTCTCCAGCTTGCCAAAGACAGTTCTTGAGACATGACAGCCTCCAAAATTGTGCAAGCCAATTTCTTATAATAAATCTCTTTGTCTCTCTCTCTCTCTCTCTCTCGTTTCTGTTTCTCTGAAGAACCCTGACTAATAGATGACATGGAAGGTCTCTAACAAAGACCACATTTTCCCCTTTTCTCCTTCTACAAATACAACCAAACCAAGAGCTAATTTGGCTGAAAGAAAATGAGTTTCCTTCCATGTGAATATTTCCTTTCCTCCACTTCATATTTTTACTGTAAAAACACGGCATTATGTTAGAAATGGTCTAGGTCTCAATGTGTATTTTCTTCATGAAGACTTGACAAATTTTGTTAAAGTGCAAGCTAATCACACTTTTATGGCATGGAAAAATTATATCAGAAAGACAAGGAAACGCAGCCAACTGCCATTTGCTTTAATGAGAAAGATCATATACCTCTTTCTCTCTCAAATAGGAAAATCTCCTGTGTTAGCATGGTTATTTTAGTACCAAAATACTGGAAACATCTATAAGTGTTTAGTTTCACTATTTCAAAGCTTTATCTTTATTTCAAAAAGAAGACACACACAAATATACTGTAGTATTTTTATGTGTTAAAAGATTTTAAATGTTTGCTTTTCTCTTTGAAAAGACCATGCAGTGGTTACTGGGCCTTTTAAGATCAGTGCTATGTGTCATGAGTGAGAGACCTCCAACAGCAAACTTTCCCATGTTTTGAATGCATGTTGGCACACGGTACTCCAAAATGTACACCTGTGCATACAATTCTGCTAAATGGACTGGTGTGGGGTCAGCGTTGGACACCCTTCTGAAGGTGATTTTACCTCTGGGATTTTGGACCATATTCAAACTAAAAATAGAACAAAGGGTTATAATGGCCTATAAAGCAGTTAACCTAAATGATAAGCCTTTTTCTTTAAGGAACTCCAGTTCAGGAGTTTTTTCATTCTTCTGTCATTTTGTGGGAGTTTGTGTCTATTTATTATTTATTCATTTAATTAAACTCACCTATACAGACATTTATTTTTAGTCTTGCCTTTGAGGAAAATTATTGAAGAGTTCGCCAAATATATCATGTATGCATACACACACAGAGATATGTCCTATCCACTACACTGATGATGAAAATTATTTTACAAAGCTATAGCCACAGTTTAAGAATGACTGTTCATACTAAAAACCAATATAAAATAAATAAAACCTGCTTTCTGCATTAATATGATAACGCATATTATGAACTAACTTTTTATAATGGAAGAGATAAGGAAGTAAGCAGAAATCCTGTCATATACACTCAGAGAATCCTTTGATAGAAAGAATTTTTTATCCTGACTTTTAATAAGGAAAAGTTAGCTGGTAACTGACTGGTTCGATGTATCTCCAGAAGGACAGCACTGTGGGAAAAGTACTTGCAATTTATCTGTTAAATGTGCTCACCAGGAAGAACAGTTTCCAATGAATACATTTAAAAGGGTTTCATAAGAAGTGGATTTATTTCAAATGCTCAGCAGGGACATCTTCAAACGTGATAAGACAGGGGCTGGGGATTTAGCTCAGCGGCACAGCGCCTGCCCGGCAAGCGCAAGGTCATGAGTTCAATCACCGGTACCGGGGGAAAAAAAACAAAAAACAAACAAAACAAATGTGATAAGACAATCACAGAGAGAGTGACTAGAAGTAAGCACCCATTTTTATTTGAAGTGTGTAGGAAGTAAAGACACAATTCTGAGGTTGAACCTAGTCCAACAATATCACTTCACACAGAACTTCACTTTTGGAGGCATCAAGCCTTTCCAAGCCTAAATAATTTCCCAAATATTTTAGATGCGTCTGCATGTGAGGAAGGATCGATTTTAAAGCACAACCTTCTGCTTGCCAAAACGTCAGCCTAACAGGCTTGCTCCAAGGGGCAGGTTCGAGTGGAGACTCCAAAGGGGAAGCAAGAGCATGCACACTCTTCAGGCCAATTTCAGAGCCAGGATCATAGGAGAAAGGATGGATGGCCTCCTCTAAAGTGCATTTGGCTTCTTTGAGGGTTGTTTCAGACAGGAGACTCAGAATTACTTGCCATAAGCAGTAAAAGCTGACTTGCGGTCTTCTTTTATTGTTGAAGAGATTTCTGCAAACTTGTCACAGCCAGCATCAACTCAGCAAATGTCATGAGGCATTTGCTTAAAGTAATTTAGTCCAGAAAATAAGTGGAAGCTGGGTTGCACCTTCCCATACAAGGTTGATGCATAAAGCAACAGAACACAACTAATCCAATTAGGTAGGGATAGAGCATGAGCCTTTATGTCGGTTGTTTCTAGGATAAACTGTACTTGCTCGGGCAAATGTTAGCTCAAGTCTGCCCCAAGTACTAGGCTAAGTACTGAGGATGAATAAATTATCACCAAAATAAAAGCTTTGATATTTTCCAGAAAATCCAGCAATTCCACCTCTCAGTGGTGCTTCTGTACCTTCACAGTAGAAGACACCTACAAACATTGCTTACATGGGCCTCTAAACCAAACAAGCCCGAGCACAATAGGTTAGTGAACTGTGCGACACTCCCTGTGTGGTTTGCAAACCACTGCTCATGAAAGGTCCCCTAACCCCTGGAATGCCTTACTCTTGCGCATAACAATTAATGAGATTTAACATTACAATGCTGAAAAGTTTTGTTTTATTTAACATTTGCTTCTTCACTTACAACTCTGGCTCCACGAGGGCAGGGGTTTGATCTTCTGTGGTATGATCAAAACTACATAGAATGCTGAAAGTTCTTTTAAATAATTGTTACAGTAAAAGACAAATGTCCATTAGTTACCCTCAAAGCGCTCCCCCTAAGTTTGAACATACTTATTCTATTGTTCTTGCAACCTTCTGGAGCAGTTTTGAAAGCCCTCTTTAGCGGCACTGTCATGGCTTCCTTGAGGTTCTCAATTGATTCCAAACTTTTCATGGTCATTTTGACTTTTGGGAAAAGCCAGCTGTCACACGGTGCCAGATCCAGTGAATAAGGTGGTAAGGATGCATGTTTTATGTGCCTGCCTTTCTCCTGGATGGCACTTGGTAGCAGCCCTCACAGAGTTATTGATCATACCTCCTAAAAATACTCACGAAAGAAGACATCCAGAACTGCTTCATAAAGTCAGAAGAATGATGGGATAAGTGCGTTTTGAGTGAGGAGGAGAATTCTGAGGGGGATTAATGGCAATGTGTCCTTTACTATAATAAATTTCTTTAAACGTTCACTGTATATTTGGATCACCCATTGTATTTTATTCACTGCTATGTCTAACAAGAGTCTAGAACAGAGTATGAAACATGGAAAGAATTCAAAAAGTATATGCGGAAGGAAGGAATGAAGGGAGAGAGAGACAGAGAAGGAAAAAGGGAGAGAAATAGAGAGAGAGGGAGAGCAGGAAGGAGGAAGAGAGGAAGGAGCGAAAATCAGTCCTTGGAACGGGAACAGTGGTCTTCTACAATATATTTCTGGATCGCTTTTAGTGAACATCACAGAGAGCAAGTCACTTAAGTTATCTCTAATGCCATTTCTTCATTTAAAAATTAAGAGAAACTGCATGTCTAGAGAACATTATAAACACACACATAGACATGCACGCGTGTGTGTTCATATGTACACTATCATAGTGATATTTCCATTGTCACTTCCATGACCCCTTAGCTTCCCGATGGTTCTAGTGCCCAGTGAGACTCAGATCCCTTTCCTCACCTCACTCTGGAGAAAACTGCGTGGTAATGGGTGGAAGGGGCTCCAGTTGTTCCAACAGGTGTCTTTTGTCAACCATTTCTGCAGAACATTTCATATCTTCATGGTACCTCCTTAATTTACAGTTTTTATTTATTTTCCTGTGCAGTCCCCAAACACAATTTGCTTCTTTTTTTCTTTTTTTTTCTTTTTTTTGTACCAGGAATCGAACTCAGGACCTTGCACTTGCCAGGCAAGAGCTTATGCCGCTGAGCTATATCCCCAGCCCCACAATTTGCTTCTTATACAGTGTTCAAACAGATGAACACAGTGCTCTTTATTGTGGCTGTAACAGCCTATACTGACAGTGCAATTACTAAGTGCCAGGCACCTTTTGAATGTGTTACCTTTGGTAACTCCCTTGATTCCTAGAAGACTCAACCAAGAGCAAAGTGCCTGTGAATACCGTGCGGCTCCTGCATGGAGCACCCAAGGGTGCACTCCAAGAGCCCTACCCTGAGTGCCTGGGGTGGCCTCACTGTCATGACTCCCAGAACTCTGGATGCTTACACACACACACACACACACACACACACACACACACACACACACTTAATTTATGTCTGAGATACTACAGAGTAGAAAAGAAAACTCAGTAAAAGACAGGAGAAAATAATTCTCTATAAAAGAAACCTGATATGGGTATCATGCAATGTGGGTTTAATTCCAAATACCCAGCGGAGGTGGCCTCACCTACAAAGAGGAGCCACTGTTAGGTCCTGGTGTGCAGTTCCAGTTTATAAAGGAGCCTCAGGTTTATTTTTGAAATCCAGAATCAGGAACAAGCTATTTCCATATTAAATCCCTTGGGCATACTGAGCTGGATACTCAAAAACCACATGTGTCATTTAGAGTCAAACCAGCCTGGCACCTGTGTAATTCCTTTGGCTGGCTCCCCTTGGCCTGGCAGCAATAAATACCATGGCAGCAGCCCGAATCTGTGCTGTGTGTTCTAAGCCTTGAAAGAAAAATTGGACTTGAGCGATGCTTCTTTCTGTGCTGCAGAAAAGGAAAGTGAAGATTTATTCTCTTGAAAGGCAAAGGAAGAATCAGCCGAACCCCCTTGGCCCTTGCAGAGAACAGCTAAGGCCCTGAGACCCACTCACAAAATCTTCACTGCCTACAGCAGTCCCCTGCGGCTTTCTTTAATTCCTGCATTTTGCTTTTCAAAGTTTTGGTGAACATGGGCACCATACCATCAGCACTTTTTCCAAAATTCGTCATCACTCCAAACACCAAGAAGCATGATCCAGCCATACAGCAATAACTCCACACCCCTCCTTCGTTCATCCCCGGGGAACCTTTATCTACATTTTGCCTCTGTGAATTTACCTATTCTATATCCTTTATATGAGTGGAATCATACAATAGCTGTGCTTTGCTGCTATAAAATTTCATGATTTTATGTTCATCCCTTTGAGCACAACTAAATACAAGCACTATATGTTAGATGAGCAGAGACCAGGGAGAGTTCAGGCTGTCCCACTGCCTTAGATCTAGGAAGTCATCTTATTCCTTAGGCAATCCTGGATCTTCATCAGCCAAACAGGAAGAGCAATTCAAAGCACCTACTCTAACAGACTCAAAGTCAAGGCCTCCTATCAGCTTTCCTCCATTTATCTCAGGAGCCTTCAGCCTCAATGCCTTGCACAGAGCATGTCTGGCCTTCATGTCCAAGGCTAGGACAGAGTAGCCAATAGACACACGCCCCTGATGAACCATCTGGTTGACTTTAGCAGTTTTTAGCTTTATGACTCTGTGAAAGCAATATACATTCAATGGAAACTGTTCTCTAAATTCTGATCTCGTCCCAGGCCAGGGATATGCAGGATGGTCCTCTTGTGATGCTAGCAAGGTTAACAAGCCACAGCTCTGGGCAGCCCTGAGATCATCAGGGAAAACAATGGAGAGTTTATATACAAGTAACTGCATTGTTAAGGCAGGAAACTTGATAGGTTAGGGGTACGAAATGCTCTGAAAAGTTCTGCTGAATACTTTCAACTTATACTGCTTTATCAGGATTTAGTAGTGCTGTAAGTTGAGAAGAATTTGTAGAGTAAACTAACATTATTGTTTAATTGCCATCATGGTAAGATTTTCATCAATTTATTCATTTTATTTTTAAAGTGTTATCCCATAGGTTGTTAGGTTAAAATGACCCACATTACACTCTAAACATAATTATATACAATTCTCAGTTGAGTTGGTGTGATACATTTTGGAGACTCCTAATTAAATATTCATAGATTACAATATGACAGTCCCATTTTTGTATTTAACATTTCTATAGGGCTTAGAAACAAGGCCAATAAAGCCTAATAAAAGTTCTTTGCACATGAACAACAGATGGCTATGTTTTGGTTTGAATTAATAATCTAGCTTCTATGGTCACACTTCATTTTGATTAATTTTTGCTTTAAATCACCACTTAAAATTCTTAACAAATGCAATGTTGCCTGTTTCTTGATATCATTAAGATAAGGGAAAATTCCAAAATAAGGGAAACGTGTGTGTGTGTGTGTGTGTGTGTGTGTGTGTGTGTGTTTACTACAGTAAAAAGGTGTCAGTATCATTAAAACATAATTTCCAAGAGATTTTGCTTGAACCAGAAATACTAATGAATGCAGAAGACAAAAAGGCATTTAAAAATTTGAACTGACTACAAAACAACTTTCCTCTTAGTATTCCAATTGATTTAGTCACTATTTTGTCACTGGACAAAATACTAGATGCTCACAATTTAAAGAAGTTTATTTGACTTAAAGTTTCCAGGTGGTTCAGTTCATGGTTGGCTGGCTTCAAGACAGAAACAGCTGGTTGAAAAGCCTGGGAGAGGAAAGCTGTTCAAGCCATGGCAACCAGGAAGCAGAGAGAGACAGGAAGAGCCAGGGACAAAAATGTACTTTTTCCTGGTCACATTCACTCCCAACCAGGCCCCACCTGCAAATAGCACATTCAGCTATGACCTCAGTGGATTAATTCATTGAAGAATATAGCATCCGCAGTATCCAATCACCTTCTAAAAGCCACATGTCTGACTATATGAGACTTTGCGGGACATTTTAGATGTAAACAGTAACACCAATGTATGTATAACAAAAGTAAACATAGCATCTAGTAACCTTTTTATTCTACTATTCCTGACTCATCCCAAATCTAGTATGAGTTTTACCTTTATGTGTCCACTTGACTGGGCCACATGTTGCCAAGATAGCCAGTTACACATTATGTCTTGACACATCTGTGAGGGTGTTTCTGTGAGAGAGTAGGATTTGAACTGGCAAACTGAACAAAGCAGTTGGTGTTCCCTGATATGCACAGTCATGATTTTCCAAGTTGCTGAGGCATGGAGTAGAACAAGAAGGTTGAAGAAGATTGAATTCTTAACTCTTTGCTGACTGTTGGATGGAGACTTTGGCCTTCTTCCCTTGGACCAGGAGCTGTACTATAGGAGCCCATGGTCCTCAGCTTCTGGATTTAGACTGCTGGTTCCCCTGGTCTCCAGCCTGCAGGTGTCAAGACTATAGGATTTTCCAGCCTTCTATAATAACATGAGTCCATTCCCTATAATAAATCTCTTGCTGTATATTACATTTATATATGCTACTAGTTCTGTTTCTCTGGAGAAATTCAACTAATACAGACCTCAGTAGTATGACTTACTTTTATATCAAGTCAAAAAGGCATCACTCTTTCTATGGACACTGTGTGTCCATCCAACTACTCTTGTTTGCTCACCAATCCCAGTCTTTCAGATGCTGAAAGAGTACTTATCTTAGGGCTCTGGCCAGTTCTGACCAGTGGACTGTAATGGGAGGGGGAAGTGAAAAGTACTAAAAGGATATTTTTTTACTACTTTTTTTTAAAGGCATAGAAAAATTTTCTTTCCTGGTTCTGCCTCCTCAACACAATTGTGTGACAATCATGTCTCTGAAGGAAGGCCCATAAAATCATGAAGAGAGTTACACCTTCAACCAGGCCATTACTGAACTGCTAAACCAATCCCAGCAACTTCTCAGCTTTGGCTGTCTGGTACACTTCTTAGGTAGGTACTAGGACATTAAAAACTCTGCAAATGTACCCAGCTGAAGAGACCCTTACTGTTACAGAGCTATGAGCTCTAGTAACTGCTTCCCACATGGTCTATACCTACAGACATCTGGCCCTTGCTGTAGAGCCAGACTAACAGCATTCCTCTTCTGGAAAACACAGGGCCTCAGTAGCAGAAGTGAGTATTTTTCCTCTTTAACTGGCTATCTTGTGGTATGCATGTGTATGTGTGTTTAACTTTCAGGAGAATTGGTAGAAAGTTTATTATAAGTTAAATTTGGATGAATGGAAAACACTTTGCTGACAATATCCCAGAGTCCTGGAATCATCAAAAGCAAGACTATGAGAATGTAGTTTGGAAAGGCATACAGAGCCCAATCATTCTGAGTAATATCTAATCTAGGCAGAAAGAGCAAACAGTATTTTTTTCACCACAAACTTAATATATTTTAAAGTGTTACTCTGTTTTATTCTACAAAGTACATATTGGTTCAACTCAGTTTTTAGAATTTCTACTAGGCAGATGTATCTGGACATACACCCTATCTCCACCAGTCTTTAGATGAGCAAAACGTGAGATTCTCTATGTTTTCAACCTCTTCCCAGTGAGAACCTCACCGGAGCACAAGCAGCATCTGATCCTAGAAATTCTAAATCACTGGGTTTGCACTTTGATTTATGTACAAGTGAGCTAAAAACCAGGTGAAAATGGTGATCCTGATCCTTTCACTCTGGGGCAAGGTCTGAGGTTTCCCGTTTCTAACAAGCTCCCAGGGTGGCTTACACTTCCCATCTACAGATCACACCTTCAAAATCAAGACTCCAAACAGCAATGTACATAAGATTTCATTTGCAAAATTTGGAGTTAGTAAAATTTTTCATCAAGGCATCTAACTTCTATTCTCGGTTTTCTCATCTAACAAAAGGGGTATAAACTATACCTGCATCTTTCTGAGCTATTTTGATGTTTAACGAGAGAACATATTTAAATGTTTGTAAGATGCTGGCAGATAAAGAGCATTTCCTTATTGGTAGTGCACCTTGTCTGGTAGTTAAAACTGTCATAAGTAGAAAAATAAGTTTTACTGAGGACTTCAAAGATGAATTAGACAGGGATCTGCATGACCTGCACAGACATATAGGAAAGTAGGTTGCAAAGTCCACCAAGTTCTCCTTCAACTTTGCCACTTGGGAAAAGTGTACCACCACGGCACGGCAACGCCTTAGGGAATGGCTGCCTGCCAGCACTCCTCACCTCTGCCAGCTTGTGGCAGCAGGTGGTTCCAGGCCACCCAGAGTGAGTGGCATAAAGTGAATCTGTCAGGACACCTAATAGGCAGAAATGATTTAGACACAAACAAGCCAATTCTGTCTCCCTTCCAGGAGCACAAGGGGTTTTCTCACCTTTATTCCCTGTGAATTGTCCAATCAGCAACCTCTTGAAAATGAGTTCAGGGTAGGTTGCCTTGGACAGTTTGACCAGGCAAAAGAGTAAAGATGAAGAGAGAGAAGCACAGATGATAATCTCACAAGTTGAAGGAGAAAAAGAACTCAAGATCAAAGGCAAAGGACAAGGACAGACAGAGGTATACTGAGCCACTCTCCAGGATGCTGAGAGATTTCTCTTCTTGGCTCAGGTGTCTTGAAAGACTTAGCTATAATCCCTCCCCAGATATCCAGCACAATTGCCCTGCACCTTTTTATTTCTTTTCCTTTGCTCTTGCTAATTTGAGGGGAATTCTGGTACTTAAAACCCAATGATACATATTTAAGAAACTTGAGTATTTAATTGACCTCTTTAAACCTCAGTGTCCTCCTCTGTAAAAATAGGGATTTATTCATTTGTTCAACAAACATTTATTAAGTGCCTACCATTTGTCAAATACTAGATAGACAGGGAGAAAACAACAGTGAGAATTTCCAGATAGTATTCCTCCGTTCACAGAGCTTAAGATAGAATAGAAGACATAAGTCTTAATGGTTACATTAATCATATGAGTAAGCGTAAAATCACAAGCAGGGTATTAAAACTAAAGAAGTAAATGACATAATAAGCATATTTCAAGGAGGGCTGACTTAACAGGCAGTCTAAGAAGGAATCTAAAGAGAGGTTAACAAGGCAATGATGAAAGAGAAAAGCATTCCAGGAAAGAGACCATCAATCTTAAGTCTCCTAGGAGAGAAAGAACATGGCATATATGGGAAATAAAAAAGACAAGTGGGCAGGAAGCATTATAGAGAAAGAAACTGACATGACAAAAAGCTGAACAAGAAGAGCAGCGTCAAAATACCCAGGGCTGCATGTGCCAGGGTGAATATTTTGACCTTCATACTTGTTTTAGGATCAATAATTAGTTTTAAGGAGAGAGAATACAGGGTCAGATGTGCCTCTGAAAATACATGGGGCCACACTGTGGAAAAGGGAGTGGGGAAGGCAAAAGCAGATTTGAGTGAAGCAGACGGAGGCTGCTGCTGCTGTTCAAGGCAGGGGTTTTTGGGGTTTTTTCCAGTACCGGGAATCGAACTCACGACCTCACACTTGCCAGGCAGGCGCTGTGCCGCTGAGCTAAATCCCCAGCCAAGGCAGAGGATAAGCTTCTGAGACAAACATTTTGCGCTGAACTGAGGTTCTTTTGAAACAGCCAAGCTGGGGCTGGCATCTCATCCCACTAGCTCCTGAGTATAAGAGAAGAGAACCTGGCAGGGAAGTCTAAATCAGGGACACACATTTGTGAGTCGATGAGACCAATTTGTACTCTTCCAGGAAGACAGGAGCACGGGTGAGGTTGCCAAGAGGGAGGGAGGACAACAGAAGCAGAGGACAGGGCCTGGACGGCATCCAGGGATGGGTAGCTGCTGTAGAGAACGGGCCTCAGGGCAGGCGGAGAGAAGAGCAGTGTCATGAGCCAGAGGCTGAAAGCCTTTCCACCCAAACAGGAAAAGGTGACCTACAGCATTCATCAAGTGAGATAGCAGCTACAGGAATGAAACGGAATAACAGAGCACCCTCACCAAGGCAGTACAGGCAAAGCATAGTGTTCCCTAAAGGGAGGAGAGAGGGGGACACTACTACTATAGTGTTTAACAGATTTCAGATTCCAAACTAAACAATCCATGTCAGAATGCCTGACAAGAAGGCCTTCAAGAAATGTAGGTAGGAATCATCTTCCTCTTTGAAAGTAGACTGCCCTCTTTTATGTCCATAAATTCCCCTGGTACTAAGGAATACCAGAAAGTAGGCAAGTTACATCAATCACCTTCCAAAAGCTGATCTGAGAAGACTAAAGAGGCAGGAAGAAACGGCACCCATCAGAATAAAAGAAATAAGGGCGTACACTGAAGACGCAAGCCAGGAATTAATAGGCTCCTCAAGCTTCTCTCAGGGCCAGCGCAGGACAATTCACACGCGCAGTGGCCACACACATACACATTAACACAGATACACACAATATAGTTCCATATTCAAATCCAGGGAAAAAAATGAACAGCCATAAAAAATTCTCTTAAAAACACAGAATCTGATTTATTCATTGCAGAGACTTACCTTATATCAGAAAATAAGCTGCAAAGATTTAAATACATGGGTAAAGATCAAATGGGAAGTATAGCCAGAAGCAACGCTCTCCATTACGCCAGCAGTGCAGTGTGGAACTGGGCAACTGGTTAACTATTCAAAGCACTGGTTTCCTCACATGCTTGCTAAAAATCCCCTCCAAGCTGGAAAGCGAACTCCTGCTTTTGATATTATCCCATATAATGCACACAGGACAAGTTCTTAGGGTTAGTACCAGCTGGATAATTATGTATAAATAATGCACTACCCCTTTGCTTTGTAGAAACAAGTTTGTTAGGCATGGAGGCTTTCTGTTTTGAAAGAAGAACTATGCAAATCTGGCGCTGAATAGCTAAAGATAAGAGGTTCCATAGCAACATAGACCCTTCCAGGTCAAGTACATGTTCTGAGAAAGCAAGCGACCCGCAAATGAACACAATCCCATGGACCAAGGCCCGAACAGGCTGTGTTTTCTCTAATCAAGTGCTTGTGGGAGTGCTTGCAACAATTCTGCAGCAGCACCGAGCAAAACAAAAACATCTAAGGGCCAAGGGAGGGTGTTCCTGGTATGGTAGTTTTTTTGGCTCTTTCTCTTAATCCCAAAAGCAAGTAATATATATATGTATTTTTTTTTCATTCCACCCTGTTTTGTATGGCCCGAAGCCCAGATTTAAATTTTAATATCTGATCACATGCTACTGTTTAAGTCAAGTCTCGAACTCGAACTGTCTCAGGTGCTCCGAAGGGGAGGTCAGGATGAGGGGGCGCGGGTGGATGAGCTCTTGGCCAGCACTCCCACCCGAGTCACGGTCAAGGTGGAGGTAAGGGGATGGAGGTCTCATGACCTCTAGGCAGCACCCAATTTTTGCAAAGGTCCCAGTAAAATGTGGGCTGCCCCAAAGAGATCTGAATTTGCTTTCAATGTTACATTGTAGAAACAAAAAGTTCTGAAAAAGTTTGATGACAAAATAAATAACGAAGCTTGCAAAGGCCGTGGCTCTGTCTCTGACCACTCTCCCGCCTGGGTACCAGGCGACTGAAATGCTTCCCGTTTCCACCTCTGCATCTGTGAACCAAAAAACCCACACAGCCTGAATTTCTCTTCATTCCTCTCGGGCCTTAACACTGAGCACCTCACCAGCACCTCCCAGAAGTCCATTTCTCGGTCTACTTTTACTTGGAAAAAACCAAATCACCATGGCTCCTGGTCACCAATCACACCATCTCAGCTACCAGAGCCCATTAAACAGGTCCCAGAAACCATTTGTTCACATGACTTTCATCCCCGGCCTCAGCCATCTCCCAGCTGCTTAGTGACGTAAATGAGTTTTCCAAGCTTCCTTCAAGGGAAAATAAAAATACTTAATGTTGCTTTTGAAAATTCCTGCCAGGCTTCCAGGCTTACGTCTTCGGAGGACATTTTTATTTAGAGCACCCCTGAGAGGTGGAAAGAAAAGTGTAATGTGGGAGAATGTTCCTATCTGTACAAATTTAGCCAATATCCTCTAGCAGGAGAGATCGTCCCAATGTACTTTCCTAGGCCTCTTTGCACGGGAGCTGCCGGGCCTGGGCTGCTGCCAGACTCTGAGGGTACACTGAGAGCAACCTGCTCCTCCTTCTGTGAGCATCCTTCTCCACTCCCCACAGCTACTCCCTGCATCCAGTTCGGAATGATCGCATCTCTGGTTCTCAAACTGTTTCCCACAGGGACCACCCCAGCAGGCAACAGAAAATGAGACAGGATAGACTGGTGAGGGTAGTACCGTAGTAACACTTAAGTAAAAGACCAGAAGGTGAGTTCGGCAGCTTTAGCCTCTACAGAGTCTACCAGAGATATTCTACATACACAGACAACAGGAGAGAAAACAAATTTCCACATTTGCATTCATGAAGTCAAAAATGCAATGATAATAATTAACTATACAATGCTTGTAACTCATGTGATTTTTTTTATTTTTGGTGGACAGATAATATTTCCCTGTTGGGGCTCAAAATTAATGCTTCCTGTCACCAACTGGATTGTAATCCTCATCACCAAGACCATTCTTAGCTCTCACCCCTGAAGGATGCAGGGTTGACCCCAGGTTATAATTTACTAGCCCAGTGTGGCTGAGAATCCCAGGAGCTAGAGATTCTGGCTGAGCTTCTATTGAATGCTGGTTCTACAACTAACCTGCCAGCTTCTGACTTTGCTTCTCCACAACAGACCGTACTTCGCTCCTCTTTTCAAAGATACCAAGCAGGTAACTGCGCCATGAATAAACAGTCATTGAATTCCTTCGGAGAATGTGCTCTATGAGACCTTATATATTGACTGGTTTAATAACCAAAACATTATCACAAAGTAGATGGCATTTTTAGCCCCATTTCATGGAAAAGGAGACCAAGGACACAGAGGTTAAGCAAAGGCCCATGGCTACACCCTTACATACAAGAGCACCTCCCTGCCCCCAGTACCTGTGTGTCCTGGTTGATAAATGCTGGCTATTACCATTTTTACTCTTGTTAATGAGGTATGTCCATGAAGCAATTAAGATGAAATTTTAATGCAGATTCCAGAACACAGATAACAAAATGAGTTTTGTCCTTCGAAGAGATTCACCTTGGGAGGCTCCCTGTGTTCCAAACAGAGCAACATTAATCAAAATATTCTGGTTTTACTCTTTGAAACCGTGATTTATTAACTCCATGGGGGGCTTTCAATTTCATTACTCCAGTGCCCCTAATTTCCCTTTCGAAATTATAAGCTAATATATATCAGTTAATGAAATACTAGGCCAACTCCTAGAATGGTCTGTTGTTGACACAGAAAAAGAAGAACCCCTTACATCCCTTTGTAGTGAAACAGGAAACTAAAATGCCAGTCTAGGATGTTTCCTCATTTGCCATGGTTTGCCACCCTGATCTCCTTACCTGGGATCACTATGGCCAACACTCTTGAGGCTCCAGGTACAGCTCACAATGGACCCTGGGTTTCTCTCTGCAGGCAACGACCCCCCCTTGGTATACTGTGTGATGTGCTCAGTGTTCTGCCCCACTCAACTCGCTCAGATGGGTGACCAGTGCACACCGACCCTGCTTCGCACTGTGACTCTTCACTGGTCGCTTCACTCACCTGCTTTGCTCTTCCCACCCATAGCTGCCGCACACTGCTCCCTTAACACGGGCTTAGTTCCTTTCAGTCCTTAGAAGCTAAGAAGAGGGGGGAATTTCCCAAGAGGTAACCAGCTTTCCTCATTTTTTCTAAAAAGAGTATAAACATCAAATCAGATTAGGAGGCAAGCGCACATCCCTCAGAAGGCGCTCAGAAACAGCCTCAGGGTTCCCCCCCCCACCTCATCTCCAGCAACCTCAGGTACTGTCTCAGATTTTCCCTGCTAAATAAGGACTCCCAAATCGGTACATCTGACACAGATCTAGTCTCTGAAACACAGCCAAGTTTATTTTAGTAATGTCTTGGTTACTTTTCTCTCGTTGCTGAGACAAAATACCCAACACCTAAAATGAAGGAAGGAAAGGTTTATTTAGCTTACAGTTTGTGGAGGTTTCAGTCCATACTTGGCTGGCTCCGAGGCAGAAGGTAGCAAAGCAACAAGAGCAAAGGGGGGAATGGCAGCCGAACAGCAAACAGCCAGAGCAAAATGGAGGAATGGCGGCAAGCAATGTATCAACCATAACAAGTAACCATGATCTACTGGAAATGCCCTGGCGTTTCCACCATCCTGAGCAGCTCAGGAGTCACCATCAGTTTGTTCACACAACTTCTTCTTCCTGGCTTTCAACTTGCTTTATGGCCCACTTGCTCTGTCCACCTTCCTTCCCACAATGATTCACTCTACCCAGCTAACCTGCAAGGCCCCGTCCTACCCACATATTTGTGTCCAACAGAAGCATCATGCAAAAAATGCAAGACTCGTGTCATTTTAAATTTCCCAGAAGCCATATTTTAAAAGTTTTAAAAGGTAAAAATAATTCTATTTTACTTAATGCAACATATCCATAACATTCTAATTTAAATATGCAGTCAATAAAAAATTTACAGCTATATCTTACATTATCTTTTTCATACCAAAATTTCAAGATCCATTGTGCATGTTACACTTGCAGCACATTTTGGTTCACATTGACCACATTACAAGCACTCAATAGCCACATATGGCTAGCAGCTACTGTACTCAACAGTTCAGATATAAATTCTACTCAGCATTCACAGACCAGCTCAACTCACCTACTCTGCAGGAGAATTTGTGTAATTTCTAAAGCCTTTATATATCTATTCCTTCCGTGAATTGCCAAACATATTGATATACTTCATACTACAAATTTTGTCTTCACAACCAGGCTCCCAACATTTAAAAAACAACGTGAGTTTCATCCCAAGAGTATCTATCACAATGCCACACATAACCACTCAATAAATATCTGCTAGCATATTGACGACAAATCAACAGACCAATATAAAAGTGGGAGAGTTGCAGGTGAAATCATTAAAACCTGACATAGGTAAAAATGCAGTGACATTCAGTTGGAAAAAGTGATGATCATGTGGAAATGCATTTGTACTCTTCCATATCCCTATTATTCAATTTACTCTGTGTGTGTGCATGCATGCATGCATGCATATGGGTGTTACACTTATTAAATTTCAAATGCCATCATGCTAAAACTGTGCCTATGGTCTTCAACAAACATGAAAAAATAACTAGCAGAAAAGCAGAGATAACAAAAATTTTAAAAGATGAATTCGTGCTGCTTTGGTGCTTCCTTGATAAGCTGGTAGAGCCATCCACTAGAATGGGGTGTCTAAGAGGGCTCACCATCTAGTTCACATTGAACACTAGCCCATGCGGCTTTCTGTCTCATTAATCCATTGTGTCTAATTTTGTTTTCAAAACTATAAGCTAATATATCAGTTAATAAAATATAAGAGTGTTTCATAAGATAAGCTCACATTAGCTTAGAAGAAGAAGAGCCGGTGAAGTTCTAAGACTGGTACATGAACCATGATGATGACATACCCATGGTGTGTGCGGTGGGACATATGGAACCAGTGTGAGCTTAGGTGACAAAGGAGGGAGAAATGCATTCATGTCTTCCTCACTGTAGGATGGTCCCCTTGGTCAGACACAGGAAGGCAAGGAGACATCATCTCAAGTCCTGCAGGATGCGCAGAACACAGGGGCTGCATCTCCAGGAAGAATGTGTTCTTTCTTTCTCTATATGTAAAGAATTCAAACAGCTTTTTGTAGAGCAATGTTGAGACAACTTATCTTGCCACACTAAAAGGATACACAATGATCTCTTAAGCCAAAACTCAGCAAATAAAATAAGGGAAAAACGAACGAGGTCTGATGAGGTTGAAGGTCACATGATTTCATGGAGGAAAGCCATACTCTAAGGAGTAGTGAACAGTACACTATGCTCTTAAGGAATAAAGATGTACAATGCATATTTCATGGCTGGAATTGACCTTTGGTGGGCTGCTTAATTTCCCTACTTGCAACCAAAGTCTGCATCCACATCCTACTCTGAAATTAATCATGAGCGTAAGCCAAGGTCCAAAACATAAATTAATTAAACTAAACATAAAGGGCCTTTCTTTTGTATTCACTTTTATGCCATTTAAAGTACATGTGAATATATGCCTAGTGAGTGAGTGTGTGTGTGTGTGCGCGCGCACATGTGATGCAGAGGGCACACTCAAACAATGTTGAGCTGGCACTGTCATATTTCTCAATAACATCCTAGGAGCCACTACAAAATCAAACTGGACAATGAAAAACATTAATTGTCAGGATGGCCTTACAGAATAATTAGATGGCCTTGTGGATGACTAATTTTTAAAAGAATGCTTTTGATTGCTGCATATGACAATTTAAGTGCATTTCCAGTGAGTACTCATTTGAGGTTTCCTTGACTTACTAAAATAAGTGACAAGCACAGATGGATAAGCAAGGGCAGTCTAATTGCTAGCAGAGGACACAGCACGTGCAAATTTGGCAAAGCCATTTCATTTATTTCCTGGGTGTATTAAACAGTGAGAACCATTTCAAAACAGTTGGAAGACTTTAAAAGACATATGTATCACATCTATGATTTAACTGCAGAATAACTGCATTACTCTATGACCTTGCCCCTGAGGTCTGTGTGAACCTTTGTTTTTAACTCTTCTGTTCATATGAATGGTAAGTAGACACAGACTGTGACCTGACAGATTCCAGGTAATCCACCAGCAATTTCTCCCAGAATAGTCCCAGTTTCATAAAGGCACAAATCTGAGTGAATAATTTAGCCCTTGCTAGATGTCTCATACAAGCAAGGAATGTGCTTTATTCATCAGTATATCATCAGTGCCTGCCTCAAAGCTCATTATATATTAAAAACAGTATAAATGATTATTGAACCAAATTGATATTGCCAACTTTCTTTTGGAACCACTGGAAGAAAATGACTGTCTTCCAAGGCCAGTGCCCTCCTGTATTATTCACAAATGGACACCCATTAAATCTATATTCAGAGTTGCACTACTCACTAACCTGAAGTTTCTTCAAAGAAAAGGGAAGCTGAAAAAAGACCCATCCCCTAACCTGTTTCTAGCTCAGGAATCCAGCTTTTCTGCATTCTGAATACAGAAGACTATTCCTATTTGTATAAAAACCATAAGGTCATTAACGTAAAAGAGTAACCTTGTTCGTATTTCAGTGTATCTTATGATTTAAAAAACAGAAAGAGAATCTGCAGTTTGGAATGTTTTAGATTTGTCCCAATCAAATATGCAAAAGGCCTTATGGCTTCTGAAATTTATCTCTCTGCTTGAGGTCTACTAACACTACAAACAGTGATTTGTGATTTAGAAAAGAAGCTGAAAGTATAAAATATTTGCCTCTTCACACATGTTGAAATTGTGCCAAATGAGTTATGATAGTTATTAGTCGAAAAGGACAGAATACATGATCACATAATCCCTAGTAGATAGTTACTGTAATAGTTCAGAAATATTAAATTATGTGAATGTGCAACCATTTGTGAAAAAAAATCATTTGTCATTTCAATTGCAGAATAATGTTCACAGGAAAGTTGGATAGGCCATGATATAAAAGTCTCCTATATGTTTTATACCTCCATTCATTAATTTGCAAAATACAATAAGATACAGAGGTAAGTGTACATTCACACCTATATCATGTATAAATTTACATGAAAATTATTTGGAACTACAATATTATATATTTAACTGAAGACATCTATTTTAAGTGATTTTAATTTATTATTTTTTCTTTTTGACTAGTATATACTTATGAAGTGTAATAAATACATTCATCAAGGGGAACTGGTTCATATATACATCACACTTTTATCCTTTTTATTTCTCCTTCTCCTCCCTTCCCTCTCATATCCCCACCCCAATCCTCTTCCTTTCCCCACAAAATCTAACTCCCTGTTTCAAAACATCTATTTTTTATTTTGTTCTTTAAATTATTTATAATTTGGCCTTCTCATATAAAAGAAACCATGCAATATTTAACCTTCTTGTCTGATTTTTTCTATTTGGCATTATGGTCTCAAAAGTATAACCATTTTTCTACATTTCCTCAAACTTCTTCTTTATGGCTGCATGGTACTCCAATGTGTACAGATACCACATTTTCTTTATCTGTTCATCTGTTGATGGGCATAGAGGCTGCTTCCAAGATTTGCTTCTCATGAGTTGTGCTGCTACAACCATGAGTATACAAGCATCTCTGGAATATGATGTCTTTAACTCTGTCAGGGAGGTTTTTTTTTTTTTTAATTAAATGCAGTCCCATCACTGGGATATAGTATATAATGCAGTATGTGATTCCTTCCAGAGCATTACCTGTCAACTAATGAGTCTCCATTTTCTAAAAGATCTCTAAGAAATAACATAGAATGATTTTCAGGATATACTGGTATGCAAAAAACAGAAAACTCTATATAAAGAGCATACACAAGATTATGTCTTTTATTTAAGAAAGGAGTAAAGAAATTCATACTCACACTGATTTTCCAGAAATAAACAAAAGAGTAAGCCAGAAAGTAATAAAAATGCCTACATTTAGGGACGGGAGTATGAGCAATACTCCTCTAACTACATGTTTTCAAATACATATAATTTTTGGTTTTGAGCCATGTAACTGTTTCTTGAGTTCAAAACTACATCATAACATCAAGAAAAAGGAAAAGAAAAACAAACTGTATTTAAATACAAGTGGTATGGAGTGGGAGACCAAATCACTTGGCTAGAGAATGGAGTGTCCTTATCCTTCAGAGGGTTACGCTGGAGTTTAGCGCCTGAGTCATCATGACATCCACAACTCACTGACAGACCGTTCCACGACAAAGTTGTACATATATGCAATACACAAAGATGTGCGTATGCAGGTGCAAATGCATATACAGATAAGAATGGAAAGAGAGGAAGTGAGAGAAAAATCTTAAAATTGGATGAACCCAGGTATGGACATACTGAGTATGTATATCCTTCAAATGTAATTTGTTCCCCCAAGGTGATGACATTAGGAGTTGGGGCCTTTGGGAGGTAATTAGGTTGTGAAAACATAACTAGTGCTCATGAATGAAGTTCATGCTTTTGTAAAAGGGATCCCAGAGAATTCCTTCACCCCATCTATACCCTGTAAGGATACAATGAAAAACTGACAAGCTCCAAACCTAAAGACACTTCATAAGCAGAACTCAAGCGTGCAGATGCCCTCATCTTAGATTTAGCCTTCAGAACTGAGAAAGAAATTTCTGCTGTTTATAAACCACTCAGTCCATGGTACTTTGTTACAGCAGCCTGAATGAAGGAAGAGAACAAGGTAAGCCTATCAAAAAATCATTATATCTTCATTTGTCCTTCTATTACTAGCTAAAATTTAACACTGAGCCTGGGAAAGCAACTGAGATGGCTGGCCTTGATGGTAGAGAAATAGAAGGTAGAGATGATATGGTAGAAATGGATGCTAGAGAAATGGAAGATAAGGGATCACAGTAGTTAGGAGATTGCACTTGGGAGATGAGATTGGGTTTGAGAGACATTAAATCAAGGAAAAAGAATGAAGACTCAGTCACATAAGGAAAAAAAAAGATCGACACATAGATTTGCAACAAAATTGTCAGATTCTCAGTAGAATGGCTCATTAAAAGATATGTAAATTTAGGGGCTGGGGATTTAGCTCAGTGGCACAGCGCCTGCCTCTGCAAGCCCAAGGTCATGAGTTCGATCCCTGCGGCCCCCCCCTAGAAAAAAACAAAACAAAACAAAAAAAGATATGTAAATTTAAAATGCCAATCAATGAAGCTAAATTGGACTCCAAAAGGACTGCACAGTCAATAAGTAAAATATATTTGGGATATTTTATTTTTAAGAAGAGTTCCATCATTTCAATCAATATGTGATTAAAGGGCAAGAAAAGAAAGGTAACACTGACCCTGTTCATAGGCTCTTTTAACGATTTCATTCTTGTCAAGTAAAGCAAAGATACTTCCACTCAGGGGTTCTCCTTCCCCAAAACTGGTTCCTCTGCCGTCTACTCCAGGGGCCAATGGTACATCAAGCAGAACTGTTTATTTAGCTCTGAACATGTAATAAATGGATAATGAAGTCATTTTTAAAAAGCTACCATAAAAACAATAATTATAACCAGGAAATCAGATTCGCCCTTAATTTTGTATTTCCTGAAAATCCATAAACAGAGTAAACACAAAAACCTTCTATGAAATTAATGATTTTGTTTTCAAATTTTAAATAGCTAAATTACAGGCAGAATGCCATTTTCTAGATAAAATAATCAAAATATTCTTTGCATAATATTCTTCAGTTATCAAAGCAAAACTAAGGAGATTTAGCAGGAAAATGGTTCTTTGCATGAATATACCTTAGTAAAGGAGCCTAACAGTGTATAAACTGCAGAACTATCTGCCCATGCCCTCATAAAATAATTTTACATATTACCTAGCAAATCTTTCTCACTGTTGTCAGTCTTTCTTCCTCACCAATAGAACCTTCTATTCAAGATGAAACAAGCTAAAAATCATCACATCTTGAAGGTAAACTGAGCGATGACTGATAGCCGACTTCCAGATAGGTAAGCCAAGTACTATGCAGACCAGCAAGAATTATTCCACCTCTGCAAGCCCTTGTGTGAAATCCAACATTTCCCAGCACCCTCCATCTGGACTTTATGCCTGTGGGTGGGAGAGGAGGAACTGTTTTACTGTGTAGCCCGCTCACATCATTCCTCCAAACGTCTGGTTAGATGTGGCTGCCTTGGTCATTGGTCATTGGGCGCAGCCCTACAAACCAAGCTAAGACCCCTTAAAAAGTCATTTGCTATTGTGTATAATGAGGTGGTACCTTTGCAATTTTATTACCATTAGAATAAATGGTTCACAAGAAAAAGATGCTTCTGCTGTTAAAATAAGTGAGGGGGAAAAAAGCCCAGGTATATAAGTATGTTTTATGTGAAATCCTCAGCCAACCATCTGCAAATCATTTTAGTTCTGTAAGCTAATAAAAAGTGCATGTGCCTTTTCCTCCTGTTTATCCCCTGGAAGCTTTTCTTATGTGTACCACTCATAAGAATACATTTTTTAGTTTCTCTTCCTTCAACATTTTTTTACTGGCTCCTCTGACATATGCCATCTCTACAAGCTGTACAGAAGAATTACCCAAACATGCTTTCTGAGTCTGTGTAAACCCCAAAGTAATCAAACAAACAGATTTCCCCCATGTTTTAGCTGGAATCACACCAACACAATCCCACTGACCCGGTGCTACCCATCAGCCCCTCCAACCATATACTTTCCTGCTCAGGGTCTTTATAATCAGAGCAGATACATTTAAATAGATTTAAATAGATTTAAATAGAAGGCTGTGCCAGGATGCATGAAGACAGAGTATCACGTTCCCTAAGCACATTTGCCATTAATATTCTGAGCTCATGAATGCCAGTAATTTCTTGAAAACTTGACTTTCACTGTCAACTTGAATCTGCTGATTTCTGTTCTATGATGTAGCAAAAACCAATTATTCTACCTCCTCCAACCCCACCGATAAAATTATGTGGCACAAGATACAGAAAGGGATTATTGGCATTTCCCGTTTACTCCCTAAAGATATTACTTTTTCACTTCAATTTTCTGAGAATAACAAACTCATTGAAAAAGCACAGTTTGGGCTATTTCCTCTCGCCATTAGCAGATGAACAATAGGAGAATATCAGTGACTTATTTCTAAAAGAAAATCATGTTCTCAGTATTCAAGACTGAGAATATTTTGCTGTAGGTAGGTATTACTTTCAAACTGTTTTTGTCATGGGACTTCACTTTCTTTGTATAACTGGCACACTGAATGAGCCAGACTCATAAGGCATAATTTGTTTTGCTGTCTGCTAACCTACAATATATTCAATACGAGAAAATTTGTCCCCTGTTCCTGAACAAAAACTAAGAGAAGTCAGTCATATAGGGAAAGAAAAACAGGTGAGCAAAATAGGCTGGCACTGACAAAACCTAAGTCTGGTTCATATTTCCCACTCTTGTCTGGATACTGTAGGGTACTCAACCTCCCCACAGCTCAGGGCCAATTCCTCTGATGCAAATGAGGCATTTTTCTCCAGCTGGCTACTCAGTCCCTCTGTAACCCATGGCTACCATGACACCTCCTGAGAATCGATCCATCGTAGAGGAACGTATCTAACCATCTGGACCCTAGATCCAGTGCACGGGAGGCTCACCCTGGGTCTTTGGGAAATCGTCAAAGGTCCCTTTCTCCATAAACTCTCCTTTGCTCTGCACACCGAAGTAGCTATCCAGGAAGGTTTTCCATGCAGAAGAAAAAAATCTCATATCTCTGTCCCCTTCTATTTCAGGGGGTACAGCAGTTTGCTCAGCTGTAGCCATCTCAGTGGCCTTAAGGGGAAGGGCTAGCACCCCAACCCCTGTGAGCTGAGAAAGTGTACGCCACATCAGTGGCTGAAGACATCCACTTTCCTATCTTCTCTTTTAATCCTCAGGGAACCGGCTCTTTTTAACCTCTGAGCATTGGAGCAGAGCACAGTGGCGCACGTCTGCAATCTCATCCGTCCAGGAATCAGAGGCAAAAGGCTCACAGACATGATTCCAACATGGGCAACAGCGACCTAGCAAGATCTTGTCTCAAATTTAAAAAAAAAAAAAAACCTGAAATTGCTGAGTGTGTAGGTAAGTGCAAAGGTCCTAGGTTTCATCCTAAATCCTAGTGAAGAGAAAAGTTACAAAACTGGTTTTTTGAAACTTCATTTTAAAAATCTGCAGATGGTTTAGTCTGGTGTGTCATATCTACTATGCCTTCATGGTCTTTCAAAACTTGTAGTTTAACATCTTGCTAAGAATATTGCTCCTCCACAGAAGATATTTAGGTGGAAAATAAGCACATGAAAAGATGATCCAAATTAGGAAAATGCATATCAACACAAAATGAGATAATACTACACACCCATTAGAATGACAAAAGTGCCAGGCGACTGACAATACCAAGTGCCGTCACAGATATGAGAAACAGGCAATCCTTCATTCATGATTGCTGAGAATGCAAAATAATACAGTCACTCAGAAGACAGTTTGGAGGTTTCTTACAAAACTAAGCATTCTTTCATCATATCAATTGTGTTTCTTGGTATTTGCCCAAAGGAACTGAAAGTCTATACATGCATAAAACCCTGTCTATAGATTTTATAATGGCTTTAGTAATAATTTCCAAAACTAAAAAGCAAAGATGTCCTTTAATAGGTGAATGAGTAAATAAAATCTATAGAGTCAAACACTGGAATATTATTCAAAGCTATAAAGAAAGGAGCTACTAAGGCATAGAGAGACATGACAGAAACTTAAATGTACATTATTAAGTGAAAAACACCAATGTTGAAAGATCATACAGTCTATGATTCCATGTATATGAGGTTCTAGAAAAGATAAAATGGAGACAGTGAAAAGATCAGTGACTGTCACGAGTGAGAGGGGAGAATGGAATGTCTAAGCAGAGCACTACAGATTTTTTAGGGCTCTATGTGATACTACAATGGTGGGTGCATGTCATTAAACATTTGTGCATATCTCCAGAACATACAACACTAAGGGTGAGTCCTAAGGGAAGTTACCGTCTGTGGATGATAGTGACATGCTGACGTGGGTTCATCAAGGGTAACAACCGTACCAATCTCGTTTAGGGTGTTGATTATGGAAGGAGCTGAGGTGTCCAGAGAATGTGTGAGAAGTCTGCTCCTTCCACTCCATCTTGTTGTGAAACTAAAAGTGCTTTCAAAAATAAACTCTATCCAAAGGAGGGGGAACAAAACAAAACAAAACAAAACAAAAAGTAAAAAAGGTGTTGCTCCTACTTTAAATAGTTAGGAATGTTTTGTGCAATATCCTCAAAAGCACCTTCCTTGCATCATTATCTGTGGTAAGTAAGAGAGTGAATCCTCTGGCCAGATTTTGGAAATATCACCTAATCTTCCCTGTAACTTATGCTTCCAGGGTTATCCACATCTAGAATTAATCATCTTTTGGCCTTTGATTCTGCTAAGCTGCACTATGAAACTCCTGACCCCGAATTCCTCCCATATTGTACAATACTGGCACAGGGAGGGAAGACCGAGCCCAAAGGAATGGGGATTCTTCACCATTTAGGTGATTTTTCTGGCTTTCTGACTTATTCTGACATGATCTTTGTTCCCTGTATTTGTATTCAGAATAAAAGGCATTTACAAAATTCCTTCCTTCCCTCACTCTCTCCACCCTTTCCTTTCTTCCTCCTCTTTTTCCTTCCTTCCCTGCTCTCTTTGAGAATCTGATGAAAAATTAAGGCTCCTTTACCCACTTTCTGTTTATAACTTTAAGTCTCCAGGAGCGGGGCTCTCTGACACTCCTTCATAAATTCCCTCAGTGCCCTACATGTAAACAATGCTTAATATCACTCATTACCACACACTACACCCTCTAAACCCTACCAGAGAAATGTTTCATCATTTCCACAGGGCCAAGATGGGAAAACCACTGGTTTCCATGAGCCAATCAGTTTTTCATCATTGCTACCAACTACCGATGGAGCAGCCACGGCATGCAGGGCTTTAGAGAGGATGTAGCTTGGTCAGACACACAGTGTGAGCCTCCAGGAAATGCTCTTCGCAGCCAGGGTCTTGTGCTCTAGCACTGTCAACAACATGAAGATGCTCCCAAAGTCCTGTGAGCGGGTTTCTCCTCCAGTTTCTGTCTTGAATGTCCACTGGATATTTCCATTAGGGCCTCTCCCAGTCACCTCCACCTTACCAAGTATGCAACACATTATTGTGTCCTCAAATATGATCCCTCTCAACGCACTTCTTCTCTCCGCGAATGGAACCTTAGTCACTGTTCCAAAAAGTCAAGAAAAATCTTTATCTCCTCCTGTTCTTTATCCTAAGGTCCAATGAATCAGCAACATTCTGCCAATGTTAAGTCCTATGGTTCTTGAATACACTCCCTGCTCTGGTTGCATATGATTTAAAATGCTAATACACCATAAGTTTTCTTTAACTCTGCTTTTCACCCTATAAAGGCACAGGAACCAAACTTCTCTGTTCACTGACATGCAATCTCGACAGTGCAGTCAAAAGATCAAGCAGACGTTGGGAGTCAATGCTGGAAAAGCAGTCTGCAGTGTATGAGGGAAGATACTGGTCCCTGAAATTTACTTCTGGCCACATGGCAATTTTCACCTCCCCCCATCAGTACAATTTTTGGCAGGACAAGTTTTATTCTATCTTAATTAAATTCTTTAACTTTCAACTTAGCCAAGGAAATACTAGACTGATACAGATAGTAACTTGTCTATCAGAATACATTCTCTTGGAACTATCTTGGAAATGTGGTCTTTATCCAAAGGCCAGATCACAAAAACAGCAGCAGTTGAAAGAGATTTTAATCACAGTTTCTTCTCTTTGACAAACTAATACTGGGCACAGATTATTCAAAAAATATTGCTTCTTACTTCAAAATATTTTTAAATGATGGACTGCAATATTTTTGCATTTTAAAATGGAAATTCCATTAATATGCTAAGCATCTTCAGGCCAGTAGAAATAGACACTGAAAAAGGAGTGCTATGGTCTGGATATGGTGTGAACACTTTCCGAAAAGGTTAATACGAGACATGTGGTCCACAGGTGAGAGTGTTGAAGTGGTAGAACATTTAAAAGGTGAGGCCGGGCTGGGGAGGTAGCTCGGTGTGAGAATGCTTGTTGCCTTGTCGCCTAGCATGCATAAGACCCGCGGTATCACTCCAGGAACTATGGCTTGGGCGGCTCCCTAGTTGTCAGCACTCCACATGTACTGTCACTGTCACTGCAGGGAGAATTAAGCATGCTCCCATGAGACTTCCCTTGAAGCGGACACCTGGAAATTTGTACCTGATTCCTTCTGAACTTTGCTCCATAAATCTCTCCTCTTTGCTGATTTTACTCCATACCCTTTTAAAGCAATAAACCATAACCATGAGTGCAATACATTTTCTAAGTCTTCTGAGTCCTTCTAGTGACTCATGAACCCTGGGAATGGACATAAAGACCCCAGCATACCTGCTTATCTAAGGCATCTATAAATTTTAGTCAAGCAAAACTCTGTATCAGACTACTAGAAATTGCACTGAACCAAATCCTAGGAGGAATAAATGAACACATAAAGTTCGTATATTAAACTGATTCAACAAAGAATTGAGGTGTGTTATGTATATGGACCAATTCACCATAGGAATAAAATCACTAGTTAATGCAAACATGCACTAATAAAAAATAAAAATGGAAAAGCACAAAAATTCTAATGAAATGTTCGAAAAAAGTCTCATTTGGTACCAGGCAAGAAGAAGCACTAAATAATGTGATGGTGTCTGATTTTACCTTTACACTTCAAGGAACATTAACAACAGGAAGTTTGTACAGGGAGAGATAACCAGGATGGTTGATAGTTTTGTGAACAACCTGTATCAGCTAGAATATATATTTTTAAAGCCTCACTAAAAGGAATTCCAACAAATATTGATCTTAACGTGAGAATGGAGGTAAGGGACTGTTGATGTAACATTACTGAACAAAGCTATTTTTGTCCTTCTGAGGTACCTTCAACAGCATCACTAACGCTCACTACAGTCCCAAACACTGCATTTTCAGTAAGCTTTCCCAGAGTCTCCCAGAGCTATCAACACGCATTTCCTTGTTATGAGAGCCATGAAGCCACTCTTGAAACGGGGAAACAATTCCGCTTGGCATACTACTACCTGGATCTGGGTTTCTATTAGCAAACTGACAGGGGAGACAGATGTTAATAGGCATCCAATACACTCTGTAACCCCATCTGTAAAAGGGTTAACCAACATACTGATGCAAGTAAGAAAAAGAAGCAACTGATAATTGAAAAGGGAAGGCAGCATAAAAGAAAAGTAATATTTTTACAACTTCGCCTTTGTTTTTTTTGTTGTTGTTTTGTTTTGTCTTTTTGAGACAGGGTCTCGCTGTGCAGTTCAGGCTGGCCTTGAGCTCACTTTGTAGCCCAGGCTGGTCTCGAACTCGCAACGATCCTCCTGCCTCAGCCTCGCAAGTGCTGGGATTACAGGCATGCGCCACCACGCCCAGCCCACAACTTCGCCTTTGAAAAATACAAGAAGCCACGTTAAAACACTTAGCTTTCATTATTCACAGTAGCCAATATATGGAGTCAACAAGTGAATGGGTAAAAACAATGTGATACACACACACACACACACACACACACACATGCACACACACGTGTCTATGCATATTAAATGAGTATTTAGTTAGCTTGATTCAGCCATTCCACAATTTAAACATTTTTCAAAATATCCCTTTGTACACTATAAATACATCTATTTGCACCATAAATATATAGAATTTTATGTCAGTTAAAAATAATAAATACATAGTTTAAAAATTAAAAATAGAAAAACACCTACCCCTCATGTTCTATTTCTTTCCATTAGGAACATGAGAATCAAGATCTAAGGAGAGGTAACAGATCAGGTGACAAATATCCCACTAGATTTCACCAAACAGGGGCAAAGATATTCTCAAGAAAATGTTTCCTGACCAAACGAGCCAAAAATAAACTCCTGGGCCCAAGGAGAGGCTCCCCCTCAGATAATCTGTGTATATTAGGGAAGGTCTGCACCTTCTTTGCCACGCATGCCTGCCATGCATTATTGGGTCTCCAAGCCATAAGGAATAAACAGGAGGAATAAAATAGAAGCAGCATTTACCAGGGAAGGGACCACGCAGAAACCTGAAATGTGTTATTAAAATACTTAGGACTTGGGACATAAAAAAGCTGTAAACAAGCTAAATGTTGTTCCTGACGGACGTCTGGGGAAAAATACAAGAAAAGGGTTTTTGTCACAGTGAAGAATATTTGAAGAGTTAAAACCATTCACCTTAAGGGAAATTTGTGCTGACCTGGGAAAATGGCAAATGTACTGAAACCTGACAGGAGGGTCAAAACCCTGAATACACAATTAGAGTCGTCTGTTAAGGTAGCATGGAAGACATTCTTCTGTGGGGAAGAGGTTTTACTTGTACTGAAGAGTCCCTGCAACCCCAAGATTCTATGTTGTTCCTATTTCATATATCTGAGAAAGTCTATCATGAAGTATATGAACCGTATATTTAAAAGAAAATAGATTGTAATGCTGACAACGATTACTACTGGGTAAAAAAATAATGGAGATTGCAATTTTATACTTTTTTATCTATGCCCCCTTTACATGCATAAGAGTGAATACTTTAGAGCATTTTAGGGGAAGAAAACCTTTAAAAGGAGAAACTGTTTCTAAACACACTACCCCAGTTTGCAAAAGATAAGTGTCTCTTTCAAACAACATTGACTTTGTTCAATTTTACATGAGTTGACTTTAACTATCATCACAATCTAATGACACTGAGAGGGTAATTTCTAGTATTTACTAACTTTTAGAGATAAATATTTTATCATTTGTCAAGCTGGTAATATGAAAAAATAACCATGATAGAAACTTCATTTTCTTTCTCCATTGATTCACTGACCCTTTTTAATTTAGATAGTATAATACTAGATTATAATAATTAAGTACACGACAGTGAAGAGACCTAATAACCCCATTGTGCTTTCCATTACTTATTTTCCAAGAATTACATCTTGCTTTTGAGTCATTCTATGCTCTTGGGTCTAAAGGCAAAACAAAATAAAAATTGAATACTAAGGAAAAGCAAAACATGGTACTTTTTCTATTCAAGGTGAACTTATTGTAAAAGGACAAGTTAGTACAGATCAAGGCCCATAAACCAACTGAGCTGTTGCAATGTGAATAGCTAGCAAGAGTCAGCACAGCTCCATTGACCTTGAAAAGAGGGAGATTAATTCTGAAACCAAGCCACGAGTTACAAGTGATGCCGAGAGCCCAGAGTCCTGAGCACTCGAGGAGGCCTACAGTCCTTTCTAGGAAGACTAAAGCCCTTTCTTGGCATAAGTGATCCCTCACAGACACCACAAGGCAACTCTCTGTGCTCAGAACAGTGTAAGTGGGGTATAAACTTTTACTATTCTTAATTCTCCCAGGCTAAAATTGATAGTAAGGCTGCCTGTTTCCAACGCTGATGACACACTCATATTCTTTTCATTTAGCTGGCATTAGAATTTATGCAGGAATGCTCCTCTTGTATTTGTGGACTGGTTTCTGGTGTGTGTGTGTGTGTGTGTGTGTGTGTGTGTGTGTGCACGCGCTAAGCAAGCTTCCCTCTAATGGCACAGCAAGCTCCTGCCCTGTTCCGTTGAGTGTCTCAGGTCTGTTTTGAATCAAGGCTCTAATTGCTTTGAGATTCCGACATGAGATACTCATTGTTGTACACTGATTGAAGGGCTTCTTGATCATTCTCCAGGACTACATGCTAACCAAAACTTTAAAGACTTCCCAAAGATGACTGGAATTCTTGTTCCCACAAATAGGCACTCTCCTTTTCAGTCCAGACAAGGTGCAAGTGAACAAGTTACCAGGACACAGAACCCCAGGGACATTTTTCACAGCTGACTGGTAATCCTCGAGGACTCTTCTCCTTCCAGATGCCCTGGATCATGGCACCAGCCCATCAGCCCTACCCCCATTCTCAATCTGTGGAGCTTAGTCCCACCTGTCCTCCCTCTCTCCCCGTTCCACCCTGCTGGGAGGAAATGCTGCCCATCCTCTATGCCAAACCAAAGTCCCTTTGACCTTACACACTGACTCAAAACCCAGACTCCCCTTGCAAGAGTCTCTCTCATCTCACCCACTGCCGCTGAGCTCATTCATCCCCACCTTCCTTCATCATGTCTACCCCATCTTCAAGAACCACGCAGAACGTTTCACCTCATGCTTGTGGATAACTGTGTCATTCCGTGTGTGTGTCTTCTCCGCTATAAAACCAGGAGCTCTTAAACAGTTGGAGGCATGTATTCCAACATTTTTACAATATTTCACAAAAGCTTCACAAGGAAAAGACTGTTCGTTATCAGAAGTGAGCCAGAGAGATCCTGATAGACTGGAATCTTTAATATGGGATCCAGATCGGTGAGGCCCGAACTGTTCAAAAACGTTCTCTTTTCGTACTCTGTGGACTCTTCCTAGGTCTACAAACGGCATATTTTCAAATCCACTATACCTTTATTTATACAATATAGCTGTTGGTGATATGTATGTTCCTTTCTTGCATGGCTATATGTATGTTCCATTGAATACAGACATGTAAAGAGTGCTATTCTGGGAAGCAAGAGAACTAGGCAAAGGTACAACTCAACCACTTAATTCTGGACCCCCACCTGGGCAACTACTCTTCTCTAGCTTTAATGATCCCATTTGCAAAACAGAAGGAGATGACCAGAACATGCTAGACAGAGTAGAATCTGGGTCTAAATTACTATGATAAAAGACAAGCACTGTTAATGACTTTTTAAAATGGATAATGTCAGAATTATCTCTGAGTATCTACAAATAATTTCCTCTTACCCACTGGGGATACAGTCCAAGACTCCATATTTTGTCTAAAATCCAGAATAGCATCAAACTGAATAGGTACATCTTATTGTTCCTATAGATCCAGATCCATGGTAAACTTTAACTTATACATCAATTACTAAGAAGGATTATGTACAAAGGATTAAATCTTAAGAAGTCCTACAAAGGATTAACAGCAATAATAGACTAGCACCTTTATAACAATATACTGGCAACCGGCAGCTCGCTCCCTGCCTCGTAGGCCCCTGAACGGAGGGCCCCCCGGCGCACCAGGAGCCAGGGGCGGGGAGCGCCGGTCTTCCGGCTAGCTCACTTCCTGCCTCGTAGGCCCCCGGGAGGGAGGGCCCCCGGGGCACGGGGAGCCATGCGGCCGAGAGCTCTGGGGCGCGCCGGCCTTGAGGCCAGCCGCCGCTGCTTAATTGAGAACTATCATGACACAGAGAAACAATGACACAATTGGCCCACCATGCACTGGCTGTAGATGCCCACCCACAGACGTGTGTGAATCATTCATGGAAATCAAACATGGAAAAACCCCTGGGAATACATGCTATACAACAGGCCACTCTTTCTCCTGCCATTGAGAACCAGAAAGGTCCAGAGTCAGCAGAGGAGCAGCTGCTGAACAAGGACTCGGAGAACATGAGAATGTAGACTGAGCCCAAGGGGTCAGAGGTCCTGTGGACTGGGGTCAAGAGAGCCACTTGGAAGCTGTAAACCAGGAGGACCGTGCACAATACATGCGGAGACTCCCTGGAAGCCATTCTTCCCCTGACAGTACAGGCTGTGGTGGAGCTCCGGAGAAGTCTGCAGCAGGATTCCTTCTGCCTGTGCTGACAGTTGGGGAGAGGACACTAACTGGTTGTGGGGTCCCAATGCAATGGGAGGCTTGAGAGAAAACGCTACAAAAAATGGCTTTGGCCCCAGACGGCTCACTTGATTTTTGACAACCTTTAGGCTGTAACTACTTGTTAGATCCTTCTTGTGTATCTCTGTCTTCCTGAGAAACCACTTCTAAGATACCAACATGTATTACAGCAGTCATTGATATTTTCCTACTAATCTGTCCATAACTCTGTAATGTTTGTATTGTTCCTATCCTATTTCATAAATGGATGCATGTTTATTATTGTTTCCTACAACAACCATTGAGAATAGTTAATGATTATTCAATAGATCACTCATGTATAGTTCTATTTATTTTCTTTTGAAGATACCTAAGTATAGTACAACAACTATGGATAATCTCCTACCTCTTTTGTCTGTAACTCACTATTATTTGTCTATTTGTTTTCCTGAGAAACTATCTTGTAGATAACAATATGTAAAACAATAACCATTGATAATTTCCTACCACTTTGTCTGTAATTTGGTAAGCCCCCCCATTATTGTTATCCTTCTCTTACTCTTTAAAATAAAAAAATATATATATACTGTAATAAAATTGCCAGATTCACTGCTCTTGTGCTTGCAAGTGAATACTGAGTAAAATATGGGCCACTTGAATACAAGCAATATAGTACTGCAACCTCCAGGCTGATAACTGAAATGATTACAAAGCTATTCACAAGTTGGTAGCATATACAGCACGGAAACATTGGACAAAAGGATGACTGGAAACCCAGGCAGAACAAGGCCAGACAGTGTGTATATTATACAATTCCAAACACAACATTTCGTAACTTATGAATTGCTTACTTCTAGAATAATCCACTTAATTTTTTTTGACCACAGCTGACCAGCGGGATTTCAAACTTTGGAAAGTAAAACCACATATAAAAAGGAACTACAGTCTGTGAGAAAGAAAAATGTATTAGGGCAGGGTCCTTCTGCACTATTCTCCAAGAGACAAAGTCCCTCTACATGTCTGCATAAAAATGTGTCAAAGTGAATAAATACAAAGAAAAGCTAGCACTTGCAGGACTTACAAGGTACCAGGAATTTCCAATTTAGGAATTTTTAACAGATTTAAAACACATTTTAAAAATATCTCATAACTACCCTATAAGATAGGTATTTATTTCACCTTTAAGATGGGGAAACTGAGGTAAAGTGGGGTTGTTTCTCTAGCTCAAAGTCACATAGCCCATTGGAGATAGAGCCAAGATTTAGATTCTACAGTGACAGACACTCATGGAGAGAGATTTATGTGGACACCTAGGAATTCTGAACCTAGTAGGGCAGATGATGACCATCACAAGCTCTGATCTCTGGGGTGCCCACCTACGTGGGTCCACTAACCATCTCATCCAAGCACCTTCCTTTACAAAGGCACAGAGCTACTCCTTGTCCCATTATCAGGGGACAGGACGTAAGTTACAAAGTATTCTTGCTGCAGAGAATAATGCAGCATGTTGGGGGTGCCTGATATCATAATTTAATCTCCTAGGATAAATGGGTAAAGTGGTCTACACACTATCTGAAAAGAGATAAAATTCAATGAGCTGGTAACAATAAGAAAAACAGAACTTACTGACCCATAGCAATTACTGTAACTGCATGATTTATTGCTCCAGGCTATAATCAAGGGATAATAACATCAACTCCATAAAGTATATCCCAGCACTTCATAACCCCGCTAGGTTTATACTAAGACAAGGGATCAGCAACAGCATGTAGTCAAGAAATTACACACACGGCTGCCCAGAGACAGTTACCATTTTGATTCAAAGAGAAAAAGAAACATAAAATATTTTTCTGCTAATGTGCAAAGAATGTCTCAGGTTTCACTAGAAGAGATTTATCTGTTCATTACAGGAATGAGCCCCTGAGCCTCCCAAGAAGTGTCATTTACTCACACAAATGGACCATAAAATCCACTCTTTTAAACCATATTTGACTGCCTTCATCAAGCCGTCTTTTCGGAGTAGCAAGAGTGCCTGTACCTTCAATCTCCAAACCTAATGGAGTCATCACATGTGAGGACGGACATCTCAAAATGTGGCTACCGTGCTGGGAAAGTGAGTCTTAATTTAAATTTGTAGCTAATTTAAATTTTAAAAGCCATGCGCAGCTGGTTGCTTCTTTATTGGACAGCGCAGTCTCTGGGATATCAAAAATTATGAACATTCAACAATTAAGAAGATCCATTATTACATACACAGGCTCACAGTTTAAAGATTAATTCTTTCCTAGAATGGTACAGGGTAATAGATGGCCTCAAACCACAGTTTTCTCCATGTAGACACAGCTGGGATAGGGTTGCAGTAGAAGTTTAAAGTTGACAGTCACTTATATTTCTACATGAGGGACCCACGAATTCTTGTACATTATCATCAATATGTTTACCTCCCATAAAACAAAATTCAGCAAGTATTTTGGTTGGAGTGAGAGATTCAAAGCAGCTAGCAATAATCAATCTAACTAGTAAGTTACAGCTTTTATTCCATGACACAGTCAAACCTAACTGAGGGATACTTGGAATAGTTTCTCAATTTGTGGTGCTAGAAAGATTTGTACAACTCCACTAGGGAGAGGTCAAGTTTGCATTTATATTTTAAAACACTAAAAAATTCCAGGAAAACACTTGTGTGATAAAGCAGATAAACGCTATTTGAAACAAACACGTAAGTGAGGCTCTGAATACAATTTTGAGAAACAAGTAAACCAAATTGGCCAGAGTGCCCGGGAACAACAGCCAAATGCAAACTTTGGACACAGCAGAGAGACAGAAGATGAAGGGTAGGGGCTCCTGGGACCGGAGAGAGGTAAGAGGAAGAGAAGGGTCTGTAGATGAGAGATCCACTGAAGCCAAGAGAACAATAAAGCAGTAGTGAAGGAGACAATCACACAGAAAAGTCATCCCCAAAGTCTTAAACGTATTCACAAAAGCCCTCAGCCACTCCCACGAAGGACTGTCATGGACACATAAAATTTTCATGGGTTCTGTCCCAGAGTACACATATCAGTGATCTTAACACGTGCAAACCCCAGCCCAGTCATTTCTGGATGACCTTTAGCAGCACAGGAAACAGGATTTTCTAGTTCCGGATAACAGCTTCAGAAGACTCCGAATCAAATCTCTGCTCAGGACAATGAAATATATGACTGTTTACGCATCCAACTTATCCACAATAACAAATAGAGAACAACATGCACCACTCGATCATCCCCCTTCTGATTTCACATGCATGCAATAAAAGGAGGTGTATTCTTTCACCAAATGTGCAAATTTCTCCAGCTTACTATTTCCAGTAAGTTAGGAGCATTGCTAGTCTTCAAGTCTTAGAACTATAGAACTTAAATATGTGAATAGTTTTAAATCAAATGACACAAACCAAAGAGGAGCAAGCTCTGTGTTCCCACAATAAACAGCTGAAGTATTTATTTCTCAAAGTGAAAGTGTCTAGAACTATAGTTTATAAAGTGTATAAACACCACCCAGATGCACTATGGAATGAGGGCTGGACTAGAAGATGCAACTTCTGTTTTCATCCCTGATGTAAATCAGCCAAATAACAGTAAGAGATATTGATAACAGTAGCTTATTTAATCCATCCTATACTGCATTATCAGGATGCTCAGAGGATGCTATTAGAATCCTAGCTTATTAGGATGGTAATCATAATAGCATTGTATTTAATCAAATCTAAACTCTCCTCTCTCTCACTGCCTACTCAACACTTTCATCTTCCAGTCAACATAACCTTAAACACACTGTATCTAAAACCTCCCAGTCATGCTTCTGAGATTATGCAAGCAGTAGCACCAAGGTATCTTAAATCTGATGAAATGCAGAGCACAGTAACTCCATAGCGGTGATGAGCATGTGCCAGGCACTATGTATTTACTGACTCGGTCCATCTCTCTTCTTGGAAGCAAGAATTGCTGTACGTTCTATGTTCCAGATGCAAGCAGTTGGCACAGCCAGTTTGAATCTGTACAACTCTGCCCTCAACTCTGCTCTTAGCAACCATGCTCACTACTGTGCCTCACACAAGGTATGTGTTGGGTCACTGTAAGTCTCTGCCCTCAGGAGTCCTCAAAAGGGGAATATCTGACTACAGCATCTCCAGGGTCCTACCCAGCATTAAAACTTAGGTTTCTCTGATATTAAGGCATGTACCAGGTGTTTTAAAGAAACAATTGATCTTTAATCTTACTTCTTAAGTAACTTACGGAAGGATAGTATATCTCTTTCCATGTCCAAGAAGTGGCGGGTGGGGGGGGAATCTTGTATGACAAAATTGTGCTATTTTTGTTTTGGGTTAGGTAAGAATAATTTTAAATAAAGCACATACAGGAAATATTACCCTTTAGAAAACTTGGTCACTACTTTTGCACCACCTTCTAATTCAGCTATCTTTTAATTTTATAGTCTCGGATATTGGGGGACACTACAAAAATCACACCAGATCTGGTACATGGCATATAACTGGCTCTGTGGCTACTGAAAAATAGGAACAGTAAAGCGCGCGCAGGCGCGCACACACACACACACACACACACACACACACACACACACAGAGATACAATAGTATTTCCCATTGAATCAAGGACTCTCCAACAGATGGAATTTTCCCCACGATCTTTACAATCCTTGAAAGACCCTCTTAATGTGTAAAATGCCATCGGGAACTGCAAATCCAAGTGCTACTCCCATGAACACCAAATCTGTCTTCAAATTCCACCAACACTCTTACTTCTCTACTCCTGAGAATGTGTAGATCGGCTATCACACAAAGGTACTTCAGATGCTTTTATGCAATCTTTCCTCATACAAATAAATGATTTTCCCACTTCCCTCCATCCAGTGCTAACTAAAGGGGTTCTCCAAAAAAGGGGGAGAAACAAAAAAAAACTCTAGGCTCTCTTGTGACTTCTAGCTACAGATAAGGATTTCCTGTTTGAAAAATGAATTCCAGCAACGTTTTCCTGCTTTCCTAAGATTGTGGCAGAGTATATTCAAAGCCAATCCACTACTTTATTGAGCCAAATCAGGAAAATTTTAAAGTACTGTGAAGGGAATGATTGAGGTTGATTCTGACTCATCTCCCCTACAAAGGAGACCTGATGAGGTCCCCTGTCTTGTGAACAGCAGAGCCCAGATTCCACCTCTTTGGTTCTGGTTCCAAAGCTGCTTTGGCAGAAACCCCCTTCCCCCACCGTGTCCTCCTCTGACTTCCACAGACTCCTGAGTTCCTAGAAGATACATAAACACTGGATTGGTCACTGTATCTTGTAGGCAGCCGAAGCAAGTGCTGACGCATGGAAGATTCATGAATACCCACTGGCTAACTGAATTAACAAAGGAACGAAAGGCTTAGATGAACAAATGTCCAAACGTATCAGTCACTGAAAAAAATCTCTCAGATCTCGGGTGGTACTGAGTGAAAGACAGACAAGGCCAGAGTAACTTTGTGGCTTCCACAACCAACTCGGGAAATTCAGGTCAATCAGGGGTTATAGCGAGCTAGCAGGCAGCCAACACCCAAACCAGAGCTGCACCTGTCCTCTGGCCAACAGTCACAAATCCTAACAGTTCTTCCTTCGTTTCCTCTCTGAATGTCCCCACTGTACCCCTGCCTTAATTCCACCTGCACCCTGAGCTGCTGTGCTTGCCTGGGGCTCAATGACTCGCACCTCTTCTCTCACTCAAGTTCAAAATAAATTGAGTACATAATAAACAGTTGCAGGTAGGGCTGGGGATGTAGCTCAGCTGCACAGCACCTGCCCGGCAAGCTCGAGGTCCTGAGTTCGATTCCAGGTATTGAAAAAAAAAAGGAGTTGCAGGTAGAAAGGAAAAAAGCACCTTTATTTCTGGTAGAGGCTGTGGTTTTAGGTCTGCAGCCAGGTGGCTAATAATAAACCCAGGTGTCAGCAACTGGAGGCCAGCACTGGTCCACCCAGGGGCAGAGAAGCTTACCTTAGAGGAGCTGCTTCCTGAGAGCAATTTTCTCCATGAACAGGACAAAGCAAAGATGTCAATCTTATTCCCCCCAAATTCACAAGTCAGGTAAACTCTAGGGCAGGAGTTAAACTAACGACACACTTTTCACTTGGGAAGAAGTATAATAGGCGGAGAAGTGATTCACCGCAAATCCTATAACCCACAGGCCTGTCCAGAGATTTTTCTCACTGTATTTAAGGCTGCCCTTGCTAAGCATTTGCCACTGCGGCCACCTGCTCCATGTTGCTTTGGTGCTCCTGTGAACCCGTCTGCTTTCCGAGAGTGATGTTCAACTTACATTACCCTCTGCTCTTTCCCAGCTTACTGACTAGTTCCTGCCTCATTGTCTGACCTCGTGTTGTCCCCAGCTTCCTTCCCAGCCATGCCTGGCAACTTCTTACCCATCTTTCCAGACTCATCTCAAGGTGATCTCAAATGAGAAGTCTTCGTGAACTTCCACAGCTAGAGGTCACCATGGCCAGTCTTGGGTATTCTATGTATGCTTCAGTTTTGTCATTCATGTTTCTTCCAGTATATTATTATATTCTATCCGCCAAACTGTAGGCTCTTTAGGGCAAGAATAATTTCATATGTACATACAATATGCTTTAACTACCCAATATACAGTACAGTTTCTGATAGATAATTACAGATACTTCCTGGATTAAAGATATGCAAGTAGCTAGTGCAAAGCAGGACATAAAATTTCCATGCAAATAAAATGTCATTGTGGTTCAGAGTAGATATAGGAAAATAAGGGGTTCACTATTATAAAATAGTTAAGAGAAATCAAAGAAAATTTCATTTTAAGAAGGTAAGACCACTGAGGCAGGAGGATCCTTACGAGTTCAAGACCAGCCTGGGCTACAAAGTGAGCTCAAAGTCAGCCTGAACTGTATAACAAGACCCTGTCTTAAAACGACAAAAAGAAGGTAAGACTGAGTAGGGCCAGGTCAGGATGGGTAAGAATATTCAGCAAAGAATATTCAAAGAAACACAAGACAAAAGACACATGTCTAGGAAAGCTAAAAATATGGTAAGGGAATGCTAAGTTTCCCAAATTGTCCAGGAATAGTGTGCATACAGAAAATATCTAAAAGAACTGTGGAGAGAGAATCCAGCTACAGAATATATTTGAGCACCAGGTAAACTATATTTTGATTTAATTTATAGACAATGAGAGTTGAAAATCGTTTTCTAAAGTAGTACTCAGTTAATTATGGCAGAGAAACTATGTAAAATCTGGATCCTTCTAGTAGTGATACTAATAAGCTAAATAATTTGTTTTTCAATTAATTCTAAATTTCTCAGAATCACAGTAACTCTGAGTTTATAATAATTTGATAACCTCAGTGGAACAATATTTAGGCATAATAAAATGACTAATAAACTATTGAGATGATCACAAGACTACATATTAATTAGCAGTCATTTTTCATCTAGCTCATGATTCAACTCCAGCATGTTTAGTTTAGCTAATTCATCTGTACTTAGTATTGGTCCCTCGTGTAATAAGCAGTACGTATTTTCCAATTCTCTTAATGGCCAGTGACACAAAATGTGGATCTCAGGCAAAAACTGCTATGATCATCTGCTGTTTTTTCACTAACTCTTTTGCACTGTTTTGCTCCAACCATGGTGAGCTTCAGAGATCACCCTTCAAGGAAGAAAAAACCCTGTAGGAATTATTGAGGTGTCTGATTTCAGTACCATGTTGAACAAAAGCATCACATAGATAGATGGTCTCTAGACCCATCTGCAGTCAATTCTGAGCTATAGCAGCAGAACAACGCCAAGCAAATTCCATGAAGATCTTCCAAAAGCAGTACAAATAGCAGCAACCAGGAACCATATAACCTTGTTCTGCTCTTTTCCAACAAGCGTTACGGCTTATGTCTAGATATCCCTTAAAGTCTCATGGGGTCATAGGTAGGGCCTATCAGAGGTGGCTGGATCTAGAGTGTGTGATGATGGGATTAAGTCTGCGATACTGGGGTCACAAACTTATTAGTTCAGTGACTGGTTTGGCATAGTTCTGGATGTAAATAATGGGAAGGCCTAACCTGAGTTTGAGTGCTACCTGCCATAACGGCATGTAGCCTGAGTAGAATACAAGGGACAGAAATGGGCTGCTGTGTCCACTTGTTGCTTCTTCAGTACTTCACTGCTTTGCTACTTTCTGCCTGCCATGGACTGTTTCTCTTCTGTCCGATGCTCTCCTCTGCCATGCCACCCTGCCTTGGAGCTGGTCAACTATGAACTAAAACCTCTACCAATTGTGAGCTACAATCACCCTTTCCTCCTTCAACTTTGGATGTTGGGTGTGTTGTTTCAGCATGAGAAAAGTAACTAAAACATCAAGTCATCTTAGTGTGTAGGGCTTGATTTACTGATAAAAGAAATAAAAAGATTACACAAGGACCCCCAGCAGAAAACCAGTGCCTGACTCTTAACTGTCAGTTGATGAATCCCTTCTTCTAAAGTCAGTCAGGATTCCCAGGAAGAAGATGATTCTGTCTGTGTCTAGTGACAAAACACCATCCTATTCCATATTATTTATGGTCCTATGTTGGGTTCCCCCACAAAGGGCCTTGAGATGATTTGAGTGCAGATGGTTTATTGAGAAATACTTGCCATCAGTCCCTCCTCTAATAAGCACTGAGTATTTGCAACTCGCTTAATGGCCAGTAACACAAAGTATTGATTTTAAAGAATAGAAACTGTGATCAGAATCACACTCATGAATGGTAAGGGAAAAAGGAAGACTGAAGAGAGACACCACTGCAATGCAGGACTCAGCCAACTCCATGGGGAGCCCTGGGCCCAAGGTGGCCCTTCACCGTGCTCCCAAGTTGTGGGCTGCCTCGGCCCCTCATGAGATGTGAGCTGTGTGCCATCAGTGGCCAACAGCCTATGCAGCTGGGAGTATGAGGGCGTTGATCCTAAAGGGACAATATGGACTTGGAAGCACGGCTGCTCCGTGTTATTCTCAAACCCACAAAGTGAATGAGGACAAAGAAAGAAGCATGATGAGGAAGAGAGAAATGGGTTCAAAAGAAATACCTGGACTCAAAACATCTATTTTAGTATCCTAAATCCGGTGCTGGGGATTTAGCTCAGCGGCACAGTGCCTGCCTGGCAAGCGCGAGGTCGTGAGTTCAATTCCCGGTACCAGAAAAAAACCAAACTAGTATCCTAAATCCTCATCATTTGTGTCACCGTGGCACAGCTATGTCCTTCTTTCCTGCTTCAGTCTCTTCCCCTATAAAGTGCTTTGAGTTACTTTCACCACTGCAATACTCTTGATACTATTCCGCAGCTCATTCTTGGTCAGTGCCCAAAGTCCCCTCATTACCTACCGCAAAGCTTACACAGATTCTCAGGGGTAAAGGACACTGAAAATCTCCAGCAGCATTTGAAGTTCACTTTGGTTAACTGTGAAGAGGTGACCTTCGGCAACAGCAAATTCACATGTACGCCCTGCAGTGGACGCACAGCAATTCCACCATGAAATGAGATTTGCAGGCAGCAACTTGGGGATTTCGACATTAGATTGAATACAATTATTCAGTTAGTTGTATCTTTATTACCCTTGCTCCCCCTTGTGAGGCAATTTTCCTTATTAGAAGTAAAGCAACCCCAACTGAAGCACTTAAAAAATGATCCTTTTCCTGTTTTTATTAGCCAGTATCAAAGAAATAACTATTTGAAGCACAACCAACAGGAGGGAATTGGTTTTTTATTGCTCAGTTCATGTTGTTATGGCTTTAGAAGTAGAGAAAGACTCCCCAAGGAAATACTGTCTCTCAAAACAAGCTGGTAGTACAATCAACAGGAGAGGTCTTTCAAGATGTGGAAAATAGACACAAATATTAAAATATAATTAGATAAGGAAAGTGGATGCAAAATAACATATGAAAAGTAAGTAGTTCTGGATAGAAATGCTATTACTTAAAATGTACTTTCAGAACAACACACACAATATACAGTACCCAAACAGTGCCCAGTAAGGCTTTTCTGAGCAAAGGAGTAACTGTTGATCATTACAATCAAAAATCAAAAACCAAAAAGTGACTGTATAAGCATCTGCTATGAATCTGAATTTACACACTGGCACCTCAGAACAAATGCCCGTCAGGGTCAGGATCCCTGCACCAACAGGACACGGCATCCATTCATCTGGTCTGAACACACCTTCAACAAACAAACAAGTGAAAACATGTATCTCTAAGTAGGAACCACACCACAGAATGATTCCTTCAATGTGACAGCCACATGTCCTTGCTTCACAACCCAAGCTCCACTTCCAAAGAGTATTTCCTTCTTCTTTAGCTTGTTCTTATCATGATCCTTTATCTGAAGCTGCTCCTCTAACAGATGCCTTATCACTTTAAAAGAAGAAACCAACACATTAATTCTATTTCTCAAATTCCTTACAGAAGGGTATAGTATATTTCTCTTTATTGACAGAAAAAAAAAAACAGATAAAAGGACTACATAGTTGGATAAGTTTACAGGCAAGGGTGTTTAACTACAGTCTTGTATACACGTATGCAGCCATAGATACTACAGATCAGGAGTGTTTCTCTTTTATTCTTATTCACATTTTAACGACATGGACAGCCAGGGGCAAGGAACTTACTACAAACCATTCCAGTCACAGCAAACACACATAATAACCTTGACATTTTGTAAAGCAAATAGAAGAAAAGTAGAAATGCAAAGCCCCAAGATAAATTAGATCAATATGAGTTCCAAAAAATTCAAAAGCTTATGACTCTTTAATCCAGAGGGAGATGACAAAAGCAAAGAAATGATTGATTAAAGATCAAATTCATAAGATGTTTTCTATATTAATGTTGTAAGTCATCATATAAAGCAATTTGCAAGTCAGTCCATACCAATGTTACAAAACAGTACAATTTTCAGTTAAGAAAACCATACACAGGGGCTGGGGATTTAGCTCAGCAGCAAAAGTGCCTGCCTGGCAAGCGCAAGGTCGTGAGTTCGGTTCCTGGTACCGGAGAAAAACCAAGAAGAAAAAAAAAAAAAAAAGAAAACCATACACAGTAGCGTTCTACTCAATACTAATTGAAAATAGTTAAGTTGACAATACTCTAAGTTGGTGTGAATGAAATCATCAATAATTGCCTACAGTAGTGCTTAAAAACACATATTTCAGCCAGGCGTAGTGGTGCACACCTGCAGTGCCAGCACTCGGGAGGCTGAGGTAGGAAGATTGTTGAGAGTATGAGACCAGCCTGGGCTATAAAGTGAGCTCAAGGCCATCCTGAACTGCACAGGGAGACCCTGTCTCAAAAAAGACACCCCCCCCAAAAAAAACCCACATATTTCGTGTTTCCTTAAATGTACTGAATTCCTTTTACCTAGAGGAAGATATACTTACATTGCTAAAGAATAAATGTCTAAGTTAAAATATCCTCAAAAACAAATGTATGTCCATAGGAACTTTTAAAAGAAAAAATAAAATGTCCAAGTCTAATAAAGGGTCCCTGGAAATACGGTAGGGCTCTCTCTATGTGTTTTTAAACCCAACACAGTGAAGGCCTCCAGTTGCATCCTCAGTTATTCGTTTCACAAACTACACTGAGGACTTACAGGGTGATCAGAGTTGTGGTCACATGAGGTTGAGTGTGTAGTACAATAAGCAACAAAAAAAGCACAAAGGAACAGACAGAGAAGTAGGGAGTAAACTAGAGATGAGTGAGTGGAAGTAAGGCAATTGATGTCTAAATATATAACATGGGCTTTTCATCAACAGTGACAGACCTAGAATTACTTTTGATACCAAGTCTTCCTGAAGGGCTTGCCCGAGACCTAACCCTTTGTAAAATGTGATCGTGCAACAACAAAGGATGCAAGAGGACTAAAGAGAATCAGGACTCAGGTGCTGCTGAGGGTCTGAACTTTATTTTGTTTTGTTTTGTTTTTCTTCCGGTACCAGGAATCGAACTCACAACCTTGTGCTTGCCAGGTAGGCACTGTGCCACTGAGCTAAATCCCCAGCCCAGGGTCTGAACTTTAGCTAATTTGCTGATCTTCCAGCAACAAAATAATTTTCCATAATATCCCAAGTGCAGCTGAGGCTTGGTTTGGTTTGGTTTGGTTTAGCTCGGTTTGTCGGTTTGATTTGGTTTGGTCCGCAGGACAGAGAGTCTGGCTGAGCTTTATCAACTAGCAAGGGCTACTGAACAATGTCATTTAGTAAGGGACATTTATCCCACAGTAATTCTCATTGCAAAGCATTCTCATTATAACAACTTTGTGACTGTGACACTGCTCCCTTGAGCCATGGTGTAGCCTCTGTTCCAAGCTGACCAATAGGCACCAGCCCTTTCTAACTCTAGTAAACCCACAAAAGCAGCTGAAGGATCCCATCTTGACTATCAAGCTCCTATTTTTATGACCAGGGTGAGCAATTTAAAAGACTAGCAAGAATTCCTATTGATAATCCTCTAACATGCTGACATTCTTTATTTCTTGCAGCATTTAAGAGAGAGCCGTGGTGCACAAGGCAGTGTACCAAACTTAGAATCAGAATGCATCCACCTAATTTCACCATCAAATCAAAGTTAGTCATTAATCTACCTAGGGTTCAGTTTCCTCATCTACAAACTAATGGTAGTGATAGACACAATCCCTATGATGATAAATGAGATCAATTTCTAAAATGCTTTATGGTTTAGCAATTTCGTAGACACAATCGTGAAGAAACCTCTCAGGACCTGGCAATAAAGGAAGGCAAATTCCCAAATACGTTTTAGACTAACTCCCCATCTTAACTGCTGTTTAAAATCTGTACTTTTAAAATCAGAAGGAATTTTTAAGACATAAATTCTAAACTACTTATGCAGCAATAAAAACGTATGCACTTTTCTGAGCCCTCTATTAGCGTTTGTTTATGAGCAGGTACAAAAGTTACCCCAGCTGAAGGGCTATCTCAGCACAAAGACAATTTAAAGTTAATCATGCTCCGGAGAAGCCAGAGGACAGCCTCTCAGCTTTACTTTGCACTTTGCACACACTAAGAATATGCCAATTATGTTATATGCTCAAGTTATTACGGATACTAGGGAGCCTGCCAATTTGTCAGCAGATCGTTGCCTAGCGAGCCGTTAATCTGTCCTTTGGAGAGCTTCAGAAACTGAGCTGAAAGCTTCCTTCAGAAGGTGTCTTTTGTTTTTGATCACCTACTCCATAAAACTGTCACTTACACCCCCTCCCCGCTACGTCTCACTCAGTGCAATTCTTTGGAACACACAAACAAAACATAGATTGGGATTTTGGCTGCGACTCAAATGACAAGGCGAGAAGGGTCACGGGCACAGGGATGCTAGCGGAGCGATCGGAATTTCAGGCCTGGCTCTTCTGCTCCCTGCTGTGCGACCCAGGCAGGATGTCACCCTCCAAGCTTCTCTGTCAGCATCTGTGAAGTGCGATGGGCAGTGCCTGTGGCTCAGATGCCAAAGGGAAGAAGTGGTACCCAGTAGATGCTCAGTAACTGTTAACTGCTTTTATGAAAACGAAGGAAGCTATAATAAACTCGGCAATAGCCAAACCTGCCAAATACTAGTTAATATTTTCTGAGTTTTTTAAAGAAAACAAGTAAGTAGAACATCAGTTCTGTCCTTTACATGTAAGGGAAATTGGGGCTCATTTACCCTCTTGCTTCCTTCCCTTATATTTATGTTCTTTCTTTCTCTCCCACTGTGTCCTCAGTCCTATACATTGTTCCTTCTCTCAGGGTTCAAGCTACCACTAATAGCTTGACAGACTTGGCCTTGATCTTAATTAAACGTATCCAAGACGCTCCCACAATTTGACCCAAGTACCTGCTTGAACCAAAAGGTTCAACTGCACATGTATGCAGACTTTTTCTGACTTCACCTTGCCAAAACATGGCTTGCTTGCAGCAATGAAGTCAATCCACAAGAAAGTCTTGAAATCTCTCTCTAGAAATTCTAATTGTCTTTCCACTGCTACATTTGCTCAGAAAATGCATAAAGGAATTTACCACAGTAAGGGTAGCAAACAAAAAATGTTTTAATAACATTTCTACACATTGCTCAAGGCGTCTAAAGTTACAATTATGAGTTCATGCAGTGTGAACAACTGTTTCTCATTTTGTTACTGGTTTAAGAATTCAAATAGGAATTGATAGAATGAGCACATCTAATGCACAACTTAATAGAGATTTACGGCTTCAGAAACAGTCTACAATTTTTCAACCGTGGAACGAGGAAAATGTTGACCATGTGTTTATATTTCATTACCGAGGAAAATTCAGAGATGGTTAGTGATTACTCATGTCAAAAGTTTTAAAGCTATACCTCTTTGGGGTATTAACAACTGCATTTTGGAAGTTTCTGCCCAATGATTTCCATTTGCCTTCCCTGCAGCATGTGGGCTTGGGAAACACCCAGGCTGCCAGGCCGTTCTGCCCTTTCACTGGAGCATACAAGGGTCCTCACCTATATGGAGCCCCCAGGAATCACTCTGAACTCAACCAAAGTGTGTGGGGGCACCGTGAGGGTGAGCCACAACACAAAACAGCTTCTCGGAAGAGCTTAAGCTACTTCTCTAAGTAACCTGAGGGAGTTTGTGCGTTTGTTGTTTAAAAAACATCTCTTTGGCATTTCAGGAATTGTAGATAGTGTCCTGAGCTATCCTAATTTATAGAGTAGTTCGACCTTAGGGTACATCTTCCACCTACCACCTGGACCACATGCAGCATGTGAGGAGAATCAGCATTCTGAGAAATAGCTCTCACTGCCGTGCTCTGAAGTTACTGACCGCAGTGGTTTACAGAAGGCCTGTGTGTGTCCCCCGAAAGATTTGTGTGTTGCAATTTAATTCCCATTGCGAGGTTTCAAGAGGATGCAGACTTAATCAGACTGTGGTATTTAGAGTTGAGGCCTTTGGGAAGTGACCAGAGCTACATAAAATCATCAGGGTGGTTTACCATGATTAAATCTCAGTTGCTTCACAAGAGAGAAAAACCAAAACACATACAGACACATACTATCTCTTGCGATATGATGCTCTGTACATCCTCATAACTGCCAGAAAGAAGGGCATCACCAGATATGGTCCCTTGTACTAGAAGTATAAGCCAAAATAAACCTCTTGTGTTTTAAAATAGCCTCAGGTATTTCATTATAGTAGTGAAAAAGCTGAACCAATGCACTGGCCTCCATGCCTGGCTTCTCAATTACACTTTGAAGCTCCTTACAGCAAGTCTTTCCCTATCTAGAGATCAGTGAGAGAGTGAGTGAGTAAATGGCAGTGAGTAAATGGAAGGAGTCTGAATTTCTGCGATAAACAAGTAAGAAACCCCACAATCTTGGGAAGTTCAGCTCATCCTGACTTTATTCCCATAGGGAAGGAAGGACAGACAGCTACTGAGGCCCCGCCTGGCAGATGGGATGTATAGGTGCCTCGGCATCTTTATAAGGAGATTCACTGTCTGCTTAGTCAGTTTGTAGCTTCTGATCAAACGTCAGTAGCAAACAATACCAATGATAGTCTCATAATGTGAAAGTATTGATCCAAGGCTTTCAGTATAAACACAACTAAAGGTCTTGCTTCAGGTTTAGTAGATCTACATGTTCTAAGTTAATACTGAAAGTAACAGCAACAGTATAAGCAGAGTCCATACCCATGATACACCGAAAATAAGAAATCCTTTCTCAAATCTAATTTTTGATGCTCCCAAGAGGCAAATAAGCACGTACAATTCATAAATTTATCAATTAACATCTAAATATATTTCAGTAGAAATACATGCATATAATAATACATGTGTACAACATCAAATTAACTCAGGGAAAGTGAGGAGACAGCTTTTTAAGTTAACCGAGAGAGACGCATTAAGGGAAACAAAGTAGCAGCATGCATTACCAAGAAATAATACCCTCCATCAAACATAACCACAGGGGACTGGGGTTTCCTAGGGAACTCCACCACGGGTCAGACGGCGGATGGGCTCACTCCAAACACACATCCCTGGTACCACATCCTTCACAGTGATCATCCTGTTACTTGCCGGACTCCCTCCTCCCTAGGGACTCAGCTCAGATCTGTACAGTTCTCATCATTGAACAGTCTTGGTGCCAAATGTAACTTCTGTAACTTAAAGACACTGCTCTTTGTTTGGCACGCTGCAATTTAATTTTCATCGTGACAGCTCTTCAAATATTATGGTTAAGGTATGAAGTTTCAAAACTTCATTTCTTTCTTTCTTCGTGCATTCAGAGAATTTGTTAGCTCTGCGTTTTGTTCCAGCTGCTCTCACGTACCGTAATACAACCCCAAGGCCATTTTAAAATGCACACCATCTAGAAGGAGTCACCGTTCCAACTGACAACCAAAGTTTGGAAAGCAGTCTCCGGAGAAAACACAAAATGTGGGGTAAAGGCAACAGTGACTTACAATTACACAAAATCAATCCAGAATTCATCCTGTTTCAATGGCATGAGTTAAGATAAAGCTTATCTGAGTTGATTCTTAAGTGGAAAGAAAAATTATCTCTTTATTCTCTTTTATTTCAAATTGCAAAGAGATGGAAAGAAAAATTATCTCTCTTTTCTCTTTTGTTTTAAATGTGCAAATAGACTCTCCAAATCTCTGAAAATATCTTCTCTCTGACAGAACAAATAGTATCCTCAGTTGTACGATTGCTTTTATTTGAACTAGACAGTGGGACAGTATCTTTATCTTCTGATTTGTATCAGAATGGAATCATTTACTGGAGGCAAAACATGACCACCTACTTGTATTTCAAAATTAAAGTGATCTCTGAAGGTATCCTCAGGCCAGTATGCACGTCTCCAGTTAGTCAGGCAACATCTACCAATCAAAGCAATAAAAGGACAGTATGCACATTTGAGAGCATTTCCTGGGCCTTCTCCTTCCATTCCTTTAACTGAAATCCCAAATAATCTGACAAAATATAACTGGGTGAAACATATTAGCAAAGAATCTAGCCAAAAACTATGTCCAGTGACTCTGTTCCATGGTAGCTACTACAGAACACTGACAATGCAGTACTTTGCTTAAGATGATAATCAGTGCCCTTGCACACTAAAAGGGATTCAATGTTGGTGTCTCCACGGAATTCATATACTGGAAGCCCAATGGCAATGCGAGAGTGTTTGGAAGTAGAGCTTACAGGAGGTAATTAGATCAGTGAGGTGACCCGCCATGGAGTGAGTATCTAGGTCACCTCAGGGATGAGATTAATGTACTCATAGGGAATCCCTGCAATCTCAGCTACTCAGCAGGCTGAGGCAGGAAGACAGCAAGTGTAAGCCCAGTGAGCTTCTGCCTCAAAATTGTAAAAAAGGTTAGGGATGTCAGCCAGTGACACAGTACCCCTGGGTTCAATCCTCAGTACCATGAAGCAGAAAGAAGACAGGATCAAGATCAAGATCATGATCAAGAATAATAACTTTTTCTGCTAGGGCAAAATTCAAGTTTGCCTTTTTCTGCTAGGGCAAAATTCAAGTTTGCCTATAGGCAGTAGGGGTCGGGGCTGCAAATTAGATCATTAATCTGAATATTCACTATGGCTTAGGAAAACAACACACTTTACAAAGAGGCACTCTGGCTGGCTGGGGATAGAGCTCAAAGGCACAAGCGCCTGCCTGGCAAGTGCAAGGTCCTGAGTTCAATTCCCGGTCCCAAAGAAGTGGGAAGGAGAGGAGAAAGAGAAGGAGCAGGGGGACAGACTCGTGTGTAGACACCAGAAAAAGCAGGCAATCTGCAGTACAGAAAGGGCCCTCAGCACCTGATTGGCCCCTGACCTCTGACTTCCAGCTCCAGACTACCAGAAACAAATGTCTATAGTTAGTAAGCCATGCAACATATACTTTCTCACAGCAGTTTGAGCTAAGACAAGTATAACGGGTATTCACCTCCGTTTACTAACACAGTTGTTCAAAGCAGCAGCAGGCTATCTGGATCCTCAAAGCTCAGGCCCCCATTTCCTTTAAGTCTTGGTCTACATGCCAACTTCTCCACAAGGCCAAGGCTGACCAATGAACACTGCAATACCCTCTCCACCCACCCTCCCCACTCCCTTCAGCTGCCAGTTTTCTTTATGCAGACATCTTAGCCCCTCATAATAAACCTTATGGTTTACTGAATTACTCAGTGTGCTAGCAGCCTATTTCCTTTTCTTCACAGCAACACACACGGACATAAAACTGACAGGGACGGGATCTTTATTTACTGATTTATCAAAAGCAACCAGACACCATGGCACATCGTGGAACGCAAAACGTCAGCAGATGCTAGTTCATGAACGAACCGATGACTGCATTACACAGCACTGACTCAAAGCTCTAGCTCATCCCCTACTCGCTACAGGACTCTGGGGAAATTCTCATCCTCTGGTCCTCAGTTTCCTTAACAGTAAAATAGGGCACGCATGAGTCCCCGCTCCACAGGATCATCTTGAGAATGCCGTGATACAGTGCATGTTAGGCGCTTAGACTCATGCCCTGGACATGGCAAACATTCAATAAGTGTTAGTTGTCATCATCATTATTATTTCAAGATAGGTTTCCCAAAGTGGTGATGGACTTGTGAAGATTTACACTCTCTGGGCAACTAGCTCTCTTCATCTGACAGCAGCAGTCTGCGATGGCAAAAAGGCTCTGGATAGAGCAAAGGGTTCCAGGGATGAAACCCCACCACTGCGGCCTTTCCAGCTCCAGTTCAACAATACCCAGGGCTTTGCAAAGGAGCTGTTAACAGTGCAAGCGCTACTGCCTCTGACCTGCCGAAGTAGAGTAAACATAACAGTGAAACCACGCAGTAAGTGATGGTGAGGCTCAGACACCTTAAAAGGCAGGGAAAGCAGCTCCCTTCTTCCCTACTTGAGCTGAGATTTGTTTATTTGGCTTAACTGGAGTCAAAGCTAATGGTTCTAATGGCTTTGAATCACCCAACTCTTTCTCTAGATTTCTACACGCTGGCTATAACTTGCAGTTTCTTAAGAGAAGATTTTTTAAAAATGGGCTTCCATAAAAGAATTTACCAGAACATACTAATCATTTAGACATCCGCTTATGTTTCTAGAAAGCTGAGGATCAAGAATGGTATGGTAACTTTTTCTGCTAGGGCAAAATTCAAGTTGGCCTACAGGCAGTAGGGGGTGGGGCTGCAAATTAGATCATTAATCTGAATATTCTCTACGGTTTGGAAAACAACACACTCTGCAAAGAGGCAGTTTGGCTGCGGATAGAGCTCAGAGGCACAAGCGCCTGCCTGGTAAGTGCAAGGTCCTGAGTTCAATTCCGGATACCAAAAACAAAAAAGAGGTACTCTGGGTTTGCATTTACACATACTTTGATCTCAGGAGAAAAGCAGGGATTTAAGGACCCACTGACTAGGGCATGTGAGAATATGTAAGGAAGATAGAGGTGAGAGGGAAAGAGGGTTGACAACAGGAGGAGGGGCATTTACTGATTTCTTAGCAGTCATAGCCTTAACTTCCTTATTAATTATCACATGTCTCCCTGAGGCTAATCTTCTCCGAAGTGGTCCATTAAAACATTATGAGAGTACAATGAAATAAATGACCACAGAGTCAAGGAAGAGATAATGACTAATCAGGCCACTATGGAAAACAAAGACCCAGGAGTAGGAGCTGGAATTAAATTCAGATCCTCAAACTGATGCTCCAGCTAGCCTCTTACGCAAAAAACATCTCAGAACTTTAGGGTGCATGTGATGAATAACTGGGGCATTTCAGATGGCATCCAAGATTTCCCTTTTGGACAGCCTCCCAGGCACCTCTGAGTTGGAAGCTTCTGCCCCATTGAATCTGCTAAGGTAAGGTAAACCTCCAGAATAACTTTTTTTTTAATGAAAAAAGTATTTTCCAAGAGCAGAGGAGTGTAAGATTACCAATGAAATACTGACATTCAAAAAGTTCTCCTAATTCAACAGTATCTGCATAGTTAGGAGGCACCTACAGGATGGTATCAACTGCTCTGAATTAGTAAAGGAGATTTCTGAGGCATACATAACCACCAATATTTTACAGTTGACTGGTCTCACTGCAGTCTACTGATATGCATTCATTGATCATTTCCCCCTTATCTCTGAAATACCAGGCCATGCCTAATTTGCACTAACTAGAAAATAACACTAATTAGTTAGAAAACTAACACTAGAAACTAACACTAATTCTAATTTTTTCTCCTAGGCTGTGATAGAGGAATCCTGACCCATTTGATAAGAGTCCATAAAAACTAAACTCAGTATATCTCTGTCCAAAACTTACAGTTTCTCCCCAAATTTTCCTATTGGTCTCCTTCAATCAGCTGAGCACAAGAGGGTTTCTTTTTCCTCCTATAAAAAGTCTACAGTGTATCTAAATCTGATCCCAGTAAAATCTGACTTCAGCTGAAGTGAAAATGCAGAGGTAGCATTTACTGTAACAGCTGGAGAACATTAGTTCCCTGTCTCTCCCCTTCTCTCCCAAGGGTTGAAAATTCTGCTGTTCAGACAGGAAGTCGTCATATACCACACACTGCACGATGCGAGAACGCTGGGGTGTAAGAACAAGTTGCAGAGGGTTTGGGAGTTCTGCGGAGGGGTTTTGCTGAGAACGAACAGGAGTGACTGTAGGTACTTCTCGGGCTGTTTAAGTGTCATAATGCACACATACGCAGAAGTGACAATCACACGGAACAATTACTGAAAGCTTCCTAGCTCATGTTAGAAAACTTAATCTTTCATTTCTCCACACATTTTAAAAACATTAACTTGAAGACATTTTGGGGAGTGGCCAAGATTCTCTAACAATCTTTTCTGGCATACTTTCACATTTGTTATCAAAAAATGACACCTCTAGCTTAAAAAAAAATAAAGCCGTCAAAATTATCTCACACATAACTGCCCAGGATAGAGGTGAAGATACACACCCACAGACAGAGATACACAGACACGCCTATGTACGCAAGGAATTTAAAACATGATGATCTGGAAAAGAAGGATTTAAACAAAAGGTTCGTGTGGATACGGCTTTTTGGGGTTGGTTTCTGCTGCAATTCCACAAAGCTGCTGAGACATGAACACAGACACAAACAAGGGAAAAGACCCCCACAGCCTGACCACAGCTCCAAGCTCTGGGCAGGAGATAAGAGTTTCCTGAACACCACATTCTAGAGAGCTGTTCTGCATTCCTGCAGTCTGCAGATCTGGCCCCTCCTTTGTAACCGCCCGTCCTCTGGGGCGCGTAGTAAAACCTACCCTTCCCTTCCAGTCCTCTCTAGGCACTTTCACTCCTTGCAAACCTTAACTTCTTCACCGCAGAAAGTAAAGCGCCTCTGCCCTGTGCGTACCGAGGGCACACTGTGAATCAACTGGGTTACAACACTACGGTTTTATGCAAAGAGGGGGGGGAGGGACGACGGAGACGCCAACCCACACATCCATCATCCTTTTAGAAGTAGGCGGAGTTTAAAGTTTCCCCAACTTCCAAGTTCCCACTTGACAGGCAATATTTCTATGCAATTTCCAGCCCCACGTAACAGATGGTCCTTTGCCCGTCTTGAGCCCCGAGAGAGCCCAAACAAAGCTCCTAGCCATTCCACGCCTCGCGGGACCTCTAGGTATTTATTTTCACGAAGCTGTCAGACCAGGGGCAGTCGGCAAAGGATGGAAGTTTAATTTCTCCTTCCCGGAGGAGTTTTTTCCTTTTCTTTCTTTTCACTCTTTCTTTCTTTTTTTTCTTCTTTTTTTCCTGCTACAGGAAAGTCCAGGGAAGTGGAGCACAAAGGCCTGGGAAAGTTTTACTGCGCGATTTTTACCAAACGTCCTCCACAATCTGCCAAACCACCATCCTACACCCCAGGTGTCCAGGGAAGGAAAGTTGAGGCTCACGTGCTTAGGAACAGCACAGCCGAACTCGAGCCGTCCCAAACACAGCCCGGGACGTTGCTTTCAGAGCCCACCCCTCCTCCCCCGTGGAAAAGCATCCTCCGGGCGCCGACCCACTCAGGAGTCGCTCCGGGCCACCGAAGACGGTGGCGGCCTAGACGGGGCGCCAAACGGGGTGCGCGAGGACCCTCCTTCGCGGCCGGGAGGGCCGAGGAAGGGGCGGGGCGCGATCCGGGGTCGGGGACGGCGGCCACTCACCCTCACTGCCGTACTGTTTGCCATTGTTCGCGCCCATCCTGCCGCCGTCATGCCCGCCGTCGCCCGGGACACCGCATAGCTGGGGCGCACCTCCCGCGCCGCTGGCCCGAGGAAAGCCCGCCCGAGGGGCCCGTTAGCTGCACATCGCCGGCGCTCGGGGCCGATCTGGCCCGGGGCGGCCCCGGCTCCGCGGTGGGAGGGGGCGCCGGGACCCTCCT
>NW_004955426.1:4635766-4659506 GCF_000276665.1 Chinchilla lanigera | reverse complement strand
CGGCCCGGCGCAGCTCGCCCGCGGGCCGCACTTTTGTTAGCGCCAGGCGCCTCCTCTCGCCGCCCAGCGTCAATCACAGCTGGAGCCCCGGGGAGGAAGGCCGGCCCGGAGATGCGCGGCCTTTTAAAGGGGCAGCGCGCCTTTTCGGGGATCCCTCTTCGTCCCCCGCCTGGGCGCCTCTCCACGCGCCACCCGCGAGCCGTTTGGAGCGGAGGAACTCGCTGCTGGCTGCGTTTTACTATTGTTCTTTTATTGGCTGGCCCCTCATTTGTAAGATGAGCTTGCAGGCGTCGTTCGAAATCCCCTGGGCTTGTCTGCACACACGGCCTAGGTCGGTGGGTGAGCGTAGAAAACACGCGTGGGCGACTGCTTCTGACAGGTCTCGGGGATCTAGGCTGCCCTGCCCTGTGGCTCCCGGGTTTGGGGACCCAAGCGAGGAATGGAGGAGGGGCTGGGGAAGCGAGAGGCAGACTTAGCAGGGAGTGGTCCCCGGAGAGCCAGAGACATTCCTGCCACGCGAAGGAGGCTTCCTGGCTCTGAACTTTTAAGAGCTTTGCAGCCAGGAAGTGTATTTTCTTCTCCTATGGGTTTTTTTTTAACCTTGTGGTTGGTGTTATCCTTTGTTTAACACCCTCTTTTGCACATATACATGGCATTCGTAGAACCTTAAAGTAGCCCTGGCGAATCGCTTCACTAAACAGAAAAAGGGAATTCTTTTTAATATTATATCCCCTTTCCCTATAGGTAGGTAGAATGCCACAACCTTGCGTCTTGTAAATGTCAGGGAAGTTCAGGCAAGTTTCCTTGTAGGAAGGCACGCACACAGCAGTTTCTCCTTATAGGTACTGGAGGTTGTAAATTAAATGAAATGTATGTGCGATGCATACATTATACATACACATACTTACATATGTACACATATGATACTAGAATAGAGAGCGAGGAGTTTTGTATTTATATATTTCTTAAAAGACTTGTGACTTCACATAGAAGTTGGTAGTGATTTGACTTCCTATAAATTTACTTGAGTAACTTCCTTTAATTTCCTACAATTTTCTTTCTTAAAGATGTTAAAGCCTCATAGTTCAAAATTTGAAAATCTAGATTTATAATACAGAAGACACCATACTAATAAATTCATCTAAATATTAATAAATTCATCTATTTTAAGGACAGAATTAAAAAGTTTTATACTGTATTGAAGCCATTTTCCTCTCTCTCAGTCCAAAGACAGGAAAAAGTATATTTCATTGTCTAGAGTCTAGCACATTTCCTGGAAAATAATATGTAACTCCCAAATATCTGTTGAATTAAATTAATAACCTGTTTCATGGGCCTTAAATAAAAGAAGAGTAAGATGGGCGTGGTGGCACACACCTGTAATCCCAGCACTCTGGAAGGCTGAGGCATGAGGATTGCCGCAAGTTCCAGACCAGCCAGGGCTACAAAGTGAGCTCAAGGCCAACCTGAACTTCATAGTGAAACTCTGTCTCAAAAAGAAAAAAAAAAACAAAAAAAGAAAAGAAAAGAAAAAAATAAAAGAGGGGCATCTGAAATTTGGAAGAGTAAATGGTTTTCAGAGATTCTACCCAAAAGCATAAACCTGACATAAAAAGGAGCCGACAGCTACAATATCTTCGTGCAGAAGGAAATTTCTGCTCCCTTGTCCTTGTGATTCTCTGTCACCCCTTTGGAAACTACCCAGGTTTTCAGGATTTTGAGATTTAAATGAAGACAAATCAGCCTTAAAGTAGTACAAAAAAAAGAGAAAGAAAGAATAAAAAGCTCATCTTGATGTCTGATGTAGAGTTGATCCCCTGCTTTTAACATAGGATTATCTTCTGGATCTCCTCAGTCCCTCAGGAAAGTGACAAAAGAAGAAACTGAGGCTCAGAGTTGAGCCTCCAAGAGTCACCCAGGAGGCACAGACCAGACGGATTCCCTCCCTCCCCACCCCCTGTGTCTCCTGACCCCGTCATTATTCAGCTTGGATTCACCATCTTCACTTTTTGGTTGGGTCACCTTCCAGGGTCCTTAATATCATAGTAAAGCTGATGGTGAAAAGCACATTGTAGCAACCAATTACAATTAGCTTCTTTGAAATTACAATCTGTACATATTTTGGAAGACTCTAGTTCCTGCCATAATGGAGAATAGGAATAACTTAGTTTATGAAATTCCAATTTCAAACAAAATAGAAAAACAGTTTATATTTAACATCATTCTTATTATGAAAACTGATATGCGTTCAAACTGGCCTGGTCACTATAAAAGCTGGAAAAGAAAGCATAGTAAAGAAAAGAAGAAACAAAAACACTATTTTTGATTATTTAAAAAGGTATATTTGGTTTGTGTCTGGATGTCCCCCCAGAGCTTCATGCGGTCATGGGGACAGGCTTTTTGAAGACACCTTGTTAAACCCGGACCTCTTGTTTGCATGGCCTCACTTCAGGAAACAGAGTTATAGCTTTTCTAGCTCCACTCAGCAGGGGCCCAGGATCCTCACTTCATAAACATCCTCAGCCTGTGCAAGAGGAGGGCACGGTGATGGTGTGAGTGCTACACCCATCCCAGGGTGGACAACCTGCTTGCAATATAAGGAAAGAAAAGAGGCTCACTCTCCCCCTTTGCCTCTTGTTGCTTTGCTGTCTTCTGCCTCCTTGAAGTGTTGCCCCTGTGCCATGCCACCCTGTCTTGAAGCCAGCTGATTATGGACTGAAACCTCCACAAACCGTGAGCCTAATTAACCTTTTCTTTCTTAATTTCTTAATTTTGGTTTGTTGGGTATTTTGTCTCAGCAATGAACGAAAAGTAACTAAGACACGTGTATATATTTTGTTTTTCAAAACTAAGATACCGTGCAAATGTATGATTTTAACTGGAAGTTATAATGTTTTCGTCCAGCTTTGAAACCTAACCCCTGAACTTTCAATACCAATTTGCAAGCTTCTTTAGAAAAGAATGCATGTTTTTCACCAACGTGTTCCTAATATCTAGCAAAGTCCCTAACACAAAGTCCCTAACACAAAATAGTCAGTAATTACAGAATGAGTGAATGTTCGACTGAGATCTTTAGACTCAACAATCCCAATCTTATTCCATTTCCTCTGTCTTTGTCTTTTTAAAGGGGTCAAAATCACTAAAGAATTATTAAAGGAAGTCAGAATTAACAAACTGTCTTTATGAAAGGAACTGGCCAAATGGTAAGTAGCCATTTACTTGTTCTACTTTAACTAGATGCAAGAAAGAAAAAGAACTGGGAAGCAAAGCTCTTTTAATTGATACTCACATTTCCTTTTCTTTTCCATTTTCCGGTTGTAACTCAGTGGTTGTTTGGCTGTTTTAATAAATATGTCAACACTCTGAGTAGTAAAAATATGTTCTTTTTCAGAATTTTCTTTTACACTATTAGATTCAAAATCCAGCTTGACTTATAACATATGAGGCCCCCGTTTTCTCTAGGGAAGGAGCCACCAAGGTGCAGGTTAATCTGCACTTGGCGCTAATGATGGACGGGCTGTCAGAGCCACAGGAAGGGGGCCACAGTCCTCGAAGCCAATCAGCAGCCTCCTCTGTGCATCTGGCCCGTGGCTGCCAGTCTTAGGAAGGAGCACATCGTTAACCACAGGCCTGCTGGGCAATACTGCAGACAAAATAAACTCTTCCTTGAAACCCTTTTTGGGATGCATGCAAAGCCAGAATCCTTGATTTAAAAAAAAATACTAAAAATGATCATAAGAAATATTAGTCTGTAAAAAGGGGGGGAAATGAATCAGCTCGTGATATGATATGTGCTCCTACTTTCAGTTTATTCACATTTATTTTGTATATTTTCCCCTCTTGAGTAAACTGTTGCCTTCAAAAATCTGAATTACCTGCTTAGCTTTAGTTTTTTTATGTGTCAGAATATGGTTAAGTTTGCACACTCAGTTCATGTAATTATGGTGGAAAACAGCAACTTTGAGTAGGCTTTGGTTTAAATGTATGTATTGTCTGAAAGAAGAAATATTTCTTTTTTAATCAACAGAAGTTCATCATCAGAATGCAAAGTCGGATTCTTGGCAAAACATTTATGTCAGAAGGAAAGTGTACAAATGATTGGTACTATTTTTATTACTACCAAACACAGTATACTGTTATTCAAGAACCATCACATGTAACTATTCTATGTCATCAGCACTGTCTGGCTCATCCAACTCATACCATCCCTTACATTCCTTCCCCTTGCTTCTCCCCACTATCGGCTCCAGCAAAAGTTGTGTTTGTTTTTTTAGTGCAACTACTTAGAAATGACCACAGGACAATGTCTTGGCCTGGGAAATGTAAGTGAAAATCACCAGGGACACCTGAAATAAATTTTACTATTGAAATAAAATTTAGAGATAAGTATACCACAATTTATCCTGTTTTTCCCATCCTTCAATTCCAATTTTTTTTGAAACTGTGGTAACTACTATGGTATGGAAAATGGCAAGAGAATTGTAAAGATTATAATCTAGATTTCTGAAGGCTTCCAGCTATTGAAACAATACGAGCAATCTTGACCTCCAAACTCTTTATAATAAAGTCATAAAAACCTTGTAGTCCTGAGAGTTGGCTTTTCCATAACTTAAAGTTAACTTTAAACTTAAAAGATAAATATTTTGTTCACTTAAGAAAAAAATATAGATAATATGTAATATTTTCACTTATTTTAAAAACAAAACTATTTTAAAATATATTGATGTTTAATTGGGAAATGTTAGGCAGGAAATATACTTAAAGAAATCAGCCACTTTTTCACACCACTGCTCCCTTAAAAATATCTCTGTTCACCTCTCTTCGTGCCTAAATATATTTGTGTGTTAAGAACTGACAGGGACGTTTGGCCTCTGCTCCAGAATAGATGAGTAAAATTTGACTCTGACGAGCGTAATCAGAGCAGTCAAGAAAGAAAAGAAAAAAACAGTCGGCTTCAAGGTGTACTTAGGAGGTGAAGCTGACGAAGATCACCACATTGTGGTTTCCAAAGAGGAAAACTAAAGTGATGGGCAGGCTTTTGCTTGAGCAAGATGGTGGCGAGTGGTTGGGAGAATGGGGAGACGCGCCACTTTATAGAGTTGCTTGTCTGGAAGAGGATTGTAACATTTTGAAATCTGCATTCCCAATTAAAAGAGACAGCAATTATACAACAAGTGAAGATATTTAGTCAACAGTTGAGCTGTGAGTCTGGAATCAGGGAAAGAACATCACTGGTGTCTTGATTTGGGAGTCCAGTGTGTGAAAAGCTCCAATGGGCCTAGATGAGGAGCGTGGGAGAGAAAGTGTGGTACTATAGAAAGCTGAGGCTAGATCCTAACATGTCCACATGCACCTGTGTCGCAGAGAAGTAACTGATGAAGGAAATCAGGATGTGGGAAGAAAACATAGGAGAGTGCGGTGTTGGAAAAGCTAAGGTAAAAATGCATCCGGGTGGAAAAAGTAGCCTAGCATGTCCAGTGTTTCAGACAGTTCACATTCAGGGTTGACCCTGGCTTTGGCAGGAGGTGCGCTGTGAGAGAACTCACTTTCACCCATTTTAGTGATGTAGCATGGAAATCACTGCGGTATCTTGAGGAGAGAGAGAAAGGTTAGGCTTTTTTTAGTTTGCATGGCCTGTCTTAGGTGATTTCTGTATATTGATAGGAATAAGCCTAGAGAAGGGAGTGTGTAGTAAAACAGAAAAAGAATCTGTAAGCATAAGAGAAGGGACTGGGCTGGAGCAAGAGCAGGAAGAGGTGTTCCAGCAAAGATAGGAAATAGACTCCTGAACTGGCTGCAGGTAACCCGTAAGCTGCGGGAGCCAAGAGTGAGAAGGAAGGTCCCGCCACTCCGATTTCCTCGAAAGGCTAACACCTGCTGGGCACGCCGTGGAGCACCCAGGCTCGGTAGTCAGACTCGGTGCTGGAAGGGCAGCAAATGATCTCTGCCTGGAGCTGCAGCTGTCCCACGAAAGCCAGGTAGGCTGCTTTTACGCTGTTCAGCAAAAAAGTGGTAAAAAAACAAAAGTCACTGTAGGAGTGGATTCCCAGAGCTCAGCTGGTACAGAGCAGCTTTGCAAAATCCTATAGAAGCCACGGCCAACTGCTCAGCCAAGGAGACGGTGCAATTACAGTTAATTGTAAATCTCCTTGGCTACTCAGTGATCTTCAGCTTCGTGTGTGCCCTGCAATCCAGGCCTGAGGTCAGGCTCTTCCTCGTTCTGACAGCAACTGGTAGAAACAGATATAGAAAAGTTATTTGCATTAGCATCATGATTAGCTCTTTCAAAGTAGAACTGCTCGCGCTTCTATCTGCTAGGAGCACAGGCTGCTGACCCTCACAGAAGCATCCTTCTCTGGGGATTTCAGTAAGGGCAAGAGAGTTGCATTGCACATTTACCGCTCCTTGGGAGCAAGTGAAATCTAATGAAGGCTTACAAAGGCTCTGACCCCTGCCTTATCAGAGACATCTCTAGGTCAGAGTTTGTCCACCTTAACACTATGGACATTTTGGGCTAGCTAATTCTTTGCTGGGGGGAAGCTCCTTTACACTAAGAATATTTAGCATCATCTCTGGCCTTCACTGCTAGATATTGCAGCACCCCCCACCCCCATTATGCCTCCAGGGCTTGCCAAATGTTCCCTGGGGAATAAAATCCCCCAGCTGAGGTCTGCTGGTCTACAGCATCTCCCAGTGGAAGGACTCCTGCATCTGAAGTCTTTGTTGCAAATAAATTGTAGTTGAACTCCTCCTTCTACCCAATCCTACTCACATAATTCCCCTTCAGATGTTGTTCCTGAGACCACCTCTAAACAAACTGCTTACATATCTGCACCTTGATTCTTTTTCTGGGAACTTGACAGTGATTCTAAGGCATCTCTAAACAAGTTTGAGCTATATTACCCACTGGCAGGCAAGTCCTGTTATTGATGGGCTGTGACATATTGTGTTAGTAAAATAGTCTAAATTTCATGAGTTATGAACTGGCATAGTATACAGGTGAAAGGGAAGAGCTGATGTGTGTAAAACAGTGCAGGTGTTTGAGAAAGTGAAAGAAATAGTACAAATACAAGGTCCATGAAATCAAGGGGTCGGTATTAGAGACATTTAATCCATTGGATAAAGATGATGACAGGCTAAGGGTGGTTGATCGCCAATGCAAACACTACTTCCTTGATAAATGGCACAGACACACTTACCTTATTAAGCTAGAGGGCAGAAACAAGAGAATCAGCCTGGATCCAGTTCAGCGTGCAAATGCCCAAACTTCTTGCCTCAGTCTGAAGCATCGCTGGAGCGCCACCCCAGCCTCAGAGCTCCTTGATCTGCCTGGGATGCTGTTGGGCCTCGGCACCATTCACCTTTCTCTGTTCAGTACTGCATCTCTGCCTCCATACAGGAACTGTTGGCAAGAGATTTTCCAAAGAAACCACCTGCACACAAATAATCATTTGGGATTGATTCCGGAAAACTTATTCCATAGAAACTCTCTAAAATCAGAAGCCCAGTGGTCCCTTGAAAACATGTTAGGATTCATTTTCTCTGCTTTCTCACCTCCTGTCTCTCCATTGTATATTGTCCAAACCACTCTAATGCAATTGCTATTCTTAAGCTCACTAGTGACATCCATTTTACAAAATCATCTCAGTTATTATTTCTCCCACTCTTCCTAAGCCCTCTAGTTTTGGATTCCACATCACATTATCACACCCACTGTCCCTCCAGACTACTCATTTGTAGACACTATATGTCACTCTTGCCATCTCTTAAAGATTTCAATGCCTGGTTGTCTTGGTTACTTTTTTCTCGTTGCTGGGACAAAATACCTGACACCCAAAATTAAGGAAGGAAAGGTTTATTTCGCCTACAGTTTGTGGAGGTTTCAGTCCCTACTTGGCAGATTATAAGGCAGAGTGGCACATGGCAGAGAGCTACGGTTCATGGCGGCAGAACACAGCAAAGCAACAAACACACACCAGGGCGGAATGGGGGAGGAATGGCCTCAAGCATCCTTTTCCTCTCCCTTACATATGCAAACTATCCTCCCCAGGCAGGTGTAGCTCTCACACCCATAATCAAACTCTAAAAACGTGCCCCATGGCCACATGAGGCTTTGGGGGGACACCCAAACACAAACCATAACACTGGTTTCCTGTCCACCTTTGAGAATGATTTCTCAGTGTTATTGGTGATTTTGATAAATAAGTAGGTGATACTTCCATCTCCCTATCTGCTCCATCCCATAACCTGCTTTATTGAATGAACATATTTTCCACCACATCTCAGCTCTCATGACCACCAACATGTTCCAGACTTTGTCTTTGTCTATCACATACCCCCACCATAAACTCAACTTGAAGACCACATTTCCAATAACGGCAGCAATCTCTCCGGCTCACTTCCTGTATTACCACAACTCTGTTGGGCTTTTCCTCACTTTACAACATACAAGAATTATAGTCTCCACCTTATGAAGCTCCGCAATACAGTCATCTAAGTAATAGCACACAGTTTCGAGTTAAAGTTCACACCTACTTGAGCTGAAGGTGGCAGGGAAAACATACACAGCATCCTGACCATGCCCACTCACCTGACGTAGGCCCTTGCTGCCTGGTCACTTGCTCCATTTCATCCACTTACTTCCTTGGGAGCAAGGGTATTTGTACAACATTGCCTATCCGCTTTTGGTTAAGGGATGCTGGAGGTGGGTGAATGTTAAACATATGCTAGCTTGATAATGCACCTTTTCCCCTTCCCATCGCATTGCTCTGAATGTCTCCCGCACCTACCAAATCAGTCACTTTCCACTGAAATCCTTATTTCAGGGTCCAATTTTGTTGAACCCTAAACTAAAATGAAGCATTATTTTCCCAGCTAATTTTGTCATCCTGTTATTAAATAGGCTGCACCATTGCTCTCCCATCCAATGACCCCAGAGCCCTTTCTTGAAAGAAGTTGCATTATTACTGTTGTCTCTTTTTCCCTTCCATTCTCTTTTTTTTGGGAGGGGTTTTTCTCCAGTACCGGGAACCGAACTCATGACCTTGTGCTTGCCAGGCAGGCGCTTTTGCCACTGAGCTAAATCCCCAGCCCCTTCCCTTCCATTCTCTATGGACTTCTCCCCTGCAGGGCGCTCCCCTGGATCATTCCATAAAAACTGCTTTTGAATGTTCCTCCTGCTCACTATGCTCAGTCTCCATCCCTCGCTCCTTGCCCTGTCAGCTGCATGCAACTCAGTTGATTTACCCCTTCTTTTTGAGCCTATTTCCTCTCCTGCAGATCCCTGCACTGTCCTCATTTGCTAAGTCCATTCATGGTCTCTGCTTACCTGTCCTCCATGAATTCTTACTCCTCCCTCTTCCTCTGAGCTCTGGAGTATTAGTCTGAGTATCAGTGCTTGCCTTTTCTCATTTGCACTCATGTTCACATATAGCGATCTCACCTAGTGCCATGGCTTTCGATACCATCTATGAAATGGTTATTTCTAAATTTCAGCTCCAGCTCCTACGTTTTCCTTGAATTCCACATCAGAATGTCTTATTGTCTTCCCGGCATTCTCACTTAGAATGTATATTTGAATACAAATACCCCCAAAGAAGCATATCCCCCAAAAGTTGTTTCTCTGTCTTATTCTCAATAAATGGTAATGACAACTTCATATTTGCTCAGGCCAAAGATCCTGCTGTCATCTTCAGCACCTCTCTTTCCTTCACAAGCTTCCAGATCATTGTGCTAGCTCTACCCTGAAAATGGTTTCAGAATATAGTCTCCCACTTTGCTACCTGGCTCAAGCCACCATCATCTTACACCAGGATTATTAACACAATTTCCTTTCTTATCTCTCTGCTTTGACTTTTGGTATATACTTTTCAGCACATATTCCATCAAAGTGGTGGCCAGAATGATCCCTCTCCATGAAATCCATCTGTGTGTCTCCACCCTCCTAAATTCTACATCTTTCTACCTATTCAGGGCAACAGCCAAAAGCCTTATAATGACCACCTCTATGCTTGCCTCATTTCTCTGATATCTGAGATGTTCCTTTTTCTTGCTTTGCTTCCAGGATGTCAACCTGGATTCTCAACTCTTGTCCATAGCATTGGCCGCTGCATTGCTCATCTTCCCTACCCACAATACCTGTGGATTCTCCTGACACTGAATCTCCCATAATTCAAGCCTTATTTGTTTGTAGTCACCCATTTGCTTTGTACCTTTATGACTTTCTCAATTTTTACCATGATAACTGTTAGCCTTTGTGGTTTAGGGGAGCTCTCAGCCCCAGTTCTGGTTCACTGTGTCTCTGACTTTGTCTTGTCTTTATGCTACCAGTGCAACTGCTTTCCTTCTTACTCTAACTCGGGGTAATGGCTTATATCTAGATGCCCCTGAAAGCCTTGTGAGATCATAGGTGGGGCTCTGCAGAGTGATGGGATCATGGATACTGGATCATGGCTGTGGGACAGTGGGTTAGTCCACTGATTGATTTAGGATAATTCTGGGTGTGTATGATGAACTTACTGAAGAGGAAAGTCCCACCAGGGGTGAGGGTGGCACTGCAAAACGGCCTATCAGCCTGGATAGAATGAAAAGGGAAAGAAGGAAATCTGACTACTTCCTGTCTGCCATGCCATGCACTATTTCTCTTCTTGGTGCCAGTCAACGATGGATTGAAACTTCTACAAACTGTCAGGTAAAATAAACCTCTTCTCATTTAACTTATGGGTGTCAGGTATTTTGTCTTAGCTATGAGAAAGTAACTAAGACACTCTGTTCTACCTGGACGAGGAAAACTTGTGTTCTCAGGGATAGAGAATCTAATTGCAGGGTGGTTTCATTTATTTGATTGCCTGTCATATCTTCTTACAGAGCTGTAAACCCCAGGGGTAGAAGACCTAAAGATTCTTCACATATACAAGTTTGAAAGTCGAAACACATTCCTCAGGAACCGCTTACATTGTAAAATGTTTTGAGTTACAAAAAATTCTAAATTGCTACTTCAATCCTCTAGTTCTCCCCAAATTAACTCCCAGACACCTAGCTTAATTGTCCTTCCCAACCATTAGTGCATCCCTGGGCTTGTTTTCGTAAAGTAACAAATCATTTACTTAGCATATATATGAATAATTTATACAGCTGAATCTTGAAATCCATAGTTTAATTATGTACATTTGGCCTTTCTTTAGAAATTATGTTTTGGAAGTTTGCCTACATAATCTTTAGTTAAGTATTTTTGATAACATATACAGTGAAGATGGATTGAGCAGTTCTTAATAGCTTCAAGTACTTGCAAGTCCCAGAGAGTGAGTTCTTAAACTGCAAACACAGTCTCATTTTTCACATCATTCCTGTTCCCAGCCATCCCACCAACATTTATTACTATTTTAAAATATACAATATATTAAACATTTGGCTTTGGAAAACAAAATTTTAAAGCTCCAATAAATGTTTCTGTGTAGCTTGGTTCTAGCGTAGCAGTAGGCTTTCTAGTTCAACAAGACCATCAAAGACACCATGAGTCATTCTGATGAACTAACCAGCTTCTTTAAACGAGGTTCTACTTACATTTTGTTTGAGAAAGAAGTGCTCCTAGTTTTGCTGACATACTATTTTCTATGAAGGACAAGAATTTTATTTCCTGTCTTCTTATTTTTTCTCATGAACTCATAATATGAAGAACAAGGACAAAGAGGAATCTGAGACAGAGAAGTGTTACTGTCTTAGGAAAGAGGTTTTTTTTTTTTTTTTTTTTTTTTGGTACCAGGAATTGAACTCAGGACCTCGTGCTTGCCAGGCAGGTGCTTGTGCCGCTGAGCTATATCCCCAGCCCCAGGAAAGACGTCTTTATGCACCATTTTCTCTATTAATATTATTTAAGTTAGTAATAGATATAAACCACAACCAAAGCACAACTCTTATTTTTCCCAGCTTTGCTCCTGCCCACTAAGTATGTACCAGATTGTGTACATTTTCTTTGCTTGAAGATTTTCTACTTATCTACAAAGGAGCAGCTCTACTCTTCTTCATGTTGGAGACATCAGTAAATTTTCTTCATCCTTGTCTTACCCAGGTACTTATCTTTCTGTTCACACTGTATCACTTACCTGTTGCTGCATCTCATTTCCTTTGCTGTGTACATGTATTTCTTCTAGACTAAGGTTCTCGAGGGCAAAGTCCAGGTTTTTTCACTGATATTCAGTAAATGATATTCAGTGTACAACAAATGATTAACACATTGCTGATAAACTGAGTAAATGAAGTAAAGAATAGAAGAGCAACAAGAATAGAAGAGCAACTGGAATTGACCAGTGTAGAAACAGATATCCAGACGAGAGAGCTACATTAAAGCAATCAACTCTTCAGGGGAGGAGAAATGCTGTATTAGTTCTGTCTTCTGAAGATGTGTTTATTACCCTGCATATAAAAAGGCTGGTGTTCAAAATGTAAAATGCAGCATTATAACCTTCTCAGGAGAAGACCTCATCTCATAATGGCTTCATTTTCATCTAGACAGGAGGAGGAACTGTGAACAGGCCAACAGAGAGTGCACATGGAACACTTCTCCTGTTCTCAGTCGGTAAAATTACTTGGGGACCAACAGACACTGCCAACATCATAAGAGAAGGCGTAGAGAGTGAGAAGTTGGTAGCAAGGAAACTTTTACAGTGGAACCTCAGCTACTACCCTCAAGGAAGTGTGGCAACCTCAATCCAGAGGGAGGAGATGGACTTAGGTGTGAAAGCCAACATGCTTCCTTGAGCCCTAGCACAGCAGACACTTTGGTGCCGACCTCCAACCACAGAAGAGAAACTTCCCAGGATAATTGAAGCCTGTCTATGGCTCAATGAAAGTTGGGAAAAAAAACCAGTGAAGACAGTTGGACCAGAGCAGGGAATCCCGGTTACAACAGGAGGGATATAAGCTTTGTTTAGCTCAAGGAGAAGAGAACAAAATAAATAGAACTATGTTCTCCAAATGACGTTTTCCAGAGCAGGATCCAGTAAGGCTCCCCACACCAAAAAAATTCTTGCTCCACCAACCACACTCGTGTTCTCAAGGCCTTCCTGTGTACTGTCATTCTCCAAGTGTCATCCCCATGCCTCTTCTCTTCAACGTGTCTCTTGACTTCGTTCCTGTAAAGCAGCAATGGAAGGTTAATAATAAATGTCATCTGTTAACAATTTCACTTATTCAATCAAGCAGACACTCATTTAAGAACACTCTTCCAAATAGTAACATCAACCTGAAAGTTGCTATCACCACTAAAACTGAACTCTACTCCTAGTGCTCGCAAGGAAGGAGATGAAAATAGCAGTTTTCACAGAGTTAAATCCTCAGGGATAGTGTCACCAGAGCAGCCAGTCACTTGTTCTCATTTGTAGGCCAACAGCATGACTTTCTCCCTGAGGAATTGCTGTTTTATCCACAAAACACTGGAAGACTACCAAAACTCAACAACTTGTGGAACAAAAGTTCTCAGGAATCCAGTTGTCCTTGGATCCCTGGCATGCTTCTCATGGGCCAGGCTTGGGATTCAAGATATTTAGATTTTTGGTCTGAGAAGATCAGCAATGCTTGAATGAATTTTCTTTATTTCCCCAATACCTTCTCCCTTTATAACTTTCAGGTCTTGAGAAGAATTTGGAGCTGCTCATAGATATATTTCACTAACTCCTTCTTAGGACATTTTTGTAGTGATAGACTTAGAAACATAAACTTTAGGATTTGAAATCATTTGAGAGTTTATCTTTTCAATCATTTCCATTCTGAAAATTGATGCTCGTAGAATTTAGGAATTTTCCCAAGGACCCTTAGCTATAAACAATCTGAAAATCACTATACTAGATGATACATTATGAAAGGGAAAATATGTAATATCTAAATCTGACACTGTATGAGTCTGCTTTCATTTTCTAATATGAGTTTGTATCAGAGTTCACTAGAAGAACAGATTTAATGTATATTTATATCATACATATCACATATATATGCTTTATATATATGCTTTATATATATGCTTTATATATATAGGTTTACAATGGCCTCTTGTAGAGTTAGGTATGAAAGAATACAAACCGAAGAGTCTGTACTGGAAACCTGCAGACAGACATACAAAGGTGATGGTGAAGATTGAAACTACTTGGAAGAAGTAGAAGAGAGATTTTCTTCTCCTTCCCCTTTTTATTCCACCCAGAATACAAGACTATTGGTTGGTGGCACAAACACCTAGGGTGAGTCTTCCCTCTTCACTAAGTCCATCCTGCAGACACTATGCTAAACCAGTCAGCCAGTTATTTCTCATGCAAGTTGACACCACATTTAGTTATCACAGAGTTTTATTCTGAACAAGAGATTAAATACTAATAACTAATTTCAAGCGTTCATAATTTCTAATATAAAATGTATCTCATCAAAATTGTCTTTGGCTGGTATAATGGCTTGTGTCTAGATGTTCCCTCAAGGCCTCGTGTGGTCATAGGTGGGGCTTTTCAGAAGTCACTGACTGTGTAATGCTGGGATCAAGGGTGTGTGCTTACTAAATTACTCCATCCATTGGTTTGGCATACTTCTGAGTGTGGATAATGGGAAAGCCCATTCTGGATGTGACTGCCAACTTCCCTGAGGGTGTGTAGCCTGAATAAAATATAAAGGACAGAAAAGGGCTGCTTTTGCTGCTTGCCACTTTATGCTTCACTACTTCACTGCTTGCTGCCTTGCTGCCTTGTGTCTTCTGTCTGCCATGCACCGTTTCTCCTCCATGATGCCCCTCTGCCATTCCACCCTGCCTTGGAGCCAGCCAAGGATAGACTGAAACCTCTACAAACTGTGAGCCAAATAAACCCTTCTTCCTTTCACCTTGAGTATCAAGTATTTTGTCTCAGCAGTGAGAGAAAAGTAACTAAGACAGATTGAAAATTAATTTTTACATTTTAATATGTTTTTACTTACAAGACAATATTTTAAATAGGGTATTGGAAGTATAATGCTAAGCCCTTTGAAATGATTAAAAATTACAAAATAAGTGAAATTTTCTTCCACAATGATCAAATGTGTAGTTCATAATTCTTAAAAGATAGAGCATAGATAAACTAGGCAAAAGCTCTGTAGTCTAATTTTATAAGCTCTATGGTCTAATTTTATCAGCTGATTTTATCAATAGAAGTTTGGTTCTGTTATCTTCCAAATATCTCCCAAATCTGGATGTTCCTTTTTTCTCAATTCATTCCTTTGGGCCACACAAAAAAGGGAAGAATTACCAAGACCAATTATTTCTCCATTTTCCATCCTCTTACTTTTACCCGCACATTTTTTTGTGTTCTCCACTTCCTCAAATTTTCATTTGTCTCTTTTCCAATCAGATTTGAGCTTCTCAAGGTGAAATACCAACAGTTATGTTTAACACAGCTTATCAAGGTGAACCTAAACTAATTGTTTCACCCAAAGTTCTGGTACCCAGAGAAGATATAAAGCTTAGCAGCAGTGTTTTCCGTTTGTCCTCACTATGACAAAATACTGAGGCAGATTAACATTATAAAATAAAGAGGTTTAATTAAGCTCACTGTTCTGGATATTGGAAGTCTAACGACTGGCCACTCCATGGGTTTGACCTCTAGTGAAGGCCTAAAGGCTATGGAGTCACAATGGCAGGGATGTTTGGGGGTAGGAGAGAATAAATCTCCAAATAGTATGCCAGACAGTGAGGCAGAGGCTGGACTTGCTCTTAAAACAATTCACTATTGGGATAGAATCAGGGTCCCAGGAGAGCTGCACAGATCTCTTCTGAGGGCAAGGTCCTCAGGAACACAACTGCCTCCTACTGGGGCCCACCTCTTCAAGTTTCCATCATTTCTCACAACACCACGCTTGGGACCAAGTCTCCAACACATGAAACTCTGGGTGGAAAACCACATCCAGAGCATAGTAAGCCCTTTCAGAATGATGTCTCAGCACCAGTACTCAGGAGAGCTGCCCATAACATGAGACCATTTCAAATCCATGCAGAACCAGCTCTTCAGAGTGGAGAAGAGGGAGAAGGAAAATGGGGAGGAGAAGAAAAATATCTATTGGCACTAAATATCAATTTTCCTTCTCCAGTCTTTCAGCAGAGGAAAAGCATATGATTTTCTATTAAAAATGTAACACTTCTGAATAAGGCAGATCATAATTTTATACTGACCTCCACATTTATAAATGAATGAATATTTTAGTATGACTTCCTCCTTTTTTGTCTTAAGTACATAAAAATACCATTTTGTACAAATATTGACAATAAACAATGACATTCTCAGCCAGGGCACAGTGCAGTGTGATTCTCTAGTGTCCTAGACCTCAAGCAAAAACTTCCCCTAGTTTTATACTCCTTTCCCCCATTGTCTAATTCTCATTTGAACTTGACACTTAGAACATTTTCTTTGGTTATTTATCAAGTTACTTTTGCCCCTCCTCAACAGACAGATTAGGGCTATTCACTACAAAGAAACACACTATAAATGTTTACCATGGATAACTATCATCTTTCACCCAACATGGCTTGGCAGTTTTGAGTGAATATAGACTTTCACAATTGATTGGACTTAAGTCTTTTTGCAACCTGAAAGCATATGTAGAGCTTTTTCTCCTTCCTTTCTTTCTCCTATCCTTTCTTTCCTGAATTTTCCCTTTGGCTTAAAGATTATTATTATTAACAGAAAGACAGTGACAGATAGATCCCAGATTTCCTAATCTTTCTCTGTCCAATGCTGTGTTAGATAACTCATAACTAAAAATTGAACTGTAATCCTCTAGATCTAAGTTCCTCTTCTATCAATTTCTCATTCTATGTAATAAATCTACTTTATGTAATTAGTTTCCTTCTAAAAGAAGAATTTGCTTTTATGAGTTATTCCTTGGTATTTTATATTGAAGCCCAACTTTAATTTTCTGACACATTAATTGTGACACATAATAATTACATTTATCTTGGGGGAATTGGCCCATACAGATATCAAATATTTTTTTTTGCATTTCCCCTTCTCTTTATCTCCATTCTATTCTTTTCCATCCACAGATCCTCTTCTCATTGTCATAAAGTCTATCTTTGTTTTGTATCATCTGTCCTTTGTTATGCTCTTTGAATTATTTATATGTTGAGTTTTTCATATAAGAGGAACCATGCTATATTTAGACTTCTGTGTCTAATTTATTTTATGTAACATTACAGTCTCAAAGTGCATTTATTTTCCTAGAAGTGACTTAAATTTGCCCTTCTTTATGGCTAAATAATATTTACTGTGTCTATACACATTTTCTTTATCTGTTCACATTTCTTTATCCTCCTTGAAGGTTTGCTATTATGAGTTATAGACATGAGCATACACGTATCACTCTATACAATGTCTTTAACTCTTTGGGGAAAATATCTGAAGAAGTACAGCTGAATTAAATGAGATCTCTAGTTTTAGATTTTTGAGGACTCTCCATACTGATTTCTAGTTGTTGTACTAATTTACATTTTCATCATAATACTGAAGACCACGTTGTGGGGAGAAAGGACACTCTAGTTGTCTCCTCTCAGCGGCTGACCCCTTGGAAGAGAAACCCAGCCGAGAGCATATTCAACTAATAGGAAAATTCTCTGAAGAGGGGGGAAATAAAAAAATGTGATTTTCTTAGATCCAATGATTTAGTATCACTTTGCTTTTAAGAATTCATGTCCTCAATTAGTCTTCATCGGAATGGAGTTTATCTTCCTTCTCTCCTCGGTGAAGCTGGTTCTTTTGTTAGCTTAAAGCCACACTCACTCGCACGCCTCTTGCTTGCGTTTGTGGTCTGTCGATTAGACAGGTTCCTTTCCCAAGAAAGTATGACAAAGTTGCTTCTTACTTTGAAGCTCTTCCCTTTCATTATCAAGCCCTAAGTTATAGCAGATAAGTCTACCTACTCAGACTCCAATTGTATTACGTAAATGTCTATGTGACGGCGCATCCTTCATGACATGTCATTAGGATAATAATATTCATCGGCTTTTGGCCATGGTGAAAGGGGATGTAATCCAAAGGCGAGTTCCTGATGTGTTAATCATTAATAAATCTGAAAAACATGTTTGATCAAGTCTATCTTTTCACTCTGTGTAATTCTTTACTTTTTTTTAACATCAGCAAGCTCTGAAATTCATGATTGTTTCTCACAAAGCTGTAAATAACCAGTGTTGATTTAAAAACAAAACTTGCCAATATTTTATTATTTATAGTAAATCCCTGGTTGGCGTTTGCATTGATAATCAATCTTTGTTTGTTGCATAAGACATTCAAAGTTCCTTTGATATATATGATTTCATTGAGTAGAAGATCCCACATGCAAATGAGTATACTTTAGTTACAGAAAGCAGCTGTCAGAACACATTTATATTCCAACAGCAGAGAAGAAATTAATCTCACAGTGGCTTAAATTCAAATTGGTATGATATTCCAGTAATAAATTCCCTGCCCAGATGGAATCACTTTCTTTATCATAAATATTTTAAAACACTTGATCTGTCTTAAAGTTATTCAGGACTGAAACTAATTTTAGTCATTTTAAATATTTTAAATGAGCTCCAAATAGAAAAACCTTTTTGGTTATATAGCATGTATTTTTTTAAAAAATAGTTTCAAATTTTACAAAAGTTTTTCCTATCATGTAAACTATTTAATGAAAAGAAAAGCACAACATATGTAATTTTGACTAATTTGGAGCACCAAAAGAGTGTATGCCAGTCTATATTAATGACATTAATCTTTGTCATCTGTTTTAATGACACAAATCTTCTTTTACTATTAAGAGAAATGATAAAAGTAGCTATTCCTCTTTCTCTTTAAGGGCACATAATAATTGCTTTGTCTTTTAAAAAGTCAAGTTTTTCATAATGTTGAAATATGGGTTTTTGTAGTAAAAAATCTCCACTGTCACATACAGAAAATATCTTATCCTATTCCACCCCCCTTTAATGATCTCAGTATGGTCAGGATCATGACCTCAAGGAATGCAGACACTGGCTTCATCAAACCAGTGGTAGACGCCAGTTCTGGAGGTGAAGCTAATCAGTTAAGAATTGCCAGCTTGCAGGAGGTAAAAATTCAGTACCCATTGGTTTCCATCAACAATCAAGATGGTGTGTAGCAAGGGAGGCTGTCTTCAAGGTTGCCAAAAATCCAAATCCCATGTGATTTTACAGATTAACATCAGCCCTTAAATTATATCTGGGACTAAATTGGAAAGTAGCCTGGTGTACTCAGTGCAAGTATTAAATAATCAAACAGGCAATCCACAAATCAATGAAAGTTTTTAGGCACTGGCAGATGTTTTAAACTATCTGGAAAAAATAATCAATCTCATACACAAAGCAGTGAAAGAACTCTAATGACATTGTTGTACAAGTTCATCCTTATTTAATGGTTAGTGAGCCAATTTGCTGTGTGGGATGGTGGGGCCTGTGAGCAGAGTGAGTTCGTGCCTGGTGATCCCTCTATTCTGTCTGAGATGGCAGAGACTACTAGCAGAGTGTGAGTCCACACTCTGTGCTTCCTCCATTGTCTCTGGACAGTGGGGTCTTTGAGAGGAGTGTAAGGAGACTTCCCTTTGTGGAGTAGACTGACAGGAAGCCTAAGACCTGAGACCCAGGACAACAGCCCAGTCCCAGGTACAGGGGCACACACATGACTTTGGAGGGCAGAGTAATTGGTGAGCCCAGCAGCATGGAAGTGTGTAACACAGCAGCAAGGAGCCAGTGGTTGAATTCTGGAGAACTCCACTAGCAGAGGTCCAGTCCCAGGCCCCACATCCAGAGGTCAAGATCAACTCCATATCCAACACATATCTGGGATTAAATTTGGACACTAACATAAAACTGTAAGCACCAGAGGTATTTTACTACTTTCATTCTCCCTTGTTTGTCTGATTGGATATCCCTCTTCTGTCTGATTGGGTATCAACTTGTTTTCTTCTGTATCCAGTAGTTATTTTTTTATTTGGGGTTTTAATTTTTTCTTTTTCTATTTTTCTCTCCTCTCTTCCTCTCATCTCCTTTTTCTTTCTTTTTTTTTTTGGTTTCTTTTTGTTTTTTTTTTTCCTTTTTTTTTTCGTTTTTTGGTTTTTTTCCTTTTTCTTTTCATTTTCTTCTATAGACTCACTTTATGTCTTTCCTCAACTACTTCTTGAATTTAAACTTTCAAGTGAGTAAACATCTCTGCCCTTTCTGACTACTCCTTTGTATTCTATTTTATTCTTTCCCTCCTGTGTCTTCCACTTTCCCAATCTTAGGTAATCATCCTTTAATTTCCAGCCCTGACTCTACTATATTTGACTTCACTCATCACTTTAGCCTATCCCCTAACCCTCGTAAGGCCCCTGCTCCCAACAGAAGGGTTAAATCACCGGACTAAGGGAAAATAACCACATACAAATGCACAGTATATGTTTGATTTAATTACATAATTTTAGAGTTTACTCCCATGGCCAGAGGTAACAGGTTAATGGTTACCATAGTTTATCAGTAGTTAAACTGCACTTGAAACTATTGTAATTACTAACTGTACTACTTTAGCCAGGATTTCATACATGTTATAAACAGTTTTTCTCCCCTGTATGATAACAGTGTGACTGTATGAGGTCATAATCACCACACAGCCCAGTATCAAAGGGTTAGGAGCTGAGCCGGATAGTAATCTTGCATCCTTTACAAATTGGGAAGTTAGGGCTTTGGGATAGCTATAAGAAACCACCTATATCTAGATAACATCCCTGAAGAACAGACATCCACTAGGGAAACAGAAATATTAGCTGTAAAGCTATATAGCATAAGAAACTGGCAAGTATCAACAAAGAAAACAAAATAAGAAAGAGAAAGTAGAAAATGACAAGATGCAGAAGCAAAATGCAACCCCAGACCTCAGCCCACCCAGGACCAGCCCAGAACTCGAATAGATGAAATTGGAAATCAAACACTGGAACTTTCTGAAATGATAGCAGCAGAAGTGAAAAAACAAGTGGAAAAGGCTATAGAGATAATAATCTCTCAGGTACAGAAAGAAATGATGCTTAAAATCAAAGATATTAGAAAAGACACAGATAAAAGAATAAATTAGCTTAGAAAAATGATGGAAACAAATAATGCCAAGCATGGAAGAAATGGAATCCATGAAAATGATCCAAATAGAAATCCAAGAGATTAAGACCTCCACTGAAAGTTGTCCTGGTTACTTTTCTCTCCTTGCTGAGGCAAAATACCTGATGCCCCAAATTAAGGAAGGAAAGGTTTATTTAGCTCAATTTGTGGAGGTATCAGTCCATACTCAGCTGGCTCTAAGGAAAGGTGACACATGGTAGAGGGTAACAGTTCATGGCAGCGGAAAACAGCAAAAGCAGCAAGAGCAAAAAAGGAAAGAGTGGCAATGAGCAAGGTTCTTTCCCTCCCTTTCATTTTATGGGAAATACCCACCCCAGGGCAGGTGTAGCACCCATAAATTCTAGATGCCCACCCCATGACTGCATGAGGCTTTGGTGGGACATCCAGACATAAACCATAACATTCTGCCTCTGGCCCCCTAAAGACTCAAGTGCATCCTTTTATGCAAGAGACATTTTAGTCCATCTCTAAGAGTTGCCAAAGAGCTGAAAGTTTCAGCTTTGCTGAAAAGTCAAAGTCCTAAATCTCCTCCAAGATGTAAGACAAACCTTAGCTATGAGCTCCTCTACAAATGAAAACAAGTCAAACACTTCCACTATTCAATGGAACAAGATAAACATTACCATTCCAAAAGGTACAAACAAGAGAATGCAAAGCATTGAGACCAGGGAAGTCCAACATCCAGCTGGGCAAACATTAAGTCCTGTAATTCCATGTCCAGAATCTCAGGCAATCTGTGCAAATTGTGAGCTCCAAAGGGCTTGCACAAATCCACCACTATGGCACTTTTGGTGATTGTAGTTTGTAGGGCATCTCTCTTGGGCCCGCTTTGCTCCCTCCTTGCAGCTTTCCTCAGAGAATCCACATTCCTGGCTTTTCCAGCCTTCTGAGGTCTCCACTGTAGCTTAGGCTTCTCACTCACAATTTCACACACTGCACTCTCAGGAGCACACTGCTTGGCCTCCCAGGCCTTCTGAAATCTAGGTGGAAGCCTTCTTAACCTCAGAACTCTTGCATTCTGCATGTGGCTAAAACCAGCACCACATGGATGATGCCAGGGTATGTTGCCAAGTGGAGCAGTAGCCAGGCTTTCTTCTCTCTTTTCTGTAGGGGTCAAGTGCCTGAATTGCTGAGTACTCTGAACCTGATTCTTAAGAACAAATTCTCTATGCTGCTGCCATTCTGGAGCATGCTGCTCTGTGGCTTTCTTCTCAAAGTTTTTCACATTTGCAGTTTTGAGGCTGCAAAGGGTGTGGGTGTATTGCTTCTTGTGATGCCTTCAGGCCACCTTTTAGATTCTCTTGTTCTTTCTCAGCAATCAAGATCTCCTCAACTCTATCTTTCCAGTCCACAGCTTTACTGGAGCTTCCATTCCGGCCAAATTCACAACATTTTAAATCATCCTGCTGGCCTCTTTGCTCTTCATTTGCAACATAAATCTAGCTAAAAGTCCCCAACAATAGCCATCCCATTGCCTCAACATTCGACTGCCTTGAAATTTCTTCTGTCAGATTAATTAGTCCACCACCCTTAATCTTAGTCTCAGGCAAAGCCTCTGGACATAAAAAAATGCAGACAAACTTTCTGCCAAGTCATAATACACATTATCTGGATCCAGCACCCAATTCAGTACTTCCCAGCAGAAACTTCCCGAACCTGGTCTTTACTAACAGGATTTCTATTAGTCTCTGGTCTTCTGAGCTCTGATCAGAATTTCCATACAGAACAGTCAAAGGCATTCTAGTGCTTCTCTTTCAGGTGACATCTCCAAACCTTTCCAAACTCTTCCCACAAGCATTTCTGAAAAGCTCTTGAACCACATGATCTAGTATAGTCACAGGAATGACCCCACTCCTCTGGTACCAAATTCTGTCTTAGTTACTTTTCTCTTATTGCTGGGACAAAATACCTGATCCCCAAAATTGAGGAAGGAAAAACTTATTTAGCTCACAGTTTATAGGGGTTTCAGTCCACACTCAGCTGGCTCTAAGGCAGAGTAGCACATGGAACAGGGCAATAGTTCATGGCAGCAGAAAATAGCAAAAGCAGCAAGAGCAAAAAAGGGAAGAACACCAAGCAGGCCTCTTTCCTTCCCTTACATTGTATGTGAAATACCCTTCCCAGGGTAGGTGTAGCACTCATAAACTCTAGAAGCCTGCTCCATGACTGCATGAGGCTTTGGGGGGGACATGAACATGACAAAAGTATATGCAACAGGTTGAATGAAGAACAGGATAGGATTTCAGATCTTGAAGGCAGAATTACACACAGCGATAGTGAAAAGAAAGATATCTTAAAATAGCAAGAGACCATAAAAAATCAATCCAACAGCTACAAGATGAAACAAAGAAGAATAACACAAGATTGATTGGGGTCAATGAGAAAGCTGGAGACAGCACAAATGACACACACAAAAATACTCTTCACAAAAATAATGGCAGAAAACCTCCCAAGTGTGGATAAAGAATTTGACATACAAATAAAGGAAGCATTTAGAACTCCAAACATTCCTGTTCAAAATTAAATTACACCAACACATATGAAAATCAAGACTTGAGAAATTCAGCACAGGGCCAGGGATATAGCTCAGTGGCATAAGTG
>NW_004955426.1:4588138-4634611 GCF_000276665.1 Chinchilla lanigera | reverse complement strand
CATGCATAATATCTGACCATAGTGCAATGAAATTAGAAATTAATAGCAAAAGAAACTACAAAAACTCCATAAACACATGGAAATTAAATAATACCCTCTTAAACAACAAATGGGTCAGAGATGAAATAAAGGAAGAAATTAAACAATATCTACAACTAAATGATAATGCAGACACAAATACTAGAACCTATGAGAGGCAATGAAAGTAGTTCTAACAGGGAAATTTATAGCAGTCAATTCTCACAATAGGAAAACATAATGAGCACAGATAAACAATCTACTATTGCAACTTAAGCTTCTAGAAAAAGAAGAGCAAAAGAAACCAAAAGCCCATAAAAGGGAGAAAATTATAAAGATCAAAACAGAAATTAACACAATGGAAACCAAGAAAACAATACCAAAAACTAATGAATCAAAGAGTTGGTTCTTTGAGAAAATAAATAAAATTGATAAACACTTAGCCAACCTTATCAAAAAAAAGAAAGAAAGGACTCAAATTCATGCACTGAGGAATGATAAAGGTGAAGTCACTAGAGAGCCTGTGGAAATTCAGAAGATCATCAACAGTTACTTTGAAAATCCCATAGGATGGAAAACACAGAAGAAATGGACAGATTCCTAGATACATATGAATTACCAAAGCTGAATCCAGAAGTTATAAAAATTTTGAATAACCCTATGTTAGTTAAGGAGATTGAAAATGTAATTAAAAACTTACCAACAAAGAAAAGCCCAGGTCCTGATGGATTCACTGCTGAATTCTACAAGAAATTTAGAGAAGATCTAATGCCAACACTCTTCCAACTCTTTTACTAAATTGAAAGGGAAGCAATACTCCCTAACTCTTTTTTGGAGGCAAGTATTATCCTGATACCAAAACCAGAGAAAGATACAACCAAAAAAGAGAACCACAGGCCAATCTCCCCAATGAACACAGATGCAAAAATCCTCAATAAGATATTAGCAAAACAGAAGTCAACAAATCATCAAGAAGATTATACACTGATTAGGTGTGATTTATCCCAGGAATGCAGGGATGGTTCAACATATACAAATCAATAAAGGTAATACACCATATCAACAGAGCCAGAGACAAAAACCACATGATCATCTCAATAGATGCAGGAAAAGCTTTTGATAAAGTCCAGTACAGTACTCATTCATGATAAAAACCCACCAGAAAATGGAATGGATGATCATTATCTCAATCTGCTAAAAGCCATTTATTGCAAACCAAGGATGTTTACTATCATCTCTCCTTTGCAATATAGCTCTGGAAACATTAGACAGAGCAATTAGACAAGAGAGAGAGAAATAAATGGAATAAGGATAGGGAAGGAAAAAGTGAAATTACCATTATTTGCAGATGACGGAATGCTCTACATAGAAGACCCTAAAAACTCTACCGAAAGACTCCTAGAGTTAATAGCCAAACTCAGTTGCATGGCTGTATATAAAGTCAACACTTAAAAATCAATAGCATTCTGTACACAAATAACAAATTTATTGAGAGAGAAATTAGGGACACAATACCCTTCACAATAGCATCCAAAAAAATAACGTACTTAAGAGTCACTCTAACAAAAGGACTAAAAGATTTATATATTGAAAATTACAGTACTCTGAAAAAAGAGATTTAAGAGGATATCAGAAAATGGAAAGATATCCCTTGTTCATGGATAGGAAGAATCAGCATAGTGAAAATGGCAATATTTGCAAAATTGTTATACAAATTTAATGCAAATCTCAATCAAAATACCATTAGCATACCTCACAGAGGTAGGGAAAATACTCCTAAAGTTCATCTGGAACCAGAAGACACTTAGAATAGCAAAGGCAGTCCTGTACAACAAAGGCAAGGCAGGAGAAATCATAATCTCTGACTCGAAATCATACTACAAGGCTACTGTGATAAAAATCAGCATGATGCTGGCAAAAATATAGACCTGAAAACCAGTGGAACAGATTACAAGATGCAGTCACAACCACAAACACACTCAGCCACCCTCTCTTTGACAAAGGGACTAAATATGTTCACTGCAAGAAAGATAGCCCCTTTAATAAATGGTGCTGAAAAAACTGGCTCTCTACATGCTGAAGACTAAAACTACACCCATGTCTATCATCATGCACTATACTAAAGTCAAAATGGATCAAAGATTTAAATATTAAAATAGAAACACTAAATCTACTGGAAGAAAAAGTAGGTTGAGACCTTGAAGACATAGGGGTAGGCACAGCCTTCATGAACAAAACTCAAACTGCACAGGAAACACTTCAAAAAATCAATGACTGGGATCTCATCCTATTAAAAAGCCTTTTTTACTTCAAAAGAAATCACCAACAGAATGAAAAGATAGCCCAGAGTGGGAAAACATTTTAGCTAACTGTCCCTCAGAGGACTTCTATCTAGAACATATAAAGAACTGAAATAAACAGACCCCTCAAATTCAAAGGCCAATCCAAAAATGGGCATCTGAAATGAATACATACTTCTCAGATGAAGAAATACATATGGCAAATAAATACATGAAAAAATGTTCAACATCATTGGTCATTCATGAGACGCAAATTAAAACAACACTGAGATTTTGTCTCACCCCAGTAAGAATGGCTACCATCCAAAAAGCAATCAACAACAAATGCTGGAGGGGCTGTGAGGACAAATGAATTCTTCTGCACTGTTGGTGGGAGTGTAGACTGGTACAACCACTTTGGAAATCAGTCTGGAGATTCCTCAAAAAATTAGTATTAGAGGTCCCGTTTAACCCAGTCTTTCCCCTTCTGAGTATTTTCCCAGAAGAATTAAAAATATCATACCACAGTGATATATGTGCACCCATGTTCATAGCAGCACAATTTGTCATAGCAAAATTTTGGAAACAACCAAAATGCCCATCAACTGAGTAGTGGATAAGAAAAATGTGGTATTTTTATACAATGGAATATTACTCAGCTATAAAGAAAAATAAACTAGAGCCTTTTATAGGTAAATGGATGCAACTAGAGGCCATACTAATAAACTAGATAAATTAGACCCACATGTGTAAACACCATATTATCTCTCTAGTGTAAGAACCTGAAAGAGTAAATAAAACTGAAACTCTTCCATAGATTTTGTAAAGGAGAAAGAAACTGTATAATAGCAAAGAACAACTGTGTTGAGGAAAAGAAGTAAAGAAAGAGAGAAAGAAGTGAAATATATATATATATATACACACACACAAGATAAGGATATCAGAAAATGATATTGTAAAATTGATACATTTTATAATATTATACTATTAATTTCTATTGGTTTATTGAAAAGAACAGTTAATATTTAATTATTTGATCAATATTGCATACCTATATCTGGTAATCTGAGCAGCTGCTTTGAAGATAACAATAAGTAATACAAAGATTGTTGATTTCTTATCATTTTGTTTTGAAATTCTATATCATTTGTATAGCTTTTGTCTTTGTTTTCATTGTTTTGTTTTTGTTCTTTTATCTTTAAAATAAAAATAGTTTAAATCAAGAATATTATTACTTCAGGGTCTAAATAAAACTGCTTTCTCTATTATCTTTAAATTAAATTCAGACAATAAGTAGTGCTACACAAGAGTGATTTTTTGCTGAATTGACTGGTTGCTGATTCTTAAAAACATGTACTAAAATACAATGCAGCAGAAATATACAGGCAGGAGAGAAAAATTTAAAGGAATGATCCATTGATCTATTTTATTCCAATATATCTTTTATCAGTGGAAATCACACTCAATTTTATTCTCTGCTAAACAAATGGCTATTTGTCCTAGCATCAAAATCTTCAAAAGGAATAAAAGTTTCCATGCCTCATCCAGTAGATGTCTTCTGACCTGGTGCTCATGTTCTTTCTCTGCCTACTAGGAATAATTTATTACCCTCTTGAGAATAACAACTTACATCTATTAGCTGGAAAATCACTTCCTTATTTTATCATTTACTTAATTACAACATTCCTTGGGAAAGATAAAGATGTGATGTTCAGAAAACTGTAAAGCGTATCAATTTTTGTCCTACAACCTCACAAAATATATGGACAGAGAATTACTAACAATGCTTAGCTTTATGGACATTCTTAGTTAGCTACGTGGGTAGAAACTACATTTCTTTACAGTGAAAGCCAGTTGGGCATCCTGGAGAGAGTGAGACTACAGTTATATTTAATTTTTAAAACTCAGGTTAATAGAGCTGTCCCACAAGGACCATCTAGTTCAGTATATAGTTAGGCCTGCGAGTCGGGTAGATTCTCTGGTTTTTTTTCCACTGATCCTGGTGCATACATTACTTTTATATCAGAGCAGCACAATAGACTCCAATCTCAAGGACAAACACAAAAGAACTAAAAGTAGATATACAGAAGTTCTTCTCCTAGCCTGAGAGTAGTTTATGGAAGAAAGGGTAACAAATGACCACAGTATATGTATGCCGGGAGGAAATGATCTTACTATTAGATTATGCAGAAGAAAACTGAGATACATAGAATAACTTTTCCAAAGTAAGTAAAGTTGTTAATAGCAGGGTTGCTAGTCCTAGCATGTGTAACATAGTTAACAGCAAGGCAGTCAATATACACATGGATCAAAAGTTGGACACTTAGACAAATTCTGCTACTATCTTTAACCATTACTGAGGTAGTTCTTGTTATTTAGGCTGCCTGGAAATTAATGGCTTTTTATAAAACCTCATAGTTCTGTCTTTCTTGAAATCAATATTCTGAAATTCTCCAGGTGATAGCCAACCATTCAAACACACTCCATATAAATTTGTATGGTAGCCCTTCCCTATCTGTGAGGATATGTTCCATGACCCCACTGGAAGCCTGAAGCTACAAGTAGTCCCAAACTCTATGTATGCTGTGTTTTCTTATAGAGTCATACACAACTCCTGTGCATTTTTCCACCTTAATTAAGCACTTATTATGCACTATGGTTGTAACTGTTTCAGTGTGAGATGTAATAGCAAAACCAAATGTAATTTCTCTTTTTGTTTCCATAATTTCAAGGATAGAAATGTCACTGTCATTAAATATCTTAGCAAACTCAGCATATAATCTTTTTCTCTTTCGAGAATTTTCACTTAGAGGAAATAATTTTTATATTCCCTTTCCCATATCTGAATTGCCAGTGCTACTGGTCTTACACATTGGGACCACTGTTAAGTAAAACAGTTATTACTTAAATGTAAGCACTGCGGTACATGATAGTCAGCCTGATAACAGAGATACAAACTGATTCATGGGTAAATAATGCATATGACACAGATACACTGGAGAAAAAGATGACATATATCCATAGCAAGTCAGTGCAGAAGAACATGAAATTTCATTGTGGATACTCAAAATGGCCTGCAATTTACAAATCAGGAATTGTTTCTGAAATTTCCCATTTGAGAGCTCGGGAGCACAGTGAGGGTTGGTCATTGAAACCATGAAAAGCAAAATTGTGGATGTGGAAGACAACTGTACCATAAGCATCCCCTCTTGGCTTGCCAAGCGAACATGTGGATCTGGACATTTTAGTCCACTATGACTCTCAAATCACTGAGTTTAGAAAACATTTGTTGGAATCACTATTATCATATGACATTTTGGTTAGTCAAATAGTGACTTTTCTGAATTTTGTTGTTACTAAATTTTCAACCATAGCTGCTGCACTTTCTGCTAAGATAAAGCAAGTTTGATCACAGGAGAACATACCAGAAGTGAAACACTGGACTTCCAATCCTGAATTCAATCCTGAAAAATAGACAAAACCCTTGATACATCTGTACCACGCAAAAGAGGTGAAATGTTCATAGACTACAACAGTGAGATATAGGTAGGAATTTACCAAATAATTTTTCCTTTCCATGGATTAAAAAGAAATGAACATTTCACTTACTGATTCATTCTGTGTTTAGTTCTACACCTCAGATTACAGGGTATTAATTTGCAAAACTGATGACTGGCAAACACAGCCAGTTTGAGAGAATGACAGATCTTTAAACATCTGAGCATTATTCTATGTGTTCAACTCACAAACTGTTACTACGAAGCACATACTCTGTTGGGCAAACCCATTTATTATAGAATCTCCCCCATTTGTATGCACTGATATTTAAGTACTATTAGATATCAACTGGAAATGTCTTGTCCAAGTCACTTTATTTCCCTGTCATTGGTTTCCTAATCTGGAAAACAAGCAGTCATTCCATTTATATAACAATGACAAGCTGCCTGGCTTTTTACACACTAAAGATGTGTGAAGAAGACAAGAGATTTGCAGGAAGGGCTATTAAAGCATAGAAATCATTGCAATAATGTGTTTTCATAGTTATCCATCCTGTGCTAAAATGATCCCCAACTAAGGAAATGAATACATGTGGACAGGTCATATGGATACCAAGAGTGAAGTCCCCAGATGATAGATTTATAGATACACATAAAAGCTCACAGAAACATAGGTAATGTTTTGTCCTCAAATCTGAAGTTCAGGCTACAGTGCCTGCTGATACTCTGATGTAAAACGTACATATTATCATTTTTTGATAGTCTATTGTATGCCATATAGGGGCTAGGTACTTTATATATATGCTTGAATTTTAGTTCTGAGCAAATCTTAATAGGTTATTCTCTTTAGTAATTCATAAGGATGGTAAGACACAGAGAAATTAAGTCAGTTGTCTGTGGTCATACCCTCCTAAGTAGCAGTGAGAGATAGGTAGGAATTTACCAAATAATTTTTCCTTTCCATGGATTAAAAAGAAATGAACATTTCACTTACTGGCTTGTGAGTACTCAATAGAACAAACCCACAGCCTTGACTACTATACTCAGCAAAACTGTTGAAAGAACTACACTGCAATTTACTATAATTTTGAAGGTCAGTATAGCACACTTGATTGAAAGAACTTTGTTAATGGGAGATCAGTAATTCCATTCTTCCTATTTCATTCTTGTTCCTTTGCATGTGTGGAGGAAAATAGTACAGCATTTTAATCCAGGTTTAATTCTGAAGTGAGTATTGTCCCTATAAATATTATCAGGAGAATCCGACTTTAAACTTTCTACCAATTTTTTCAAAAGTAAAGATTTTCAAGGACAAACATTATAGCAGATTGTGACTCAACAGTGAGCGTCTTAAAACTCTTAGTTCTATTTGAAGCAAAGCCAAATTTATGAGAAAAAGTCCACTTCAAAACCTTAATGAAGGCCATTTGTCAACAATTTCACACATCATTTGCTCACAACCTTTGAATAGACGGATTCCCAATTTGCCTTTTCCCCTTGTGACCTTCTGATCATGTGCATTTTACTGATTCATTAATCATCATCTTCCCCAGAAACTGAGATAAGGATGGTAAGACACAGAGAAATTAAGTCAGTTGTCTGTGAAATACATTCTATGCTTCTTTTACATGTCAGAGAATTGTGTACGGGATATTATCAGACTGTAAGATCAGAAGCTGAGCTATGTCTCGGACTGAATTTGCTAGGTAAAAGACAGACAAAAATATAATGTGCCTTAAAATGTCTAGATCTTACACCTCTAAAATTTCTGTAAAGAGAAGAAGGGAATAGAGAAAAGCAGACAAGCAGCTACGAGGAAGTGAATATGACAACACAGGAGAAGGAGTGGAGCCTCCCTGCAGCACAGCTTTTTAAAATAATTAACAAGAAACTCTTTGCTAAGGGACCTACTTATCAAATAACTGACTTAAAACCATTACTACTGATTGCCAGCATGCTTTTTTTTTTTTAACCAAAATGCCTCAGGGATAAGTTGATGGAAAGTAATTAATAAGACCAGGAATAAGGTTTACTGCATGTAACTGATACTGTTTGTAAGTCTGGGACTCATAAAGTATTGTACTGATTGAGGGAGGAGTTGCAGATGTTTCTGCTATTTTAGTAAAGGGGAAAAGTGTAAGAACACTCTCCCCAACAGAAAAGGGGGTGCAAAACATTTGGAACTGCAGTGCTTACCACAGAAACTATTTTCTGCTGCATTTTAACCATAAGGTACAACTTCAATATTGTGTACTTGGACAGCACATGCATGTGACTCAAGCATAGCGTCAACATTGCCAAATAAGGTAGCTTTATAAAACAACATGGAAAGTATGATTACCCAATGTATTAAAATTCTTCAGAAAAAACCAATAGGTCATCTGTCTGTCTGTGTATTATTCTATCGATCGTCTCCTTCCCTCCCTACCTAGATATTTACTGAGGAAGTTGCTTTATGGAGACCAAGAAGTTCCACAGTCTGCTAAAGAACCAGGAAAGCTTGTGGTGTAATTTAATCGAAGTCTGAAGGCCTCAGAAGAAAGGGGCCTCAGTGGTTTTAAATCTCAGACAGCTGAAGCCAGAGAACTTTCCACGTTCAAGGCTAATCTCTTCCAGAAACATCCTCGCAGACATCTCCAGAAATAGTGTTTTATCAGCTATGAGAGCACCGCTAATCCAGGCAAGTTCATAAAATTAGCTGTACTACCCGGTTAGCTCGATGATTTACCAAAAAGAATTGTAAATGGAAAGAAAAAATGAGACTGGTGGAAGCCTTGGGAAATGGTGAAATAAATTATCCAGATGATGGGGCTGGGGATTTAGCTCAGTGGCAAAAGCGCCTGCCTGGCAAGCGCAAGGTCGTGAGTTCGGTTCCCGGTACCGGAGAAAAACCAAGAAAAACCAAAAAAAACAGATGATGATTACCCTTCAATCCATTTTCCCACTGTAAGGAAGAATTGTGTTTTTAAACTTTTGAAGGATGATCATTCAAAATATTAATAATAAAATTTGGCTTTTGTTTTTGCATATACGATATGTGGGAACACATACTTATATTTACACTTGGGGATGCTTTCTAGAGTAAAATGTTTGAGCTGTATTAAGTACTCATGTGATTTAGTTAATTTTACTAAATAGTCACTGAAATCATCAAAGTTCCTAATACGATGATTTGGCAAGGACAAACTGTTACTAGTTAAATTTAGAGATGTGAGAAAATGTCCTCGTGTGTACAGGGTACTTTCTGTGTTTGTAGCCTACAAACCTGCTCGCCTTGGATGTAGGAGGGACCTGTTGTTTCTAGCCAACAGAAAATGGCAAAGAAGACAGAATTTACTCCTATTATTATGTTATCATAAACACATGCAACATTATACTGACCCATCTGCATGTGAGATCCTATACCATCCAGGAACTGCCAGCTCAGAATGACTGTGTTCCAGCTTTAGGCAAAGCTCAAGCATTGCTTTAAAATGATATATGGAAAATAATTTGGAAAAAGAAGAACGCAATAGTGAGATTCATGCTTTTGGCTTTCAAAACCTACTACAAAGTAATAGTAAAGAAGACAGTGTAGTACTAGCACTATAATAGATATAAAGTTCAATGGAATAATGTTAAGATTTCAAAAATGTTCCCACACATCTATGGTCAACTGATTTTCAGCAAGGATGCAAGGTCACCCAACTGAGGAAGAATAACTTTTCCAATAAATAGTGTTAAAAACAACCAAATAGCCAAATGCAGAACACACTGGGACTCTTAACTCATACCACATACAAATATTAATTCAAAATGGATCACATTCAAATGTAAGAGCTAAACATATAAAACTATAAGAAATTATGAGAAAACCTAGAAATGAATCATCATGAGGTTGAACCTCAGTAATGGAAAGACAACCTGATTTATAAAATAAACAAAACTTCTGAACAGACATTACTCAGAAGATCAATAACCAGATAAAAAGATGCTTGACTTCATTAGTAATCAAGGTAATACAAATCAAAGGAAGTAAGGAAGTAAGGAAGTACTGACGTATTCCACAAGATGAATGAATCTAGAAGATATGACCATAAGTGAAATAACCAAGACCGTAAAGCACAGATATTGTATGACTCTATTCATATGAAATATGCAGAATGGAAAGATATATAAAGTAAAATACCAACTGCTTAAGAGTGAAAGGAGCTGGGGTAGCAGGAGAGATACAATTAAAGGTTAAATGCTTCTTCTTGAGGTTATTATGCTTGATAAAGACTCTAGTCGTGTTTACACATAACTATGAATATAAGACCCTTCCAATTTTGTATGTCTGTGAACGTACGCCTTTGTGAATTATAGGTCAATAAAGCTATTTTAAATGTGATACAACAGACTATCTCTCTATAAGTTATATATATATATGTATATATATTTATAAGCATACCTGTAAGTGAAGATAAGAAGCACCTGAGACACTGTTACTATTATCTCAGAATAATTTGACTTTGCTGCTATACAAAGAAGTACATTGAGCAAAAAACATAAATTGGATTAATTGATCACCAACTTTAGGATACTTGAATTAATTGGATGGTAATAAAATCAGAAGGTAGATCTCGTACAGCTCTTGTCTGAAAGTTCCTGAAACCTACCTTATGTAATTAGTAACCCATTTGGGGGGTGAATGGGATGACTCATGCCCTGAGTTGTATGTAATAATAGGCAGAGCCATAGTCATCAAGATTTGGGATGGAAACACAACCACTTTGAATAATTCTGAGTAGCCATGAACAGCAAAAAGAACTGTCTTACCCTGTGACATTCATTTACAACCAATTTTGTATGTTTATGAAGACACACATAGATAGCTTGGGCGTTTGCTCTTGGTTTTCTGGTCTTGGGAAGTCTAAGAAGTGTGAGACAGGATCTGGCGTGGTCTACATGGTAACATAGTTGGCAGTGTATTTCTATTCACTTATAATCTTATAAAATTATTTCAAGTGAAGAATATGCTCAAAACTTGACAGAGTTTTAGCTGTACAGTTATCTCTGTGGTTTTGTGTAAAGTCTGCTCACTGAGGAGATCACTCACAAGTGGTAATCCAATATTAAAGTTCTAAAGACTTCTACCACTCTCCTGACTACTTGCTATTATCTGGCTAATCATTACTCTGACATAGTGAAATGAAGAGTCCCTTGGAGGAAACGCTGTAGTGAACATAAGTGCAGATACTGGTGTACTCAAACTACTCGACAATCAGAAGATCCTTTCATTTAAAAACTCATTGCAACTTTTTTGCTCTGATGATTCTTTGTGCAATTCTTCCTCTTCTTCTCTATTTATGCTCTTTTACCAGAATTTATATTCAGCAGACAATGGACTTTATGAATCGGTCTTCTAGGTCTTTTTATTTTCTCTCTTACTTCTTTGCTTCTTTATTTTATATTCCATGGACTGGAGGTTTCACCTTCTGGATTCAGCATTTAGCTAATACATCTTTTAAAAGTACACTTCATCTGTGTAGTGTTTTGCTCTTGCTGTTAAAATTTCAATGACCATTTTTTTTATTTCCCAGATCTCTAGTAGATTATTTTGTAGACCAGCTTGTTCCTAATTTGTTATCTCCTAGCTTCTTGAGATTAATACTTTAAATTTTAAAACTTTAAAAATTACTTATGTTCAGAGTAAAAACAAAATAAATAATAAACAAACAAACTGCTTCAATGGAGCAAATAAAAATTCAAGCATCCTTCCCAGAAGCAACAGAAAAGTCTAGAAAGCACCTATGTCAATAGGTTCTTTTTGGTGACTATGTAATTCTGGAAATTTTCTACGCATATATAAGTATACATTTGTAAGGCATGTACACAAGTTTGTATCAGGAGTTGGCATACTATATATACATCTGAACTATGCTTGTGTTTTTTTAATTATTTCACATATAAAGTTTAAAGATAACTTCATATCCACTCAAATATAAAAATACTTGCACATAATTTATTGTACACATTACCACAAATGATTTAATTTTACGAAGCATCTTGGGCTTTTTTTGTTGCTACAAACAATGTTGTAATAAAATCCTTATAAATTTATTTTTTGTCCACTGTGTGTTTTTTTTGTTTTGTTTTGTTTTGCTTTTCATTTTTCTTCCGGTACCAGGAATCGAACTCACGACCTTGCGCTTGCCAGGCAGGCGCTTTGCCGCTGAGCTAAATCCCCAGCCCTATCCACTGTGTGAATGTGAGTTATAGGGTGAAATTCTAAATACAGATTTGTCATATCTGAATATATACACATTTAAATAATTAGTAAATATTAGCAAATAGTCCTCCAAAGAGATTGTGCTGAAATCTAGAAGTGCCTGTTTCCTCATAATCTTAACAAAATAAGAAATCATTAAACCTTCTGCTCTTTATAAGTGTAGATTGTTAGAAATGGTAGCTTACTGTTTATTTTAATAATTTCTCTCTATAGCTTTTATAATGTTTGTCATTCCTGGAAAAGCCTTTGTCACGTCAATCTTAGAACACTTAACTACGTTTTTTCCTAATATTATTCTTCAACTTGAAAGTTATTTTTGTTGTAAAGAATGAGGCAGAAATCCCAAGTGTTTTCCCATTTATTGAATATTCTCTCTATCTTTCACTCAAATTGAATATCACTTTTGTCAGATGCTAAATTACCATATGGTTGTGCTTATTTCAGGAGCACATAAAATAAATTACCATATGGTTATATTTCTTCCATGTCTTTTTCTTTTCGCTACTAGCTCTGCTTCCTCAGGTGTTAGCTCTTTTGTTTGCTGAATATGATGACCTGTTATACTGACATTCTAAACTACTTAGAAACTTTTAGTTACACGCTTTGTGTTTGCAGTTGGCTCCTCTGTTGAACTTGCAAACTGAGCTGGTAAAAGCTTTCTGGGGGAAGTAGACTCAGTCTGCTTAGTCGTGCACGACCTTGTTTTCTGGCTTAGGTATCTCCAGACGTATTGACACAGCTCTAGCTCTCTGGTTCTAGCGCCTGGACTTCATGCTCCACCCGGGGAATGCACAACCCTTGTGTATACTATGACATTAGATGTAAATTGTAGATAATAAGAAAAAGAAGTGGCAAACTTCTTAGCTACTCCTGTGGTGTCCCCAAACGATCACTCAGGGAATTGCCCTAGATTTCCTTCCTCCTCCATGTACCTACTACCTCTGGGCTTGTATCCTCTACGGCAGTGCCCCTATGTTTTATCAGTGTTGTTAGCTATAGCGAAATTTGGTCTGTCTTCGGTCGATCAAACATTTCTGCCAAAACTTTGATATATCAATGGCATTCTTTTGCTTTATAGCACTGTTATAAATACCTTTTCCTGCCATTTCTGATTTTGTATAGGAATGGCAAACAGACATGGCCGATCGATGTGCTATTCTGACCCAAACTTTAAACCTCTTCCTTTTTGAGGTGGTCTTGCATTGCTTCTATTGAAAAATTGGGATATTCTCTATGATGGTTTGGGACCAACCACTTACTAGGCAATTATTTGTAGTTTTATGAAATTCTTTTTGATCTTGGGTTCTCCTAAAGCAGAGTCTGAGACTAGGACTTATGTGTAGATAATTTATTTGAAAATTAACTCTAAGAGTGAGGGATAAAAAGGAGGGCAGGATGAAATAGGAAAGGGTGAAAATTTGACAAAAGTATCTATGTATCACTGTGTATAGTCTGAGTTCAATTCCACCGATGCTTTAAGAGGAAGTAATAGAATACCCCCCAGAACTGCCCACCCTAAGGAGGGGAGGAGCATGCATTTTCCTACTGACCGCAGTGTCCTTTTGGTTGAAAGACTGTCACTGGGGACTTTAACTCCACTCTTCAGTGTGCCCCCAGCTGACCAAGCAGGCTTCTGTAGTGTCACAGAAGAAATCTGATCCCCAAAGAAAACATGATTGGGATCCTGGAGGAGAAAAGATGTCCCATGAACTTTTGAGGTGAGGCACCGTCAGCACAAGGTTACCCAAACTTTAAATGAAGCTGTCCACTGTACCTTGGACACATTTGAAGTTTGGATCTTGACTATTGCTTGAAGACCCATGATGAAAGCCTTGCTCCCCAGGATAAAAGGTTGTCTGGAGGTGGCAGAGCCTGTAGGAGGGGGATGCCCACAGGTTGGGGGTGATGTGCCCTTGAAGGTGATTGCTGGAGCCTGGCATCCTCCTCACTCTCTTTTGCTTCCTGGTCATGAGGTAAACAGTTTTGCTCCACCAGGCACACTTGGCTCTAATGTGCTGCTTTGCCAGACCTAAGGCAACAGGGCCAACTGATCTCAGACCCTCACACTTGAACCATATTAACAGGTCTGGTAAACCTTTCCTCTGTGTAAGTTGATTATAGACTTACAGGTATTTGCTGCACTAATGGAAAGTGGAGTAACACACACTCGCATTTGAAAATCAGAGTTCAGTCAAGAGTACTGATGCCAGCTCCAGAGGCATCTGAGAAAAGTACACATTCATCTTAGCAAAATGTCTTCTAAGGGAAGGAAAGGGAAAGAGGGGAGAGGAGAGGAGAAGAGAGTGGGGACAGAACATATCTTAACATTGTGAGTTCTATGTGACTTCCTGGGCCTAAGCCAAATAAGATTTCAGTGTGATTTTCTATAGCTCAACACATATGAATATGATCTGAATAACTCTTAAACTCTACCTGTCTTTTACAAAAAGTGTTCATATTACAAACCGACTTAGCATTACTATATGTAATCTTATTATTTATTCAAGAGTGGTAAATATGTGGCATACACTTTCCCACTGTCACGCTCTCCAGCCAGTAGCATATAGGACTTCTCAGCTAGAGACCATTTCCCCTCAGAAAGGAGATAGGGCCTCAGAGAGTGTCTCAGCATGTCTGGTGTGAGTACCCTCAGATACATTGACACAGAGCTGGTTCTTGATCACCATGTCGCAAGTTAGCACTTGAGTTACAATCCTTTAACCTTTTATAGTATCCTATGTTTTCTTATTTCATCATAATCATTAAATCCACTGAAAAGTGTTTTCTTGAAACCTCCATGAGCAATAAAACATTAAAGAGATTTCCAGAAAGTCTATGTTAGGATACACAGCAATGTTTGGTAATGAAATTAAGGTGACCTAATTCTGGACTAATAATGTTAGTTCTGTTTACAGAACATCCTTTGAATAGAACAGAGGCTAATACTGCTGGTAAATCTTGAGTGTACATTAATTCTACTAATTTATGTAGTAGAAATAGAGCTGTGAGTCTAAATTGTAAAAAAGGCAATTCCCACCTTACAAGTGCCATGTAAACCAAAATGTGTGCACAGAGAACTCTATCCTCACTTTGCATAATTCTATGGCCACTAAGAATTCATATGCATCAACAGATGAACCATACAAGGAAAATACATCATTCTGATAAGCACATATTTAAATTAACAGAATATTGTGCAAAGGAAGGAAGGTCTTTATGTAATTTAATTAACACATGGTCAGAATAACAGAGTAATGATCTGGCTCTGTATCTTCTATGGTTTCTACTTCAATAGACAAATTCTTATAGCACATGAATTTTAGGACCATGGTTACTAGCTGATTTTGCAATCTGTAACAGGTTTGAGATTTATCTATTTCACCATAGGTTGTCTTCAAATTTCTGGGGAGAGGAAACACTGAGGTGCCTGCAAAAGCACTTCAATGATTTGTACCAACTGTTATTTTCATCTTTTCAAAAGAGTGTCTTATACTTATTGCCAGAGTACTTTGGTTCAAAGCAGTAGCAAAAACAGGCAAAAGAAAAGTTCCCTGTGACACCAGTCTTGTAAATGAGCAATGACCCCTTTTTTCAGCACCCTTCCAAATTGTACAGCATGCAACCACCAAATTTTAGGAGGAATATCATTTGTGGATCTTTAATGACATTAATGGATCTGTGGTTCATGATGGATACAGTTTATGACAGAAGGCTGAGCTGCAGTTCAAAAAACCTTAAGCTCTGCAAATGAGTTTGGGAAACTGTAGAATTAGAACAAAAGGAGCAGTTATATTTAAAGCATGTTTATTGAAAGGTTCTTATGGAGTTTCAGTTTCTGCTCCTGTCTATTGTTTGTGGTATTGTTAATTGCCATTTTTCCTTGCCAGTGCCATTCTCTCAGCTTTAAAAAATGTCCAGTTCCCCAAATACGATGCTTCTAAGTCATACTCACTCTGCTGCAAGTATAGAAGTAGAAATAATTTTGGAAGTAGAGGGAGCCGTTAAAAAATCCACTCATTCGATTTTCTCATTTTAAGCAATGTGGTCAATGTCTTATTAGTTTTAGAAGCAATGCTTCATTTTTTTTTCCAGATCTGCCATTGTGGAACGTAGGGCTGGAAGTGTATTGTCAGTGTATAGATAATTGTTGGGAAGAAACATGAGGGAAATCAATTTGCTTTCATTAACAGATTTCTGGATCATTTCTTTCATTTTTCAATTTTTTTATCGTTATTACAATATGTTGTTACAATGAATCAAAATTGGTGGAAAATTGACAAAAAATAAATTGCAAGCATCTACCTTTACCAGTTCATGAAAAATAACCTATTTAACATGTGTTTCTCCAGATAATAGCAGACTAAAGAAAAAACAATTTTGAAAGAGCAGCAACAAAATGTATTTTTTTTTCTGACTCAGGCCTTACGCACAGTATTGCCTGAAATTTGACCTTCCCCACAGTTTTCCCAACCAGTTTAACAAGTCATTATCAAAAGAAAAAGAGGTTTCCTAGGAATACGAAGACTTGTCCCTTTAAGTTCAAGATAAGCAGATTCTTACTCTCTACCTTTTTCTCCAGTCAAGTGCTGAGACACCCCATGTTTTTACAAAGAAGGAAGTAGGGAGTCAGAAAGCACCTACTATGGAGGCAGGGCCGTGTACCCTGGTTCACTGGGTCTGGGTTATTATCTGCTCCGATGGCCCTTCATAAAGAAGAAGTCTTTATGACCTCCATCACTGCCAGGAGCCAGCTGCTTCCAATCGCAGCACACCTTTGCCATGGATACCTGAAGGAGAAAATCCAAGGCCTGGTAGTGGACAGACTTTATTTCACCAATTGCTCCTTAGGGAAAAATTTAGAGTCACTGCAGAGCCAGCCGATCCATTCCATGTTGTCAACGAGACCAAAGTGGGCACAAAGGATCTAACTTCCCCTCCATTTTAGGACAAGAACCATGCTTTGGGAGTATTAATGAACAAGGCACAGCAAAGCATAATCTACCACCCAAAGAATGAGAGTTTGCAAATCTGCCCTGGAGAAGGCAGCCAGACTCCTTTTAAACCAGGTGTGGTTGGTAATTCCTGTAATCCCAGCACTTGGGAAGTTGAGACAGGAGGATCATTGACAGTTCGAGACCAGCTTGGACTACAAAGTGGTTAAAAGCCAGCCTGAACTTCATAGTAAGACTCTGTCTCAAAAAGACAAAAACAACAACAACAACAACAAAGACTTGGGGTTTTGAGGGACCAACCAGGGTCACTGGAGTGAGAGGCATAAGAAATTTGAAGGGGAATGCCCACATATGAGAAGGAGTGAAGAAGTAGAGGGATACTGGGGAAAAGACAGGATTCTCCCAAAACACTCTCCTGATGCTTACTCTGTGAGGACTTCCCATCCTTGAAAGGAAATGAGATAAGCAAAGCCCCTCCCTAGTTCTTGTCTTCCCACTTCATACTATTTCTGGCGGTTTTTCTGGTTCTTCAGTGAAATAGATGCTTCATTTCCACCTGAATCCTGGTGTACCTGGGCTGAGAGACATACAGTAGATGAAGGCAGCACCCAATACTTGCCTTGGGATGTTGGAGCAGAGGATGGAAGAAGGAAGACACGGGTTGAAGGAGGAGGTTGACTGAGGAGCAATGACTGGAGGCTTCATTCACCCACAACACAGTTTCCTGTTCTTCCCCCTACTTAGAGGATCAGGGAGGCCTCACCATTCTGTTCAAGGAAGCACCACTCACACTGCTGCCCATGGAACTGTCAGAAGCATGACATGCTGATTCGTTTGTATCACTATATGACAGATCGATGCAAACTTTATGTTTTAAAACAATGTGATCTGACTTTACCTTTCAGGCAGTCAGAAGTCCAAAGTCATTTTCACTGTGCTAAAAGCAGGGTGTCAGAAAGCCTGTGTTTCTTCTGCAGGCCCAAGGGAAGGATCAGTGTCCTTGCCTTATCCAGCTTGTAGGGCCTGCCTGCTTCCTTGATTCTCTCCACCTTCACGGGCAGCAGCCGAGCATCTTCTCTTCCCCTCTGACTGCTGCTTCCGTCCTCACACCTCTCTCTCACTCGCACCTTTCTGACAATCGTGATTACACAGTATCTGCTCAGATAATCCAGACCAGTCCCATCATCTCAAAATCCTTTTCTTTATCATTTCCACATCCTGTCTTTTACTATGTCAAGGTGCATACTGTTTTGGGACATTGGATATGGGCAACTTGGGAGCAATCACTGTTCAACCTGCCATTGAGTCTATGCAAACACACGTGGGGCTCCTGGGATGGTCACCTTATTTTGTGCCAAGATCTTATTTGGTCAAAGGAACTACCGGGTGATGATGTAGAGAAGTCATTTCCCCGAAAGATATGTATATTGTTACAGTTCTCCTATTAAACAGAAGCATAGCATGACTTGCAAGGGGTGGGGGAGTGGTGCCATGCCATTATTGTTGAGTAAGAACAGGAAAAGAAAAGGGGAGAGCCTGGGCCATAAACCTTTACTTGGGTTCCATGGAAAAGGCAAACTAGTGTACAGTAACTATCTTAAGAATGACCAGATTCCTTAATTCTTCCAGGCTCTGGTTTGTAGTTGTGTGGTACGTGGTCTTGGTGTGACTGAAGCAGAGGAATATCACCTCTTGAGCTCTATAGAATAAACAGAGGAAAAAAGAAACTCTTTATGTTTAGTCTGCATATCAAATGCCTGTTTTTAGCTAAGTTGTTTGCAATTGCTAAGGATTTGGTACCTCTAAGTGGGGTAATCTCTCTCTAGCCAAAAGGGTTTTTAAGATATCAAAACATTATACTGTTAACAAATTGTCAAAGCACGGCATAGCAATCTGCCCATGTGGGGACAGGAGGAGGTAGGCTGTCTGCACTTGGGCCGTGAGGGCTCTATCTCCTGCGCCTTGGCCTCCTTGGCCCCTGCACCCTAGTATTCACACATGCGGAGCTGAGAGCTGCATTCCTTGCCTGTTTTTATCCCAAGGACATTGTGATGACACCAGAAAAAATGCCTTCTATTGTTCACAGAGAAGTCTGAGTAATATGGTCAAAATTGCTCTTTTCCCTCTATACTCATCCATTGTTGTGGACAAATCTCATACTCTTTTACTTTATCTTTCCCCAGGATAGCATTATCTTCCTGGAGGATCTTTTCTATGCCAGAAGAACCCTTTCAGGATCAGAAAGTCCACGCATATCTCTATCCACAGTGTTGACCCTCATTAGGCTCCTAAGCAGGGATCCTACTGCCGCAGTGATTTAAGATGAAGCTGAGTTGAAAAGAAAAAAAAATCAAACCTATTACTTTTTTTCAGTAAAAATAACTAGTAACTTTGGGTAAAGGATGAGTGTTAAACAAGCCCTACTTGATACCAGTTGCCATAAATTATTTATCCTAATGATACAATTTGGAAAAATTATGTGTGTCATTATGTAAATGCAGCTTTTTTCAAACATAGAGCATGTATTCTATTAAAAATTTATCACATTAAGACACATAGAAAATAGATTTGTCAAGAATAAATCAGCATTTACACAGATTCTGCTAGTAATAAAGACTAACAAGATTCTCACCTGGATAATGAATGCTGGTTCTGGTTTCACAGCCATGCTGGCTCACACCCAAGTCAGGAAGGCTAAGGGAAAGCCACATCTGTCCAGCATCTACCTGGTTCATATTCTGACTCCTGGTTGTGGAGGATTGGATGGAGTGGCTAAGGAGACATTACCTCCCATAGATTTTTTTTTTTAAATATGTAATATAAAAAGCATCACAGGGGTGCACAGTTGGTACAGCAATTATAAGCCTAAGCTCTGGGTAAAAAGAATTTCCTGCCAACCCTCTGGTCCAACACATGTGCGCACACACATGGTCTTTGCAGGGCTTAGGAGGACCTCAGCTTTGCAAATAGGATACACTTAACAGAGTGGCGATCACAGAAACTCAGAATAGAGAAGAAGAAAGCTGCAGCTCAACAATCATAAGACCTTTCATCTTTCACGTGAGGAAGCTCCGGATGCTATGGGCAGCCACGAGATGGCATTTAGTGTCTTCTGTGCATAAATTGTTCCCATTTTAAAGCACTATTGATCATGTAATGGGTACAAGTGGTATATAACTTTTGAAGGTCAAGAAGTGCCAATAATTTCCAGCTTTACATGTCCAATTCATTGGTTCTGAGCTCCACTCACAAAGGTCAGCAAAGAGTCATTCTGAAATTATAGTTAATTCATCACTCCCTGATATATTTAGAGCCTTCCTTGGGGATTATTATATTTAGGTAACTGAATCAGGTGAACTTTTGCCCATCTATTACAATCTTGATTATTGCATTCAAAGTAATAAGATAGGAGATGGAAGTAACATCTATCATAGAATTCTCCTTAGGTTACGTTAGTATCTCCTCTTCACATCAACAGAATAGCCCTTAACTGAATAGGGGGACTTGAGTCTACTTATGGTTAAGGAAAAGCTGGGATCTAGGAAAATGGAGAGAAGGGAAAACTGTGAGAAGAGTTGGCACGAACAAGGGAGCTGAGTAACATGGTAATATGAAACCTCTCCATTTATGAGTTTGCTGCAATTCAAATGCTAGGTGTGAGTGTTTTTATTGGGGTTAAGGGGGCCACAGAAAATGAGTGACGTTGTACATTGAAGTTAGCATGGAGAAGAGGAATAAGAGAAATGCTGGGAGGTGAGAATAAGATTTCGGTAAGAGCCAGAAGTGGCCAACAGAACATGAAGCCCCCGGGAAGGAACACGTTTAGGCAGGCTTTGGACTTCCCACAAAGTGCGGGTGAAAGCCAAAGTGCATTTTCTCCAATTCGAGGGACTGGGTGATCACAGTGGATATCTGAATTGTGCTCATTGCAACCATGTTAATCCTGATTTAAAAGAAGGTGTGTTGTAAGTCTCAGGAAGTGAAGGTCAGGTACAAATCCGCCATACCATGAGCTGGGCAAGAAGAGGAGGGTGAAGTAACTGGAGAGCTCTATGGATGGCACTTAGACATAACACGATGGGTCAACGGGAGGAAAAACAGATAAAGCAGAGGCATTCAAGAGAAGACCTGGAAGCAGCACCAGAATGTGGTAAGGACTGGTGGAGGCAGAAACCTGGCCTGGTGGTAGCCATCATCATGGTGTGGACAGACACAAAGAATGTTTCTGGAGAACAGCGGGGGAGGGTTCTTAGGAGTTTTTAATTATCATGTTGCAACAGCTAGAAGGAGGGAGAACTCCAAACTTGAACATAGATTAATCCTGGCCAGCGTTTTGGCTAATTGTGGTGATTCACAGTTGTTAAAACTTCCTAAGTACTACAATATTTGTTCTATATATTATATTAATGTTAAATAGAAATAATGGGAGAATGAACAAATATATCATTAATAATAAACAATGGAATAATAAATGTATTAATATTATAATGTACATATCAGAAACCTTTCAATATTTGTGGCAAAGTGAAAAAAGTTCTCAGGCATATTTATTTATTCATTTTTAATTTATTAGTACATGTTTGTGATGACTACTTTCTATGTGGGTATTTGGTACCTACATGTGACACATCTTAATTATTTTACATCCCTCCCCCTTTTCTGTCTTCCTTCCATAGCGTAGTCTCTTTCTCATTTGCAAAAGCGCTATCTCCCTGTGTCCTTGTGTTTATCTTTTGTATTGCTCTTTATTTTTACTTTGAGTTTCCCATGTGAGAGAAACTATATAATATTTAAACTTGTGTGTCTCATTCATTTCATTCAAGATTATGTTTTCAAGCTGCATCCATTTTCTGTAATTGACTCAAATGTGTCTTTTTAAATTTTTTTTTAATTTTTATTTTAAAGAGTAAAAGAAGAATAACATAATAATAGAGGGGGCTTACCAAATTACAGACAAAGTGGTAGGAAATTATCAATGGCTATTGTTTTACATATTGTTATCTACAAGATAGTTTCTCAGGAAAAGAAATAGACAAATAATAGTGAGTTACAGACAAAAGAGGTAGCAGATTATCAATAGTTGTTGTACTATTCTTTGGCACCTTCAAAGTGACTTCTAAAGAAAATAAATAAAGCTATACATGAGTGACCTATTACCTTCTTTATAGCTTAGTAGTAGCCCATCATGTATATATACCCCAATTTTCTTTATCTATCCGTCTGTTGATGGACATATAGGCTGCTTCCAGTATTGACCTAGTATGGATTGTGTGGCTCTAAACAAGGGTATGCACATATCTCTGCAATATGATATATTTAACTCTCTCAGGAAGATACCCAGTAGGCAAACAGGGACTCTCCATACTGATTTGTGTAACTGTTGTAGTGGCTTATCTTCCCGCCAGTAATGTAGAGATCTTCCTCTTTCACCACCGCCTTCTCAACATTTGCTATTATCTGATTTCTTGATGATTGCCATTCTTCTCAGAATACTTGTTTTTCACTAACATTAGAAATCTTTCAGTGAAACCAGTAAGCTTCAGATTTTTTAAAAAGAGAGAGTTACTGATATACATAGCAGGTAAACAAAGTTAGCCAAGATGATTCCAGTAGAATTGAGAAACTGACCTAAACCACAGATATATCTTGTTTAATGATCTACGTGTAATGACTTTCAGACATATGACCCTCCGCTCAGACTTACAGCCAGTATTTTTGGTTTGTTTCTTGTACAGTTCTGTACATCTTGTTTATGGAACCCCGATGTCTTCTTTGGGTGGTGCACCTTGTTTATACAATACTGTAATTTTTGCTGATTGTACTGTACCGTACAGTAATGTTTTGTATTCTGTTATACATTATAGTACTGCATGCAAGACTTATGCAAATAAAGGCAGAGTCATCAAGTTGGAATTTTCTTTGACCATGTCTTTGTTCTGAATATTGTGATATACGTACTGTATGCAGCTCCTCATTTAGCAACCAGTTCATTTAACGATGTAGTCATGGGAACAAACCTCAGTGGTTAAATGAGAAGTGTTTTTATTCTGGCTCTCTATTTAGAGAAATAAAAGCACCTCCATTCCAAAATACGCTGAAACATCATAAAAATACCAAAAATTCAGGACAACTCTTTCTAAAGGCAATTAAACTTTTGCCAGGAAGATCTATTTGATGAGCTGTAAAAATTCCTAGGTAGGCTGTCAAGTAACTGTTAAAATTCCTCTTGAAGAATTAATGTCTTTCAGTGTTATGAAATGAGGCTCTTTGTTCCAACAATATTCTTTACTTGGAAATTTGCTTTGACTCAAACTTGTGTGATCACCCTATCTTTCTTCTGCATGTTTACATGTAATATCTTTTTCCTTTTTTAAAAAAAAACTTTAGCCAAGAAACAATTCTATTGTGGTATACTTTATGCATAAAATATTCACTAATTTTAAAATTATAATTTGAAGACATTTGACCAATGCATGTGATCATAAACCTGTCCCACAATGGTGATATAAAACCTTTCTACCACCCCACAAATCTCTTTTATGTCCGTTTTGGTTAGTTCTCTCTCCCTTCCCATGAACCACAGATCTTTTTTCCATTTTTATAGCTTTGCTTTTTCTAGAATTTAATGTAAATAGAATCATGCAGTATGTAGTCTTTTGTGTCTGGTGTCTTTCACTTAGCACAATGGTTTTGAGATTCCTGTGTGGATGAAGTGTTATGCGGGTCAGTGGTCTTCTGTCTTTTACTGCTGAGCTGTACACTTTTATAAGACTAAACCACAATTTGGTTTCCATTCGCCAACTGATGGAGATTTAGGTAGGGTATCTGTAGCTTGTGGCTGTTATGTGTAAAACTGCTATGAATATTCTAGTATAAGTCATAGTAAAGATACATTTCTCAGTGCTCATTTCTAGGAGTGGAAATATTGGTTCATTTGATAGATGTATGTTTGAATTAGTAATAAACTGCCAAATGCTTTCCAAAGCAGCTGAACCATCTTGCATTTACACCAACAGTATGTAAGATTTCCACTTGCACCACATTCTCACTAATGTGACTTCCTGTGCATTTTAGCCTCTCCCATCCTTCAGGGAGTTAATCACATCGGTCTGTAGTAGTATTTCATGTAGTTTTTTTTTTTTTAATTTTAAAAATAAAAGGAGGAAAACATTAACAGACAGACAACCTTTTACAAAATAGCAAAAGAACAGTACAGACAATACAGAGTTACAAACAAAGTGGTAGGAAATTAACAATGCTTTTTGTATTACATATTGATATCTTCAAGTGGTTTCTCATGAAAACAACATTCACTTACTAATGATGTTGCATGTCTTTTTACATGCTTGTTGAGTATTTGCCTGTATTCATTTCAAATGTATTCAGATGTCCTTTCCACCTTCAAATTGGGTTATATGACTTCTTCATAGATTGGAATTACAAATTTTGGAAACATTTTATGCCACTTTGTGATTTGCCTTCATTTCCTTTATAGTGTCCTTAGAAAGTAAATGCTTTTTAATTTGAACAAGGTCCAATTAAGCTATCTACAGTGTGTGCTTTTTCTGGAATGTTACTATGAAAGGTGTTGTTTCCTTAATTTGTCTCTCAGTGAGTTTGTTATTTTTGTATAGGAATGTTATTAATTTTTGACTGTTGACTTTGTATCCAGCTACTATTGAATTTAGTTATGAAATCAAGAAATCTTTTGGTGTAGTATTGAGGGTCTTCCATGTAGAGTATCATGTCACCTGCAAATAATGATAGTTTAATTACTTCCTTTCTTATCCTTATACCTTTTATTTATCTCTCTTGTCTAATTGCTCCGGCTAATGTTTCCAGAACTATATTGAGTAAGAGTGTTGACAGTGGACATTCTTGTCTTGTTCCTGATTTTAGAGTGAAAATGATGTTGTCTGTTGGTTTGTCATAGATGAAAAACAACTGATTAGAACAATTATTTCACCTTGGCTAAAGTACTATAATCAGTAATGACAATAGTGTCAAACACAACCCAGAAAATGACAAACTGTGGAAACTATTAATTTGCCAACTTTAACACTATGAACTAGATTTATGGATTTATAACAGTATCTAAAACAAACCAGAAAACTGTATACAGTAAATATGCCCTCGATATGGTGATTTTACCCTCAGGAGAGAAAATATAGAAGGGCTTAGGAAGGAAAACTAGAGAAGAAGAGCAAGAGATTAGAAGGAAGTTGGAGCACAATAGTAACATTACACAGACTTTGGGAAACTGGTGAAGAAGACAGGAAGGAAAGAGAAAAGGAAGAAATGAAATAAAATACAAAACAAAAAGAAACAGTGTTCCCACTCTTATAAAAAAAACAAGGGCAAACAATCCAGAAAAAAGAGAAGAAAAAGAAGCAAAACTGAAAGGAAGAAAAGACAAAAAAAATGTCCACTTCAGGGCATGTCTCCGCTGTCACTGGTGGACAGAGGGGGCAGGCAGTGCCCAGATCCATGTAGATTAATCCCAGTAAGCTAACAGTAGATTTACAGCATAGTAGTGGATAATCACAGAAAGTCTGCACTTTTAGTTCCACTGAAGTTCTGGCTGTTTTCTGGCTGTGAGTCTAGAAACCAAATTGTTCATCCTGCAGCACTCTGTGTGGCTCCTGTCAGCTTGAACTTGGTTTTGTGCTGGTTTGAGCTGGGCTGCTTGACCTCCTGCTGAGTTCAACCCGGCTCCCCCTCACTCTGACACTGGGAGCAGCTAGATGAAGCCAGCCCACAGCTACTCTGTGTTCTGAGTTTAGTTGGGCCCTCTCCAACGTGATGACCAGCCCTCCCCTGGGAGATGTCTGAAATGAATAACTCACCGGCAGCTGCATTTTGCTGTGTCCACTGCAGTTCCACTGGTGTGTTTCTCTGTAGAGGCCTCTGTGGTCACCAGGCCACCAGTAGTCACCATATTTCCGTGCAGCAAGCCGGAGCTTAGGGAGAAAGTGTCATTGCCACCTCCTTTTTCTGAGTTGACCTCTCTTTGCTCTTCCCATGGGCTTCAGTTCTCACCTCAGATCATTACTGAGTCCTGCTGACCCACTTCCCTCTTTCTCTTCCTCATGTTGCTATGGTCCAGTGTGTGGACAGCAAATCTCAGAAGGGCTGTTTTCCTGTTATTCACCACTCTGCCATCTTCTTGGAAGTCCACTTGCCACTTTCTGAAGCAGCTATGGGAGTCCTTTTTCATGAGCTTCTTTGGTTATGATGCTCTGGCTGCCTCAGTCTTGAATTGATTCAAAACATTTACAAGCAAATAAATAATACAACGGAAACGAGGATACAATATAGAAAGAGATACTTCACTGAAGAGGATAAACCGATGGCAAATAAACACATAAAAAGATGTTTGATTTCACTAGCCATTAGGAAAATGAAAATCATAATGATACATTACTACACACCTATGGGAATGTTCAAAATAAAAAAAATTAGTGAGAATATCTAACAGTGGCAAAGATGAAGTGAAACTGAATCATACAGATTAGCAGTGATTTGCTTTCTTAAGAAAATAAGCTTGTAGCTATGATCTGATCTAACAATTTTATCCTTGGGTACTTATCACAGAAAAATAAAACTTTATGTTTGTAGAAAAAATGATTTGTGAATGGTATTGTACCTTTATTTATAATAGCCACAAAGTGGAAAAATGAACGTGTCCTTCAGTGGATAAATAGGTAAATAATCTGTGCTGTTTCCATACTATGGAATAACACTCAGCGGGAAGAACTAACTATTGATACGTACAACAACTCAGAGGAGTATTCAGAGAGCTAGGCTGAGTTAAAAGTCCAGTACTACAAAGTACTGTACATGATTCCATTTATATAACATTCTTGCAACGATGAAATCATTGAAATGGAAAACAGACTAGTGGTTTCAGGTGCTAAGAAGGTGTGGAATGGGAAGGAAATGGGATTGGTTATAAGAAGATAACAGGAATCCTTATGAGGGTAGAAATGGTCTGTACCTTGACTACATCATGTAAATACCCTAGCTGTAATAATTTGCTTTGCATTTGGAAGATGTTACCATAGGAAGTTCTCTGCACCGACTTGTGTCTCCCACTAAATTCATATGCTGAAGATCACGTCCCCACTGTAATGGTAGTTGTGGGACATTTAGTATATACTTAGGTTTAAGAGAGGTCATGAAGGTGAGGCCCTCAGAATGGGATTAGTATCCTTGTAATTAGAGACGTGGTAGAGATCGCCCTCTCTCCCCACCATGTGAGACCCCAGTGAGGTGATGACTCTAGGAAATGACCACGTTGGTACCTTGATCTTACACTTTCAGCTTTCAGAACTGTGAGAAAATTGATTTTTACTATTTTGGCCATCCAATCTCTGGTCTTTTTTTTGTAGCAACCCAAGTAGACCAAGATAGAATGAACTGAGTAAAGATATTTTGTCTGTCTATGTTATTTCAAACAACATTTTGTCTGTCTACGTTATTTCAAACAACCTCGTGTGAATATACAAATGTATCAGAACCAAAAAAGGTTTCATTTAAAAGAGTGCATTTTTGCATGAACACTGAAAATTTATCTACTTTGGGAACTGTCTTTGAAATGCTTTAGTATGGCATAAGACAATAGCTCCCATTCATATGGAACTTTACATAAAATGTCCTGCCCCACTGGTAACAGAGTGGAACTCTGTTACCAGTGGGGCAGTCACAACTTTTTCAGAGATGAGGAACTGAAATCTTATGAACATCAGCTACCTTGAAAATCATTGCACCACTAATGAAGGATGGAGGTTTTGACATCTTCAAGAGACTTTTTCTATTTAAAGAAGCCTACCTTGGATATCATGAATTTACTTAGCCACAGAAGAAGCAATATTGCCTTGACATCCCCAAGGATAACATGGAAATCCTTGGAGGAATTAAGTAGCAGCATGTTAGGGCTACAAAGATCAGGAGCAATGTGGTTTTCCATCTGACAGCAAAGTGGACTAGAGCAGTTTAAGATTAAGGGTGAATCTGGACCCTGAGCCACTGAGAAGGAAAAGGAGTTGCACGTTCAAGGGTGTCAGGAGTATGCAAGGGTTAACTTCCACTCTGTTACTCTGGCCCAGCTCCCTAGTTTAGGCTTTCCTGTGCACACACTCTACATACAGAACATGTAGAAAAGACTGGCTCCACAGAATACGTTCAAGTATAAATATGTGAGGAATGCATGGAGGAAAATAGTGATTCTCTGTTTGCTTTTCATTAGGAATGGATGCCTGATACTCACTGTCTCCAGCAGAAAATCAAGGCCAGTTCCTAAAACTCAGTGTTTCACTGTGAGACTCTGCCAGGTTTGTAGAAAACATTATACATTGCAAAAATAATGGCAATGGGCTTTGTGGTCCTTCACTCCAGCTGTATTCCCAGAGTTGGGAATCAAATGGCAGGTTCTACCTTTCAGGCAAGAGCCCAATGTATTATTTTGCACTTGAGAATTCAGAACAGAAAGAACTTCCTGGGTAGTTGTTATTTTGTGAAAATACACAGTAAGCTAACTTTATTGAAACAAGAGCCCACTTGGATGTAAGATCGATGTGTGACCCACCATGGCATTCAGCTCACTGTTATTACTTTAATTTCCTTTTGCAGGCTATAAACCACCAAGGTGCTTTGACAAGAGGCTTGTTAAATGTAGAATGGAACTGAGTTATTCACTGTGGTGAGTACATCTATGCAAAGCAAAATTTTACTTTCAGGTAGTTTGATGGCTCCCTTGAGCCTTACATGTAACCAGAGCTGTAGTAATCAGACGGTCCCCAAGGTTAACCAAAGCCACAGTTTTACCCAGTGGAAGTGCCACAAGCCACAGTGCACAAGCATTGCATTCCTGGTACACCGGTGAGATGACAGACAACATAGTTTTTGCCCCATTATCTATCAAGACCTTCAGGTCTAATATCATGGCCGCAGAGGGGAAGGTGGTTGAATAGAGGCAAGGAATCAGTTGGGACATTTGTTATTATCTGGTCCACAACACTAGAAGCTAGTGTTCATTAAATTGCAAATTTATGCCAGACACCAGGCCAGCGTCTCTGCAGGGGTTAACTCCATTTATCTGCACAAGAACTGAAGAGGTAAATTATTTTAGATCCACATGTTAGGGGAGAAAACTGGACAGGTGAATACCTGTCCTGGGATTGCATCTCTGGCAAGCACAGGAATTAGAACTGCATACAAATCTTGCCCTTAAAACCCAAAGTCTTCCCCTGTTCAGTATGATTCCCTGTTGCCAAAACTCTTCAAGGACCAAATTCTTGAAGGATTCGGAGAATATTGTGTTGGAAAAGAACATAAGAATATTGAATTTTGATTCTTAGTCCCTACAGCTTTTAAAATCTACTCTGATATACTCAGCGAATAGCAAATAAAATGAATCTGCTGCACTAACTTTCTTTGAACGGGTTTTAAGAGTCACATTTACGGTTGGTGCATTTTATCTCCTCGGTAAAATAAGTCCAGATTACTTGGCTGGTCCATACTTAGTGTCTTCAGAAACCTAGTCTGTTTTGGTGGCAGGAGCAAGGAGACTTGGCTCCAACCTTGACTGGAAATTAATTTTGCAGTTATTGGACACATCAGTTCTGCAATCTGTGCTATCTTTTCATGTGCCCAAAAGACTTAGCATCTGAATATTTACCATTAGAAATGTTTACAGATGCAAATAACAAAACACATGAATAATGAGCTAAAAGTATAAGGGATATTTACCTCACACAAGTATGAGGGTGACAGGCCAAAGGATAGATCAGCAGCTCAAAAGTGGTATCAAGACCAACTCTCTATCATTCAACTCTATTACTTGCTGTTTTTTCATGCTCACACTTACTGGTTTATGGTCATAAAATGGTAGCTGCAGCTCTAGAATCATGTCCATTCTTGAAGAAGGAGCAGAACCAATGACCAATCCTTTGTGTCTATTATTTTTATCAATAAGCATACTGTGTTTTTCAGAAATCCCATAGTTCATTTCTCCTTATAGGCTCATTATCTAAAATTGTGATCCCTTGGTTACCCACTCATAGCTAAGAGACTAAAAAAACAAGTGCCTGGATTTTCAGCCTTGACATTAAAAGGAAAGAGGGAAAAGTTCAGAATGGCTTTTGTACACAACCGTTGTCTCTCATATCCATCAAAAGAGATTTTCTCACTTTTCCCTTCTTGGTCTTCAGCAATTTGTAATCAATATTTTAGGCATTGTATATGTATAGCCAACATTTTTCTATGAAATGTCTCATGTATCAATTACAAAAATGCAAGGGGAATACCATCTTTGATGAATTACTTCAATGCAGGAAAAAACCCACCTATGATCTCATGACTGATACATCTTTGTGTCATTTAAAGTAGCCTTTTATTTTTGTGTTCTTTTCCTGTTTCAACAGCTAGTAATTAGACACGAGCTATGTGTAAATAATGCCAGAACATTTGGGTGAAAAAGAAAAGAAAATCAATTATCTGGATGTTTTGTCTACGTACTACCAAAATATGTAGCATTATGTAGACAAAACACCCAGATGACTGAATATTTTACTTTTCACCCTCACTGCCAAATTAGGGATATACGAAAAAAAGGCATAGCAAATTTACCTGATTTGTAGAATGTGAGGATTATTTCTAAGTTTGATATGGGAAAGGAGGATAATTAATGACATGGATCAAATACATTTTCAAAAATTCTAGGCCATATTAGATGAAGGTTATTATGACAAATTATTACTGATCATAGTAATGGTGGGTCCATTATGAGATACTTAATAAAAAACATACAAACCATTTTTTATGTGACACCATGTTTATTTTGTAGATGAAGCAATGCATTCACAGAGCAGAACACTGATTACTAACACTCGCCTTTATATCTTGGAAGAACAGATGTAAAAACTAATTCTGCTGGTTTAATCAAAAGTCAATTTATTAGTACAAATTCACTAATTATTTACTTTTGAGGAGCCAGGGGTTATTGTGGTTACTTCGTCATATGCTACCCATCAGTTCATTTATTCTTCATTAGCTCTGTTTAGTAGCTATTGTTATTCCTGTTTTATAAACAGAAAAATAGGTCTGGCAGATGAAGGGAAATCTCCAAATTCTCACAGAATGAGCATTTTTATAAATAACATGATGCTTAAATTTTTTTCCCTTTGGCCTGCCTTATTCTGAGTGCAATGAGCATTTCAGAATATCAAATTTCTAAAATTTGGTAGTCACAATTGCTAAAACACTGGGGATTATGGCCAAATGCAGTATGTCATGCTACTTAATGTCATGTGCTGTTATTCAGATTTTTCCATATTTCCTAATCTAATATACCTAATTGAGAGCTAAACTTGATGAAAAAGAGTATTAGTATCCAATGGGAATATTTATTTTATCCTTGAAAAACCTGATAGGGCAATGCCCTTAAATACCATCTGAACAGCCTCACAGAGATAACAAATTAAGTTTTATGACTCACTCTTCCCAATTCTCCTTAAGAGGACAGTTCCAAGTTCAGTACACAGAGATCACCAGGGAAACATTCTGTCTTCAAGGTCAGTCTCTCATTTTTCTGGCAGAGACTTAGCTGGATGGGATAGTAAGTGAGAAGGAGAAAAACTTGGAGCCAGCAGATGTGTGATCAGGACCCAGTGGTCTTGGACTTTCCAGGTCAGAAATCTGTCAAAAGTATCATCAGTAGAGAAATGGGTCAGCAGAGGAAAGCTGTCAAATGTTCCACTTGGGTGATGGTTCTGCATTACTCACAGCAAAGAAACTCATCCATGCGATAACCTCTGAGCCTGGCAGCCACTTCCTTGGATACAGGATTGTTCTGATTTATCAGTGTGGTATCAAGGCTGAAACAAAATTCTTGTCTACAGTACAAACCCTCATGCAGCTCCTGACCAGGAGCTTTAAGGTAAAGCTCATATATTCCTATTGTTAAAAATTCAACATCCTTGTATTAACACAGTACGTTTTAAACCTGCACTGGGTTCTGAAATTAGATCTAGTAATGGTTGCTTGGCTTTGAGAAGATACTAAAAAGCACCGAATTGTACACTTAATAGAGTGAATTTTATGGTATGTAAGTTATATCTCAGCTTAAACAAAAGTGTGTTGGACTAGTTCAAACAGCTTATTGGACATCAAGTAGATCTTACAAAACAGTGTTTTGGTAATATAAATGTAAATGAAACAGGAACATATGGAGTAAATTTTTGCAAAATTGCACATGATTTCAAAAATTAAGGGGGAAACGTTCTTGGCAAAACCAAGTTGGTTTTATCTAATCCAAAATATTTGAAAAATAAATTGAGACATTTCATAAACCAAAATACAGCTGGTTTTTCCATCCATTATGTATTTGTTATGTACCGTCCTTCTCATTACATAAATTTCTATTTAGTTTGGAAGTTTCAGACAGGAGGTACCCAGGTACAGAGCTATAAATACTAAGGATATCATAGAACACAAAGCAAGGTCATGTTGTGGAAAAGTGTTATAGTATATTAAACATTATTTCCAAGGAAATATTGTTTGCAGAAACAAAGGAGAAAGTCTTTTATAACAGCCTCTGAATAAAGTTCAAGAACACAGAATAAACAAAAATCTCTGAGACTTTTTGACCAATTTTGCATGTTTATATCTGGTAATCTGAACAGCTAATTTGAAAATAACAATATGCAATATAACAACCATTGTTGAATTCCTAAAGAAAAGTCTCTGAGACCCTTTTCAGAGCCCAAACCATCTCCATCGTATCTTGGCAATCTCTGGATGTGTAAGTGCAGTTATTAATTCAAATGAAGTCTTCTGTATGACTGTAAAACAGTGTCACAAGAAATGGTAAACATTTACACATATATCAAATTTTGAAGTTATGCAACCATTTTTAACCATACACACACACATACACATACACATAAGTTTTCTTCCTTTCTCTTCTGCTAAATCCTAGACTGTAAGTATCTGAGCAGAAATTCTGAGTGTCTTTATAGCAATTTAATTCAAATGCCTGATTGACCCTTTGAACCTGCAAAGATGTGTTAAACAAGTGCTCTTGATGGTAGTAATTTTAATTTCCTTTACTTTGTTCCCTGTCATTTTCTTAAGAAAATTTCCCCTGATTACTCTGTACCCACCACCTCTCACTCTCTAGTCACTGCCTTTTCTGAAGTTTACTTCCTGCCATGGCTTAGCACGACCTTACATTTTATAACTCCATTTGTTTACAGTCTCTCTCACACTGCGGTATTACTCTATGGGGGCAGTTTAGGGATGTTCCATCTCTCTCTGGTCATTCAAGGACAAGTTATTAGAAGTTATAGAGCAGTTAGAGCCTGGATCACTCAGTAAGTGACATTATCCCCAAGACTGCAAAGAAGAAATATTAATGGAGCATGTGTCATCTCAAAGGAGCAATTTATAAGTAACTGAGATTCTGGCTTACAAAAGAAAAATACATACAGTTGCTGGATCTAGTTTATGCGCCTTCCCAGATTTGCTTAGATCTGGTACTCGAAGGGCTTTGGAAACTTGCCTGCCTCTTAGTCCATATGGAATCAGCAATGTCTGTTTTCTCCTAAGATTATGAAGCATCCATAATGATGCCATCACATACCTTTTTAATATTCTTTACCTCAACAACTGGAAAGAGGAAAATTCCCCTCTGCTGCAGATTGTACAAAGGCCTTAGCTGAAGCAGGTATATCTCCAAATGACTCCTCCATTTTCCTCAGAGGTTATCCCCACTCTTTCTCATCAAGCTATAAGGCAACACTTAACAGCCTGAGACAAATAAGATGTAAGCATTGTAACAAATAGCAAGGCAGGAACAGAAGAATCAGAGTAGTTGATCTATAGCAATGTATGGTGATAGTGGTGGTGTTTGGAAAGAACAGAGAAGACAGAGATCTTTACCAGACTCTAGGATCACTTGATTTATATAATTAAAAATACCACAGCTTGGTGAGCTGAAGGATGATCTCAGCAGTTGCAAGGAAAATTCAAGTTTCCTTACTTTGCTTCTAGATCTAAGTTAATTCACAGCCTGAGAGGTAAATGACGCAAAGTGATACTTGACAAGTGGGTTAAGATAAATAGGGTAGATTTTTCCCTGGACCTTCCACAAGAAAAGATCTATGGCCAGTTCCTAGAGGAATCATGCACTGGTGAAAGGACAATATTCAAATATTTGAGACCTGTCACAAGATTTGGGGCTGACACTGACCTCATTGAAACTAAAACGCCTTCAAGGTCTCCTGGTTGGGTTGGATACTTCAGAGAGATTTGTGGAGAAGGCACAGACAAAGAAAGCTCCAAGAATGTGGGTGGGCATAGGACTGAATGGACAGAGTAACTTTTGAAAATAGATAGGATAAATGAAAACAGTAATTTCACATATTTAGAGAAGTTAGCAAAGACAAAAATAGATGGCAAGGTAGAAGTTAAGGAGAAAAGAATTTAAAATAGGAAATGGCTGGTCAATAAACATTTTGTGAAAAGATCTCCATTTGTTCTGAGGATTAACTTGGGAGCCCTTATTTCCATTTGTACAACAGCAGAAAACAAGTCTACCCACAGCTGTTTATGAGAAAAAAGGCAATTATTCTTTTTCTTTTTTTTTTAATTAGTTGTGTAGGAAGAACAGGGAAGCCTTCATAGAATGAGACGAGGGCAGGGAAGAACAGATGCACAAGGTGCAACTTTGCTTATTGGGACAGGTATTGAGAACACTGTGAGAAAGACTAGTTTAGCCCCAAGTTCTACCCCAGTGGAGCAATTTGGCCATGGCATATGGATTAAAACTGGAAAGGTTCTGGGGAGTCATTAAACAGAAAAAGGAGTTTGGGAGATTGTTTTAGCCTGGGTTCTTTAGAAAATGAGCCTACAGCAACATTTGTATGCTGACACTCTCAAGTTTTGCAAGCTTATGCATGAGCTAAAGGAAAAGGGAAAGTACTGGGGGCAAAAAGAGAGGGCAAATATCATTATGAGTCTGTACGTTACTTAGGTGATCAGATGTTCTCAAGAAAACACAATTTTTCAGCCAAGTAGCATATCACTAATTATTAAAATTGATAAATGAATTTATCAGTCAACATTAAAAATGGAATACGTATGTTGTCAACAAGCAATTGTAAAAATAAATTGATGGAAAAAAGCATGAGTTGTGTCTATTATATGGTTAGAGTAATCCACCTCCACCTACAGGGGAAAACAATCTGGAAATGCATGTCTTGGTTACTTTTCTCTTGTTGCTGGGACAAAATACCCAACACTCAAAGAGGAAAAGGTTTATTTAGCTCATAGTTTGTGGAAGTTTCGGTCCATAATCAGCCGGCTCTAAAGCATGATGATATGGCAGAGGGGCAACAGTTCACGGTGGCAGAAGACAGCCAAAGCAGTAGGAGCAAAAATGACTGGGGAGAACAAGACTGTTTTCCTACCTTATATTATAGGTAGGCTATCCACCCTAAAGTGGGTGTAGCGCTCACGCCATCTCTGTGCCCTGCTCTTGCACAGGCTCAGGATGTTTACAAAGTGGGGACCAGGGTCACTTAGTTAAACTTGCTGAGTCACTTAGTTAAACTGAGTCACTTAGTTAAACTATGCTGAGTCACTTTGTTAAACTTGTAAACTTCTCAAGTTGACATTATGAATCAACTATTACAACATCCTAGAGCAATAAAATAGCCACCCTAGGGCATGTCCTCTACACCCTAGGATGTAAAACTGCTGAGTTACTTAGTTAAGCTTCTAAACTTCTCAAGTTGACACAGTGTATCAACCATTACAGTACATTTTTATAGTCATCTCTGAATTTTCTGTTATTTAGAAATATTTTTCATAACATTTTCAAGAAACTAACCTGAAAAATATGATGTTAAAGAATCTAATGTGGCCATTTCTGCATCGTTGGTAAATTATCCTCTGAATGTTTGAAAACTTTGGTTTCAAAAAGACAGTGTAATTTCCATGTGAAGTTATCAGCAGAACCATTTCAAAGTTACCTCTTAGGCTTTGGTAAGACATCTCTCTAGGGTCCCTAAACTTAACTGTCTTATAATGCAAGACATCTTTTCTTAGTTATCTCCAACATGACACCTGCATTTTGTTTGTCCCTTTCCTACCAGTTTTTTTCACACTTCCATGAATGACTCCTTGATACTTCTCTGAGCTTTATGTAACACATCTGTTGACATGAATATAGGGACAGGATTTCAAGAAGTTGAGGCAAATTATTCACATTTAAACAGCCTTGAAAATCAATTTCACTTTCCTAAATGACTAATAATTGATAAAAATGTTTCCAGAAGAAATGATAAATGGTTGAGGTGATGGATAGATTTGATTATTATAAAATGCAGTAGTACCTCAGTTCACAAACTTAATTTATTCCATGATTTTGGGAAAGATGACCACATTTACACACTTCACAAATGAAAACAAAATTTTGCCAAATGCTTTTATTTGTGAAAAAAACACAACAGTTTGCACTCAAGAAAAGCATTCATGAACTGAGATACCATTTTTTGCATTCATGTAATGAAACTACACTGTATTCCACAAACATGCACACCTATAAACAACTTATAAATATCAATTATAAATAATTTTTAAAGGTGTTTGTTTCTGAGTCTAGTGGTCATCCCTAGCTGTTACTTCTTCCCAAAAACCTGGGAGTGATTTATGTGCTAAGTTTGAACATTTTCAAAAAGATTTTCATTTAAAGGCTGGTAGACACCAGACTTGAGATGTACTTCTGGCTTACTGAACTTTTTCACAGTTTAACCTGAAGCATGTAATGATTTTTTTTAAACCAAAATGCTACAGTATTTAAACCTTCAGAGAATTCTTCTTAATAATATATAAAAATTTTGGAACATGCAATAAGAAGCATTTGGGGCATCCTTCAAATAATGTAGGCCATTATTCATCTGCCCCATCTGTTTACCCATGAAATCCTTATACTGTATTATACACATGGTCATAATAAATACAGTAAAGTATCTGGATCTGTGCAAACTTTTTCTTTGTTATTTTTTATTAGCTTAATATAGTAGAAAGTGAAAATTATTTATTCAGTGAAACTGTCACATTTTCTGAGTCATTCATTCAGTGGTGCTTGGTTAATTTGATTTTGTTGGGCATTTTTATAAACCTGATATATTTACCCAGAGGACTTTTGGCACTAGCAGCATATTAAAATCAGAAAAAAAAAAAAAAAAACTATCTACCCTAAAATTGGGAAGACTCAATTGCATCCAGATGAGGACCAAATCCACTTCAGATTTCCAAAGCAAATACAATTAATTGTGTCAAAAACTAATCCTTTGGAGACTTCTGGAATGTGTATTTGTTCCCATTCTAATTACTATGACATTTTAGTGACCCTATTTTACATTATCTGCACATTCTTCCATGCTCCTTTTCGTCTTTTACGGGAGTGGTTCATTAGCGTCTTCTTTTTTTTTTTTTTTTCTGATTCACATAGTTTTTTTGGACCCACAAAAGAAAGGGAGAATTGAGGCAAATATATAGCGGATTTGAATTTTTTAAAATCATGCTTGACAAGTTTATATCTCAGTTTGTACAGTGCTATATGCCCCTGAGTAGTTTTTTTAGCTTAGGAAGTTCCTTGCCCTGCTTCACCTGGCAAAGGACAATTTATCAGATGACTCTCTTTAAGTGATCCTTTGCATCTTATCTGCCTGAGGTTAGGTGCACAACTGTGAGTGGCAGTGCCGGGACACATACATGGGTCACAGTCCTCAGGAAAGAAAGACTTATGCATAATAGAAACAAAAATGACCGATGTGTGGAGCATCTGGGATGACCCATGGAGGGAGTGTGTTGTATCTGTAATGCGTTCCGTTCTAATATAAGTCAGCACAAAAGGTCTGGAAGTACTGGTTAAGTATTTAATTAACATCAAGTTTACACAATTTTAACTAACCTACTGACCCACTTAATCCCCCTGGCCTACACTTTATTCTCCACACATGCTCTGTCCCTAGTATTCCTCCCTTTGTGTAATGACAGACTTACTCAATCCTCACCCATTGAGAACTCATTTTTAAGCAACCTCATCCAACCCCCAGCAAATGTTTCACTATTGTGGGTTAAAAGTTGTTCTCCCAAAAAATATTTCCCTGTCCTAACCCCTAGCATCTGTGAATATAATCTTATTTATACAACAAATCTTTACAGATGGTCACGAGATCCAATGGCAAATATTATCAGAAGAGACAGAAAAGGAGAGGACACAAAAACTGTGAAGGCAGAGATAGGCATAGGAGTGATGCGGCCATAAGCCAAGGAATGCTTATAGCCACCAGAAGTTGGAAGAAGTGAGGAAAGACTCCTTCCCAACTCCCTTAGAGGGAATGTGGTCCTGTTGACACCTTGCTTTCAGAGTTCTGGTTTCTGAAATTTTAAGAAAATACACTATATATTGTAAACTGCCCATTTTCTCGTACTTTGTGGATCAGCCCTAGTTGTCCAGTACATATGGCAAGAGAGGGAACCTGGGGTCATTGCTCCAAAGGTATTGATTAATCAAGCAATTTAAAAAAACTACTCCTAACTTAGGTACAGCTAGCAGGGATGGAGTAACACATGGACTGACATATTCCAGTGGTATATAAACATTGTGAATGGCTTTTAGCCTGATCATGTTGATTGTTAAATGCTTTGAGTATCACCTGCGGTTATTTCTTCATGTAGCACTCCACCTAACACAGCACAGATGCGAGGGAGACTTTAGTAATATTGTAGAAAGTGAATGACCAGGAAGTGAATGTAGGAAGTAAATGAATGAGCAAGTCTGTGAGCCATTCGAGAAAGCAAGTAATTATTTGTTAGGAACAACTTACTTTGGACCATGAGCATTGTTTCTACTGTTGATCATATTTATTACTTTGGCTCCTTCAGAAATAAAACCCAGCATGGGTTGGGGATGTAGCTCACTGGTAGAGTGCTTGCCTAGCATGCACAAGGCCGAGTTCCATCCGCAGTACTACCAGTAAATAAATAAATGAATAAAATCCTGCATCAAATGATGAACATTTAAAAGAATGTGAAATGAATGCTAAAGACAGTTTCCAAAGGAAGTTCTAGAAATTAATTGAGAAATGAAGTGTTGCTAGAAGAAGCAATAATACCAGCAAGGATAAATACACCTCAGTTTATCTGGTTGGAGCATGCCATAGCGTTAGCACTGTGAAAACAGTTTTTTATTCAGACTTGCAATGTGTTTTTAATCCCTGTGCACAAGTTTGGATTTCTAGACCTTTGAGCAGACAGCATTTTCAAAATCTCTTGTAAATACAGGGTAGTTCTGAGAATACAAAAAGACTGTGATACTTGTATCCTAAAAGGTTAAATTTTATATTTCTTTATTTTCAGACCCATTAAATAAATTTCAACAGAAGTTATTTTGTTTTCCTAGAGCCAAATATGTTCTTAACTTGAAAACAAACACATTTTATGAGCTGAATGAACTCAGGAAGCTACCTACTTTAAAAATATTCTCAAACTGGAATGAAAATGTTGACCAAGTTCTATACCTGGCTGGAATCTTCCTATTTCTTTTGACAGCTTTAGCTAATTTTATTTACTATATTGAATGCTACTTTAGCACCAACAAATAAGCTGACATGCCTTTTGTACATAAAATCCTGATTCTTCTTGGTAGTTTAAAAAATTCTGATAGGTATAAATATGTTAATGTATACAATGCCAGTCACATTTGTAATTTATGTAGCCTGGCTCTATAGGTCTTTAAAAAGAAATTTTAAGGATATCTCTAAATGGTGTCAAATAACTGGAAAGAAATTCACCTGAAAAGAAAATAATTTAATGTCACAACCACAAACAGAGATTTGTGGTACTATATATTTCAGACATATATACTGTAGTTGAAGCAGAGTTTCACACCTTTATTCAAATGTTAAATATTGGATTTAGATGTAGATAGATTTCTCTCTCCTTCGAATATTCCAGGCACTAATCAGGGACTTGATATTCATGCATATACCAAAAATGTTTATTTCTCATGTCTACCCCTGCAAGGCCCAGTGCAAACTGATGAACACATTCTTACCCTGAATTGGAGTATAGTGTCTCCAAGGTGTCTTTGCAATCTAAGATTCTGTGATTTGAGATGACCCTGGAACAAAACAAAACAATCAAAATGAGTTCGAATAAAATTTTTCAAATAAACTTTCATGGGGCATCTACCGTGTGCCAGGAATGAAGCTAGTAAGTCTTGCATATGACCCCAGTCTCTCATGGATGCTGTGAGGACTGTCGGGTCCCCTTTCAGGATTAACACATTCAATCTCTCATCTGCTGAGACTGTGGGAACAGCTCCCCCGCCCCAAAACTGACTTTGAAAAAGAAGCTGTCTTATCCTCATGTCTTTCTTCAGCGGGTGGGGGTGGAGTCACCCAATACCTGGACAAAGACCTGCCTGTTTTGCTTCACTTTGGGGTAACTCTGAAGGGTCACCCCACCTCTTGTAGAGCTCTTTATGGGACCATTTTGGGCCTTTTGCATCTCAGTTCAATATCTCATTCTGTCCTGTGCTACCTCCTTCAAACCCTTCCAAGTGCTATGGCTGGGACACTCTCCAAGCAGCCTCCTTCCTAGCAGAAATAGCCCCTCAACTTCTTTTGCAGGAAACTTGACCTAAGTACTGGATGGACTCTTAAGCCTACTGCTTAGTGTCTATGGCAAGTGGAGCACCTTTTGTTACACTGTTGAGGTTAAGTTATTGGTTGGGAGACAAATGCTCTTCAGGGAGCTCTCAAAAGCTCATTGAGCAGTAAACATGGAATCATTAAAAAGTAACATCTTGAGCATGTGTATATATAAGGCTCTCTGGAAAGGGCCATGATCCCAGTCAGTCCCTCACTTGGTTCTAACCCAGTTAGAAAAGGATTGAGTCTACCAAAATGAATAGATATTGATTGATGGAGTGTCCCAGTCCTAAGAGTCAAGAAGAAAAGAAATGAAAGAAAGGGAGAGAGAGAGAGAGAGAGAGAGTGAGAAAGGAAAGAAAAAATGCATATAGATGTCAAAAGAGAGAAAATTTCAATTACCTAAGCTGAAAAATGCAAAACTGCCAAAGAGAAGGTGCTAGAAGACATAGTCAGGTAAGGTTAAGGGGTGGCTGGTGCTTTGCAGAGGCAAAGCCTCCAGAGCAAAACAGAGGCGGCGGATGTTATCTTAAACAGAAGCTCTCAGTAACTGCACGGGGAAAGACCCAGAAAGAAGACAGTTAGGCATAAAATGGACTCTCCAGAGTGATGTGAATGCAAACAGCTGGGGATAGGCAGAAGGTTGGTCCTGAGTCTCACAGAAAAACAAAAACAAAAACCAGACAGCCTTCCTTTTAAAGCAAGCCAAAGACAATCCTATCTAATCCAACCTTACATGGCAATTTCTCCGTCCTTGAAAAGAAAGTATTTGACATTAATATTTGAAATACCTCCACTGTGTATATAAATTCACCAAATAAGAAATTATCTTCACTTATAGTGGAGCTTTCTGTCTATGTATGCTCACCTTTCTTTGTCTATACATTTCCCTAGGAAATTTCCAGGACATCTTTAAAGTGAGGTATTTATAACCCTAGGGACTTTAACAAGATTTTGGTGTCTCAAATGAGCTGATCAGTGGCATCATCAGCATCTTTAAATAATGTCACTTTACCTGAGGTGATGTTGTCTCCTTTTGCTCCACAAGGAATTTTCAGAGCTCTGCTCTTTGTTTCTTGGCATAGGATCTCCTATTGTGCACCAGGGACAGAAGGCAGAAGAGCTCAGCTTTGCTACTGCTGCTGTTGCTAAATGGTCCTGTGGTTTGCAGCGAGGAATTCTGCCTCTAAGCTCCAGGTTTTCATTTTTTCAATCTATATTTGTATAACTCAGGGGAATGTTATCCACCAAAACTCTCAAAATGATGGAAATATTTTGTGTTCTGTGCTATCTAATACAATAGCAACATTCATGTATACATATCAATGAATGTTTAAATTAAAAATAACCTATTACAATAAAAGACACATTGGCATTAATCCCCTTCAAAAGACCCCCCTCATTTAGAACACTCTTATCCGTTGTTGTTGCGTTTTCTGCAGCAGTTCTGCAAGTCTGCTTTCGTGAGTATCTTTATGAGGTGGGATCAAAACTATAGTGAATGCTGTTGCCGAGTGTCACCCAATAGAAAGGCAGGCTCATAAAAGCATTACCGTGAGTCTTGTCCACTTTATTCACTGATCCGGCACCTTGTAAATTCTGGTTCTTCTGAAATCAAAAGGACCATAAAAGGTAAATGTTTTGGATTAATTCAGGTCAGTGAGGCAACCCAGACAACACAACAAAAGACACCATGAAAGAAGATTTCATTATTATTCATCTTCATTTCTTTTGTGCTTGATTTATAAGACATATCCTGGTAATGTTACAGTACCTTCTTATAGTTTTGGTTTTGTTTTTCTTCGTGGTTATATCTTAAAGACTCCCTTTTCCCTTACTGTTGTTCAGTTACTGCAAAGGCAGTGGAGGAAGATTATGGCTGCACATCAGTCTGTCCATCTTCTGAAATGCAGAAAGGTGATATCCTGGTGCTGCTCGGCTTCCAAGGACCACAGATGTGGAACAGGCCTTTCTGGTCCCATTCTGAGAATTTCTCTCAGCTGCACCCTATCACCATGCCACCGCTGTATATTGGGCACTGTGAATCAATGTATATTAATATTTATGACTGCATTTCTGATAAAAATATTAGAGCATTTTATTGACACTTTCATGGTTTCTTTAATGTGTGCTTTCCACCATCATTTCTACCAGTCTACTAGCAAAGAAATTCCTTGATCAAGGAATGGTTTTACCTCCAGCTTTGGTTGTACTGCATTAGGCTCTAAGAACTCAGAGCCGTCAGAATTATGGGTTGAGGGAAGGAATTTGGCCCCTGGTTTTATTTTTCCTCCCTTTTCTTCTATTCCTCTAGTTCCTCGTTAACTGGTTTAGCAAATTTAACTACTTAAACTATTTGTACTAATTTCTGGGAAAAGACTATTTAGATAAAGAGGAAGAAATATTGTATCTTACTTGTGCAACCAAAAATAAAAATCATGCCAAAGACGGGGAAAACGAAAGAGAAGTGAAAAAGGAAAGCAGGCATTTGGTATTTTTCTCTCCTATTACAAGGACTTTTCAAAATAAACTTATTCTTGTCCATTTTTATTTTTTCTGACAACTTACCAAAAGGTTGTTAAGGAAAATTAGTAAGTGCTTAAATCCTTGATTCATTTTTGTATTATTATTATTTAAAAAAATACTTGAGTAATAATGCATTTAAAATACTAGCTCTAATTTTTTCCAACATATCAGAAGCTTCAAATTAGATCTCACTTAGTTTGAACATTTCTCTATTTTCCTTAGATGACACCTTTCAGTGTGACTCTGTGTATTCCTATCATCACAGTGATGCAAACCCCATAGGATGTGCAATTAGTACTTAAAATTAATCATAGAGGTAATAATTTCTATAAACATTACAAGAAACTCAGAGTCAGTATAAAATGGAGAAGCAGTTTTCCAGGCATGTTTGATTTCAAGTTATTCAATATATTCATAAAAAGGGTCTCTACGTTCAAGAAAATTTGGACAGTGGTGTATACTAAATTTCTTTTTTTTTTTTTTTTTGTTTTTCTTTTTTTCTGGTACCGGGGATCAAACTCACGACCTTGCACTTGCAGGGCAGGCACTGTGCCTCTGAGCTAAATCCCCAGCCTTAAATTTCTTCATGAGGAGACACAACACTAAGCACACCAAAATAAGTATATCAAAATCTCTGAGAATTCCCCAAATCATTGAAAACCTCCCCACAAAGAAAATTCAAGGCTTAGACTGCTTCTCTTGTAATTCCTCAAAATTTACAAAATTACGCAAACTCAGAGGATAAGAAAAAGGAGGACACTTTACAATGTTTTAAATACTGCCAGCACAGTCTTGCTTCTAAAAATTAACAAAATCACTAAAAGAAAGAAAAAAAATACAGGTTGATAATCACTCATTAATATGTATTTCAGAAAATAAAACATTGACTTTGCATGCTTGAGTCTGGTGGTCTGAGCAACTGATTTGAAGGTTACAATATGCAGTGGAATTACGGTGGTGAACTCCTACCATCTTGTCTGGTGAAACTCTGTATTATCTTTAATGTTTTATTGAAGAATTATTTTCTTATTCTCTTTAGTGGTTTGAGCAATCTTTCATTCTTACATGTGGTAATCTGAGCAATGTAGGTGAGGATAGTGATATGCAAAGTAACAACCAGTGTTGATTTGCATTAATTTGCCTTGAGACCCTGTATCACTTTGAATGTTCTTGCTTTGATTTGTTTATGTTCGTGATACTGGTATGCTGCTACAGTTCTATTTTTTTGTTTGTTTGTTTCTCATGTACTACTCCTTTTAAAAAAATTTAAAAAAAACAAACAAAAAAGATATATATATTTCAAACATTAATAAGTCAAATTCATAAATATATAATCAAGAATAATACATATAAATTATATTATGGTTGCAGAAGTATAAAGATTTATTACTCAACAATTAATGAATGCCTTTCACCATATCAACTTTAAAAGCATAAGAAATATAATCATCTTAATATTAACAAGAAAATATTTGATAAAATTCAATAACACCTTTTAAAATACTCATAAGATAATGGACTGATAAAGACTAAAAATAAACAACATTTATTTAAAAATTACATAGCAAATGTTAAATTTGATGCTGACAAACTTGGAATGAGAAGGAAATACACAGTAGCACAACTTCTGTTCAGTGCTAACAGGATACCTCAGCCCATGCAATAAGGAAATAAACGAAAGTAAAAGGCATAGAAGTTGTAATTATTCACAGAAAACATTTTCATATACATTGAGAATTTAAAACAATTGAGTTAAATTATTAGAATTAGTAAATAAATTGTCAAAGTTATTGAAGAAACCTCAATTTGGAAAATAAAATACCAAAAAGTAAAGAAATGAAAAGGTCATTGGAGTCACAAAAGTGTCTCATTTTGATAATGCCTAATTTATTTACTTTTCATTTTGTTGCTTTTACTTTTGGTATACTATCTGAACATTCATTTGCTAAATCCAAAGTCATAGAAATTTATTCCTACGTTTAAGGTTTACAATTGTAACTTTAGGCTGTTGATCTCTTTTTGAGATAATTTTTGTATGAGGTAGTGGCTTCAAGGTCATTTTATGTGTGTAAATATCTGTTGTCCCAGCACCATTTGTTGTAAAAACTACTCTTTGCCCATCAAATGGTCTTGAAATCTTTTTGGAAAATTAATTGGCCTAGGAGACACGTGCTTATATCTAGATGGTACATTCTATCTCATTAGTCTATGTGTCTTTTCTTATGTTGTTATCACATTTTTTTTTATTACTATGGTTTTGTAGTAAGATTTGAAATTGGAAGTGTGGATCTTGTAACTCTGTTTTCTGTCCATATTGGTTTGGTTGTTTGGCGTCCCTTGAAATCCCATATGAACTTGAGTATCAACTTTTTCTGTTCTCAGCAAAAAGGCCAATAGAATTTTGGGAAAGATCACATTAAATCTATAGCTTACTTTGGTATTGTCATTTTAAGGATATTAAGTTTTCTCATACGCAAATGTAGAATTTCTTTCTATTTATTTTGATCTTCATAATTTCTTTTAGCAATATTATATAATTTCCAATGTATAAGTCTTGTACCTCTTTCATTACGTTTATTCACAGGCATTTCATTGTTTTGAATGATACTGCAAATGACATTGTTTTCTTAATTTCCTTTTGATTTTTTGCTAGTGTCAGGAAATACAACCATTTAAAAATCTTCCATATTGACCTTATATGCTACAATTTCCTGAATACATTTATGAACTCTGATAGTTTTTTGTGAGTTCTCTAGAATTTCTATGTGGCACCAAAAACATGACCTATAAAAGGAAAACCTGATGAATTGATGTTATTATAGTTAGGAAGTTTTGCTCTTTGCATACCACTGTTAAGGAAGTGTGGAGACAAGAGAAAATGTTTCATCTGATAAAAGACTGATCTCTAGACTATACAAAGTACTTCTCAAATCAGTAATGAGAAAACAAACAAGTCAATAAGAAATGGGTAAAAGATTTGAACAGTCACTTCACCAGAGAAAATAAATGAATGTCAAATAAGCAGGCGAAATGATACTCAACTCTATTCGTTGCTTCAAAAATGCATATTAAAATGATGACATCACTGCAAACTCAGTGGAATGGGTAAAATAAAACAGAATGATCACACTGATTTTGGCAAGAATATGAAGGACCTACGATTTGCACATACAGCTAGTAGAAATGTCAAATTTTACAAGCACTTTTGGAAATAACTTGAAATTT
>NW_004955426.1:4587138-4588038 GCF_000276665.1 Chinchilla lanigera | reverse complement strand
CAATCAAAGACTGTAACATGTAATAAAAAAAGAAACAAAATTGGAAATGATGCAGAGCTTCACCATACAAGATGGTAGGAATTCAACAATGGTTCTTATATTGCATATTGTTGTTTTCATATCAGTCGTTCTGATTACCAAATCAAACATGCAAAATTGGTTAAGAAAAAAGAAAATATTAAGCATTGACTGTTCCTTTCAATAAACTATGGACATCAGCAATACACCTATTCCAGCTATCCTTATATATACATATAAATTTTGTTTTTCATTTAAGAAAAACAAAACAACAAAAATAAATACATAAACAAAACAGCATAGAGAACAATAAAAATGATACAGAATTTCAAAACATGGTGATAGGATATTAACAATGGTTGTTATATTATATAATATCATCTTCAAAATGGTTGCACATATAACCAGATATAGGTATGCAAGACTGATAAAACAGTTACACCTTAACTGTTGCTTTCCTTTATATGAAGTAATTCTACAGAAGAAGAGAGATGTGAAGAACAAACAGTACACTTGCAAATGCAGACAATTGCAAATTTGGACTAGGAAATGGCAAAAAACCTTGAACTATTTATGAAATGGGAAATTATATAGTGCTAAGAAGACAAGAAAATGTGAATTTTATTTGCAGAGAAACTCTCACATTCACCCTGAACATATTTACTGTGGCTATTGAAAATAAAAGGAGGGTGGAAAAATTACGAATAAAATAGTCAGAAGCAGGAACAGAAATTAAAAGGAGAGCGATAACAATTTGAGTAAAATAAAAATTTCTCAGAAAAGGTACTACTTCATGAGAAGCTGGACAGGAAAAACAAAACAGAATAAAACCAGAGAAAACCAGAAATTGGCTTAAGCAAGTCAAACATTCCTATGCATTGT
>NW_004955426.1:4584372-4585899 GCF_000276665.1 Chinchilla lanigera | reverse complement strand
AATGATCACACTGATTTCGGCAAGAATATGAAGGACCTGCGATTTGCACATACAGCTGGTAGAAATGTCAAATTTTACAAGCACTTTTGGAAATAATTTGGAATTTGTTTTAAAAAAATTATTACGTTATTTTGTTTGGTTTAGTCATTCTATGCTCTGGTATTTAAGGGAAACGAGACCTTATATTCAGATGAAGACTTATACATAAATGTTCATAGCAGCACTATTTGTAATAGTTGAAACCTGGAGACAATGCAAATGTCCATTAGCAGGTGAATATATAAACGAATGAGGTATATTCCTACAGTGAAATGCTATTCAGTAATAAAGAGAACCAAATTATTTACACACACCCCTCGCACACCCACCACACACACACCAATCTCAATTACGTTAGTAAGAAAAAACAAGACAGGAAAAAGAACACAGATTATATTATATACAATTCTGTAAGTTCTAACTCCTCAAAAGTAACAGGAAACAGATCTCTGATTACTGGGGGACCAGACAGAAGATGTTCAGAAGGCCTCAATGAAGTGTCTGCAGGGGTCATTAGAGGACTTCTAAAGATGATGAAAATGCTAATTATCATGACTTCATTTTAAAACTCTGAAAATGGCAACATTTAAATAACTTGTTTATTTTAGGTAAACTATATCAAAGAAAGCTTTTCTTTTTAAAAAGTTTTTCATTTTAAAAAATTAAAAAACTAAGAAAACAGCAGTGAAAACAAAATCAAAACAATACAAAAACCACAAAAATGGGGGATCGCCAGTCTTTGGACGGGCGACTCACTCCCGGCCTCGGGGTTTCCCGGAAGGAGGGCTTCCGGCGCACAGGGAGCTGCGGGTGGGGAGCGCCAGCCTTCTGGCTGGCTAGCTTCCTGCCTGCTGGCTCCTGGAGGGTGGGCCCCCAGCGCACGGGGAGCCTCGGGCGGGGAGTACCAGTCTTCGGACTGGCGACTCACTCCCGGCCTCGTGGTTCCCCGGAAGGAGGGCTTCCAGTGCACAGGGAGCTGAGGGAGCTGCGGGTGGGGAACGCCAGCCTTCTGGCTGGCTAGCTTCCTGCCTGCTGGCTCCCGGAGGGTGGGCCCCAAGCACATGGGGAGCCATGCGGTGGCGAGCGCTATTGCGCGCCGCCCATAGTCCGGCTGCCGCCACTCAATTGGTATCTATCATGACACAGAGAAACAGTGACACAATTGGACCACCATGCACCAACTGCAGTTGCCCACCCACGGATGTGCGTGAATCATTGAAACTTTGAACAACCCCTCGGAATATATGCCATGCAACGGGCCACTCTTGCACCTGCCATTGGGAACCAGAAAGGTCCAGAGCCAGCGGAGGAGCAGCTGCTGAACAAGGACTCAGAGAACATGAGAATGCAGACTAAGCCCACGGAGTCAGAGGTCCAGTGGACTGGGGTCATGAGAGCCACTCAGAAGGTGTAATCCAGGAGGACATTGCACAATACCTGCAGAGACTCATTGGAAGCCATTCTTCCCCTGACAGTACAGGCTGTGGT
>NW_004955426.1:4517430-4581717 GCF_000276665.1 Chinchilla lanigera | reverse complement strand
AGAAGGGAAAGTTAATAACATATCACATACTCCAGTTACATTATGACTAACTGAATATTCCCAAAATAAAATAATTTGGGGCCTACAAGTCTATTGTTTTTATGCAAGACCAATCTCAATATTCACTTATTTATTCAATAACAAAAGTATTCACTGTAAGCTTACAACCTACCAGATAATATTCTGAGTGCCAAGGTTACATTGCTAAATAAATTGATTATGTAGTCTAACAGAATTTATGTACATTTATTATTTTATTAATAAATCACTTGTGCATATTTTTAAAACCGTTTCTTCCCATCCAAATACCAACCAGGCCCAACTTAAAATAGTTTCTTACTTAAACAAGATCGCAAACTTTGATATAATTCTGTCTTGAAAGGACTAACAAGTACACTGCGAGAATAGTGTCATCAGTAGCATTTTTTTTGTGATAGTTACTAAGAACTATTTCTCTTCTTTAGTTCACACACAAAGGATAGAAGGACTGCTTCAAGAAAGCCATATGCTTTCAAGAGAGCCAAGATCAGATAAATGCTTCCTAAAACTAAAATGCTACCATCAATTCTTTTCTTCCTCTCTGATTCTGCTGTGGTTCCTATCACTATCTTGGGTTGCTCTGGGTGAGAAAAAATAGAAAATCCACTGCCAGATGCACAGTTCAAAAGTCAGCATTATAGTATCATTGCCTAAAGAATTCCCAACACCAGGGGTTCCCCTCAAGAATGGCCGGCCGTGTTTCTTCGCAGTTCCTGCGGTGCGATGCGGGCAGCAGCTTCCTTAGGCGTCAGGCTGCCAGTAGAAACATGAAAGTGAGAAATTATCAGTAAAACCAGCACAGCTATCCTTATTGGGATTTCCTTTTAAAATAAAAAAATCAGGACATCTAAACCTTTCAGTTAAAGGCCATTTTCCTTCATTGGTGCTAGATGTGCCTGGTCAAAAAGTTTGGCTCAACAACCAAGAAAAACAGCCTTGAAAAGAACGCAGGGGAAAAAAAGAAAGGAAAAGAAACAGCATTCTACAGCAACAAAATATGGAAACACTCAATGTGTTTTTCTTTTGGTATAAAATATTTCATCTCCTCATGCAATGTTGCCTCTATGGGAGTTGTCTTTGAATTGGCATGGAAATAGCAAAGAATTAATGCATCACTGTATTTACAGAAAGTCAGAACTCTGTTATTCTTTTACAACTCTTCTACTCAAGTAAGAAGCCTAGTCCTCCTGTAATTTTTGACCTGGTATATGATAAGTAAAATACTATCATCTACTTTTGCCTTTTCTCTATCTGGAACAAAGATCTTCCTCATCCAAGTGAACTGAATTTTATTTCTCATTTGACCAAAACCGCTAAAACTTTCAAAGCATATTCTATTATACATGAAAATAGGTAATCTTACCTTTCATGAGAAGTAATTATCCATTTCAGTCCCAATAGAATACATTTTAAGTATAGCAATGCTAAATAAAAGCCACTAAGGCTGCTTTGCTCCATCTTCCCCTCCATATCCCAGCTACACCTACTCTCAACATGAAGAAGTGTGCTCTTTTCAACACAGCTGTAAGCTATCTTTTTAATCCTAGTGTTTTTTAATGAAAGCAAGGCCTTATCTTGTGCAAAATTTTGTTTATTTCCCCATAAAATGAAATTCAGTGTTTCCCTATATTATGGCAGATTGTTAGGTTCATGCAAGGTGTAGAAAATGAAGTGTTGTGACTATTTGCCATTATGTATGGTATGTATATAAGAAAGAAATCAGTTATGTCTTTATTTCTAAAAACTGATGATGAACCTTACAGTAAGAGTAGGCTTTGAACACTCTGCAGTACAGAATGGCAGAGAATATAAATGAGAGATCAGCTTAAGAAATAGACCACCAGGAAGCAGGTTAAGGTCAAAGCAAAAAGGCCATAGGATGTTAAGGTTGTCACTTTTTATGAAGTGCTAGCAAGGAAAAGGGTAAAACTGAAAGAAAAAAATACCCACTCTTTAGATGTCTTACTGGATGAATTTTTCTGACATGAGATTATGGAATATGAATGTTCCTGAAAAAGTCTTTTAATAGCTAGAGCCTACATGTTACCTTTTAAAAAATATTGATTTGCCTCCTGAAAAAGAACCCCCAAACCATAATTGTCTGACTTTGTGTTTAGCTTGGGCTAAAAGGCAAGTCCTATACATAGGAACAGGCCAATGCCCACCAAAATAACTCTTCAGCCAACCAGTTTCTCTTTGCCAGAAATAAAAACAAGCGCAATGCTTTCCTAATGTTCCAGTATTGAGAAAATGTAAAACAAAGACATTTGTCTAAGTCATGTTGGGCTTTCTCATTGGGAAGCCATCTGTCCCAAGGCCTCAGACCAGTTTTGGAAGTTAGAATTTGCATTTTTCACCTGATGTGTACCCCCTGAGAGGAAAGTAGCTCAGCTCTCTGGATTTGGCTTTATCATCTGTACTTAGGAAAACCCAGTTTTTATTTTAGTTTTATTTATTTATATTCAATGAAGCTAAAAAACAGTTTAAAGAGAAGTGAAACACCTTTCCCTTTGTTTAAGTCGTTGGTACAAATAGTCTCATGTGAAGATGTGTGTATCTCTGGAAACTAACTCCAGCTATTAGTTGCTAGTCCCTTTCAGGTTCAGGAATACTGGCCCGCCAGTTACACTGAACCCACTCAGAGAACCTGGCATCTATATCCTGTGTAGGGTTTTATTTCATGGATTCACTTTGAGATCATAATGTTAAATGAAATAAATCAAGCACATATCACATGGTTATTCTTTTTTATTTTAAAAAGAATGAAAACATACTAGCAAACACACATACATTTATAAAATAACACAAAAACAATACAAGCAATACTGAATTTCAGACAAGGTAAAAGGAAGCTTTTGGTAAATGGTCACAACTAGAGACCATACTCATAAGTGAAATAAATCAGATCTGCATAAGTAAACAACATATTATCTCACTAGTGTAAAATCCTGAAAGAGTGAATAAAAATTAGGATGTATGATTGCTCTTCCAAGAGAAACCCAAGATATAGATACAGTAAAGAGCAACTTATTATGTACAGTTTGGAGTGGGAATTCTGTAAAATCTAAGCCTATTACCACTTGATTACAAGGCAAAACAATAATAGATCTTCCTATAGGGCAAAAACCTCAGGTAAAAGGAGGAGCTCAGGATCATTTTAATATGTAGTAAGAATAAGGACAATTCTAAACTCAGCTCTCTTACTCAAAAGTTCAGTTTCTTTTCCCACTGCAAAACATACATGTTAGGGAAAGCACCAAGATGGTAGAGTGGTAAGCAGCAGAGAAAGAGCCTCTTTGAGAATCATCATCCAGACGCTGGAACATAGCAATGTGAGGAAGACAAGAAGGAAGGAAGTACATCCCCTGAACACAGGAAGGATTTGAAAGATGAATTGCAGCCCACACAGAGAGTAAAGAGAGAAACTTCAATGAAGAAGAAGGAGGTATCCAGAGGTACCTTCTCCCTGAGATAGGACTCACTGCATGAGAGGAATGGTTCAAACCTGCAGACACACAGTGATTAGTGGCAATCCCAGAGGCCTCCATGGAAAGATGCAGCAGTGGAGGGGAGTAGGAGACATGAAGAACTGCACTAGCTGCTGATGAGTGCTGAGGGCTGTCATCCCACTCAGGAAAGCAATTGGCCTGGAGCTATCTTGCTGAGGGGATGACTAAGATCAGAACTCAAAGCAGCTGCTGGCTCCATCTAGTTGCTCCCAGCTGAGCTCAGGCCCATGCAAGGTGCACTGACAGTTGCAGGCTGAATGAGTCCAGTCTCAGCCAGAAGATGCAGGCTTGCTGAGATTATCCACTACACCACCAAAGAGATACTGCTGGCTCTCTGGGATAAATCAACATGGATCAGGACTCTACCTCGACATGTTGTCTACCAGTGACAGCAGAGACATACCTGGAAATGGACTTTTTTCTTTCTTCTTTTTTTCTTCTCTCTTGTTTGTTTGTTGTTTAGTTTTTGTTTTATTTTTTCTCCTTCATTGTTTCATCTTGTTTTTATATGAGTGTGAATGTGGTCTCTAGCCTCTTTATGACTGTGATTCTATTATGTTCTTCTTTTTATCTCTTCTTTCTCTCTTTCCCTCCAATCTTCTGCACCAGTTTCCCAGTTAGCATGATCGCTCTTTGTCCTCCAGCTTTACTTTGAATCTCTTTCTCTTCTTCCACTTCTCCATTTTCTCCCTAGCTCACTTTAGATTTTAGCCCCTGAAGGCAAAATTGACATATTAAGGACTTGTATACTGCATATAATTTTCTGGTCTGTTTTAGATTTTGTTATATAACCACAAATCTAGTTCATATGGTCAGAGGTGGTAAATTAATGGTTAGCTCAGTTTGTCATTTTCTAGGCTATGTTTAATGCTATTGTCATTGCTGATGATACCAATATAGCCAAAAGTGATATAATTGTTGTAAATAGCCGTTCTTCCTGGTACTTCAACACTGAGCTAGACTAAGGGTCACAGAAAATACTGTTGTGCATTGCCAAAGAACTAGTGGCTGGGCCAAACTGGCAGAAACTTCTCATCTCCAACAAATTGAAGAGGTAAGATCTTGCAAGAGACTCAAAACCCCAAAACCAGCTACACATGGAAGATACCTCAGAGAAGCAGTCATTTCCTAAAGGTTCTAAATTCTGGCAATAAAGTAACCCACTATAAGCAATTTATAAGAATCATCCCAGGAATTAAACTAAAAAAGGAAAATGAGAAGACACTTAATCAAGATGCAACCTAAGACATCCAGCACACCAAAGGCAAACCCAGGGGGCAGTGAGTTGAGACAATCTGAAATCTACCCACCTGGCCTCTGTGGAGTGGTAACAACAAAGCAATTGAATGAGACTCTAGAAAAAATTTAAATCAGAAATAATTTCTCAGATAACTGAAGAGATTAAGACTACAATAAAAACTATGTTTAGTGACCCTAGAGCAGGTACAGCCAAAAGAATAGAGGAGATTAAGAAAATTATGGAAGCCATGAATGCTCAACATAGGAAAAAAACAATGGAATCCATAGGACAGATTCAAGCAGATATCCAGGAGAATAAAAATTCCATTGAAAGTATGCACAGCAAATCAAGCCAATGTGAGGACAGGATCTCAGATATAGAAGACAGCCTTGTGGTTAGCAATTGTGAAAAGGAGGATTTCTTAAAAATAGCAAGGGACCATGAGAAATCAATACAGCAGCTGCTAGATGAGGCAAAGAAGGATAATTTAAGATGGATTTGAGTCAATGCAAAAGCAGGAGATAGCAAAATGATGTAAAAAACTGTTCACAGATCTCAAGGCAGAAAACTTCTGATAGAGAAAAAGAACTTGACATACAGGCAAGAGAGACATATAGAACTTCAATTAGCCATGATCAAAAATCTCTATAGCTACGCGTATCATAGTTAAGATTTCAGAAATTTAATGTAAGAATAGAATCTTAAAAGCTATTAGGGAAAAGAAACAAATCATCTACAAAGGAAAGTCCATCAGAATCACAGCTGACTTCTCAGCACGAACCCTCAAGTCAAGGTAAGCTTGGCGTTAAGTATTTCAAGTTTAGATGGAAAACCATCTTCCACCGAGACTGATGTACCCCATAAAACTGCCTTTCAAATCTGATGAAGAAATAAGATACTTCCAGGCAAAGAACAGCTGAGAAGAGTTATGACCATGAAACCAATACACCAAAATAGTTTGAAGGATATTCTAGAAAGAGATAATAAGGACTACAACTCCATGAACCCCAGCAGAGGGAATTCACCAGGCAAGGCAGAAAATTAAACAGAAGGAGGGAAAAAACAGAGGGGGAGCCAACAACAAGAAAATAACATGACAAGGATAAGTCAATACATATCAGTTATAACCATCAATGTTAATGGTCTCAATTCATCAATCAAAAGACAGAGACTGGCAGAATGGATCAAGAAGCAAGAGCCAACAAAATACTGCACATGAGAAATATATTTAATTCAAAATAAAATTCATAGACTGAAAGTCAAAGGATATAAAACAACACTCCATGCAACAGGAACCCAGAAAAAAGCAGGGGTAGCCATTCTATTTGCAGACAAAGTGAATTTCAAGCCAAGACTGATTAAGAGAGATAAAGAAGGTCATTATATCCTTGTAAATGGAACAATTCAAAAGGAAGAGATAAAAATCATAAATATATATTTAACAAATATCAGTGCACACAACTATATGGAACAAATAATAACAGGCATGAAAAATCAAATAAGCACTAATGCAATTATATTGGGGGATTTCAATATACCACTGTCACAAAAAGACAAATCAACCTGACAAGAAAATAAAAAGTGAACTATTAGAACTGAACCAAATTTTTGAATAAATGGACTTAGGAAATGTTTACGGACTGTTCCATCACACAACATTGGGATATACATGCTTCTCAGCTGCACATGAAATGTTCTCCAAAATAGACCATATACTAGCTCATAGAACATGCTTAAGTAAATGCAAGGAATTTAAATTATCCCATGCATATTATCAGACAATAGTGGGATGAAATTGGAAATCAATGGCAAAAGAAACCACAAGAACTTTATAAACACATGGAAATTAAATAGCTCCCTCCTGAAAATCCAATGGGTAACAGATAAATTAAAGAAGAAATTAAACAACTTCTATAATTAAATGATAATGACAATATAACATAACAGAATTTATTCAACACAATGAAAGCAGTCCTAAGAAGGAAATTTGTAGCAATGAATAACCACATCAGGAAAAGAGAGCAAGTGCAAATACACAACTTAATGTTGAACCTCAAACTTCTGGAAAAAGAAGAAGAGGCTAAGCCAAAAGCTCATACAAGGGAGGAGATTATAAAATTCAGAGCAGAAATTAACACATCAGAAACTAAAAAAACAATATAAGAATCAATGAATCAAAGAGTTGGTTCTTTGAAAGATTAAGTACAACTGACAAACTCTTACCCAACCTTACCAAAAAAAGGAAAAAAAAAGACTCAAATCCATGCAATTAGGAATGAAAAGGGTGAAATCACAACAGGCCCTGCAGAAATCTAGAAGTTCATACATACCTACTTTAATACTTGTATTCTAATAAACAGAAGAAATGGACACATTTCTAGATAAATCTGAATTACCAAAGCTGAATCAAGGAGATATAAAAATCCTAAATAAATCATTATCAATCAGTAGAATCAATCATTATCAATCAGTAGATGAACTTAAAAACCTACCAATGAAGAAAAGCCCAGGCCCTGATGGATTCTCTTCTGAATTCTAAAAGAAATTTAACAAAGACCTAATGATACTACTTCTCAAACTCTTTAATGAAATTGAAAGGGAAGGAATATTCTCAAATTCATTCCTGGAAGCAAGCATTAACCCAATGCCAAAACTGGAGATGAACCCAACCAAGAAAGAGAATTAGAGGCCAATCTCTCTCATGAACACAGATGCAAAACTCCTCAATAAGATACTGACAAACAGAATTCAGCAAATCATCAGGAGGATTATACACTTGACTAAGTGGGATTCACAGCAGGGATGCAGGAATGGTTCAACATATATAAATCAATAAATGTAATATACCATATTAATAGATCCAAGGACAAAAAATAATATAATCATCTCAATAGATGCAGAAAAAGCTTTTGACAAAGTGCAATACCCATTCATGGTTAAAAACCCTATAGAAAACTGGAATAGCTAGTATTTATCTCAATCTGATAAAAGTCATCTTTGAAAAACCAACAGCTAATGTCATGCTAAATGAACAAAAACTGAAAACTTTCTCTCTAAAACAAGGAACAAGAATATCCACTGTTTCCACTCTTATTCTACATAGCTCGGCAAACTTTAATCAGAGCAATTAAACAAGAGAAAAAAATCAAAAGAATAACAACAGGAAAGGAAGTTAAATTATTATTTGAAGATGACATGATACTTTGCATAAAAATACCCCAAAACTCCACCGAAAAACTACTAGATTTCATAAGCAAATTCAGTAGGATAGTTGGATACAAAGCCAACACTCAAAAATCAATAGCCTTCTTGTTCCTGAACAACAAACTCACTGAGAGAGAAATTAAGAAAACAATACCTTTTGCAATAGCATCCAAAAAAAAAAAAAATGAAATACCTAGGAATAAATCTAATGAAGGATGTAAAGCACATCTACATTGTAAACCACAGTACTCTGAAAAAGGAGATTGAAGTGGATATCAGACAATGGAAGTATATCCCTTGCTCTTGGGCAGGAAAAACAAATAGAGTGAAAATGACCATACTTCCAAAACTGTCATAGAGATTGAATGCAATTTCAATGAAAATTCCAATAGCATATCTGACAGAAATAGAGAAAACAATCCTAAAATTCATTAGGAACTAGAAGAGACCTAGAATAGCAAAGGCAGTTCTGGGCAGCAAAGGTAACATGTGGGGCATCACAATCCCTGACTTGAAATTATACTATGAAGCTACTGTGATAAAAACAGCACAGTATTGGCAAAAAAGAACAGACCTGAAGATCAGTGGAACAGATTAGATGATGCAGAAACAACTCTTGACATACTCAGGCACCTTACCATTGACAAAGGTAGCAAACACATTCACTGGAAGAAAGACAGCCTCTTTAATAAGTGGTGCTCTAAAAACTGGCTCCACACATGTCAAAGATTCAAATTGGACCCGTATCTTTTAACATGCACTAAACAATTTGAAATGAATCAAAGATCTAAATACTAAAACAGAAACATGATTTAATGATTTATGCTGGAAGATAGAATAGATAAAACTTGACACTGGTGTAGGCAAAGATTTTATGAATAATACCCTGATTGCACAGGAACTATCAAAAAGAATCAACAACTGGGATCTCATCTTATTAAGAAGCTTTTTACACAGGATGAGAAATCACCAACAAAATGAAGAGACAACCCACAATGTGGAAAAAAATGTTTGCCAGCTGTTCCTCAGACAAATGTTTGCTATTGAGAACATATAAAGAAGTCAGAAAAATCAGACCTCCCAAATTTAAAGACCCAATCCAAAAATGGGCATCTGAAATGAATATACATTTCTCATATGAAGAAATACAAATAGCAGCTGAATACATGAAAAAATGTTCAGCATCACTGGTCATTCAAGAGATGCATACTAAAATAACACTGAGATTCCATCTCACCACAGAAAGAATGGCTATTATCAAGAAATCAACCAATAACAAATGCTGGAGGGGCTGTAGGGAAAAAAGAACCCTTCTCCACCGTTGGTGGGAATGTAGACTGGTGCAATCACTGTGGAAATCAATGTGGAGATTTCTTTAAAAACTAAGATTAGAGGTCCCATTTGACCCAGCTATTCCCCTTCTGGGTATTTTCCCAGAATAATAAAAAACATCATACAATAGCAATATATGTGCACCCATAGTTTTAGCAGCACAATTTGTAATAGCTAGATCCTGGAAACAATCTAAATGTCCATCAACTGAGGAGTAGATAAAAAGATGTGGTATGTTTATACAATAGACTAGTACTCAGTCATGAAGAAAGATAAACTGGAGACTTTTATATGTAAGTGGATGCAATTTGAGACCATACTCATAAGTAAAGTAAACCAGATACACATGCATAAACATTGTATTATCTCCCTAGTGTGAGAAACTGAAAGAGTAAATAAGATCCAAAATGTACAATAGACATTGTAAAGTTGGAAGGACCTTTAAAAGGAAAGAGAAATGAATGTGCAAATGGAGAAAAGGACAGGAAAAGATATATATATATAGATAGATATAGATATATATGTATATAATATAGTTAAGTTAGTTATACTACTAATTTCTCTTAGTTTTTTTGAAAAGAAAGTTTTGTGCTAATATTGCTTGGACAATTAAATGCTGGTATCTTGTACTCTGAGTAACTAATTTAAGGATAACAATACGCAATGTATTAGCCATTGTTACCCTCCTATTATCTTGTTTTAAAATTTTGTTTTATTTTTTATCTTTAAATTAAAAAATATGTGTTAGCTAAGAGTTTTTATCTCTTCCTAGATGTGAGCGCTGGTCACATTTATTTTACAACTTAAAATGAAACTCATAGAATAATGTTTTTAAAAGATATCTGAAGCCCCCAAATAACCTAGACATTCTGAAATCAATCTAAAATGTTTTCAAAAGCCAGAATTCTTAAAAACTGCTCTGAAATTTTAACCCCATTTACTTAAAATTTGACTTGCTTTTCCTGCATCATTTCAGAAGAAATGAAAGCTGAGCTGGGTTGAAGGTGGAGTCAAATTCCAGGAGGCTGTGCTGGATTCCAGAGGAACTGCCAATTGGACTTGGGCTTACGGCCTTATCTGTCTGTTCTCAAGCTGACCAAATTTGCCTACCCTAAAGTGAACATGAACTTCTTCGGCTGCACTCAACTTTAACAGGCAAAGCAAATGTGATGAATTCTCCCCTCTGTGTACTCCATATGCGGACCAGATGTGTGTGCCCTGCAGTCAGCTGACCTGCTTCACTACGTCTAGACATTTACACTGCCACCATTCTCTGTTTTAGGATCACTCTGAGGCAATTTGCTTAAAACTGAAATTACCAAATGTGATTACTGTCCCTTGAAAATAGTGTGTCATCACTCCCTCTTTGTGTCTTTAGTCCTTTAACATTGGTTCCTATCTTCAAATGAAATAACGACTTCTGATCAATCTTGAACACCCAGTTTGTGTCAATGTCTGGGAAGCTTTGCCCCTCCCCTCAGTGGACAGCTGCATATTTACGCTGAAAGTCCACCTTGCTCTGCAACCCACTGTGCTGTTGCTAGGTACCAGCTCCCTCAGCTGCTCCAGAATTGTCTGCCTTTGGCCATACAAATCCACTCCATCTCAGCTGAAGGCTCTGCCTCAAACATCCTGAAGGAAGTGTTCTGCGAGCAGAATCTGCTGCTTCCTGTAATCCCCACGTGCACATTTTTAATAAACATTTTGACATTCCCTCCTGCATCTAGACCAGGACACAGCAAACTATGGCCCCTGGGGCAGAGCTGGCTCTTTGCCTGTTTGTGTATGGCCCACCAGCTTACAATTGTTTTGACATTTTTGAATAACCGGGAAAAAAGATGAATAATATTTCATGAGACATGAAAATTCTATGAAATTCAAATTTGTGTCCATAAATAAATTCTTACTGGAGCCTAGCCATACTCATTTGTTTACTTACTGTGTGTGGCTTCTCTCATGCTATAAAGACAGTCCTGTGGCAGAGACCACTGGTCTAGGAATCTTAAGATATTCACTCTTCATAGGATTGGCCTTGATTGGGACAAATCCTCTCTTTTCCTCCCTGTAGAAGAAAGGAAGACTCTTTCCTCCTTCAAGCACCAGATCTTCTGTGTGTCCCCTCCCTGCAGAAACACTTTCCTGAACTGACCATTCAATACCCCAACCCCTGTGCAGCCAGCTTTGCAGCTGGACCCATGCACATCACACTTGATTTCTCCTTGCCTTTCTGCTCTATCACTTTCTGTCTTACAGAAATTAGGACCCTAGCACAGCAGCCACTGCTACCCACCCTTGTCCTTGATTAAAATGTCCATTCTTCCAGAGTCTGTGCGACCTCTTCTCGCTGCTGTCTCCTTTCTTAGGAGGCTATTCCCGCTAAGCCTCCCATCATTACCTTCAGCCCCTCTCCTCCAAGTTCAGGGTCACATATGCAAATGCTGATCTTGCATCCACATTCTTCTCAGTTTTATTGTGTCCTAAGCTGAATTTTGGTTCACTCTTCAAAATCTGTGCCTATCTAGATCTTCTTATCACCCAGTTGCTTAAACTGGTATTGAGGAGCTGATTTTGGCTTCATATCCAAGAATTTCTGTTAATTCTACTGCAAAGACCTTCCCAGGATATCCTCTGGAGGGCCCCACTGGCAATGATGATGGTTTTCTGCTTCTCAGATATCCTAGCTTAAGTCACCTCACGTTCCCTGGACTGTAACTACCTTCTAATGGTATGACTTTTCACTCTTAAATACTCATTAGATGCATATAGCATCACAGAGAGCTTCTCCTACCAATGTGCTCTTGACTACTTGTTTGATCCTGAGGGGAAGTTGAGTCTTAAAACTGGGCAAGGCGGTGATACATAGTCTAATGCCCTGGAGTCCCTAACCCCTAAAAGTCAGCCCAAAAGCTTGGAGAACTGGGCTGTTTCACAGGCAGGAAGGCAGAGGGGAGAGAGGGTCACAATGAAGTGCATAGGTGAGGAGTAGGACAAGAGGACAGTGGTTGATGAGCACCATCTGAGGACCCAAGGGCTTGAGTTACAGAATCTACACTGGAGGCAGAGGTAAAGAATTGGGGCAGAGTCATCACAGATAAAAATAAAGAGGTAATGAAATAAAAAGCATCACCCAAAAAGCATACTTCTCAGGTGAGAGAGGGGTCTTCTCTAACCTCACCAAAATTCAGATTAAGACACACTGAAACTGAGAAGAGTGTGGATTCAAGGTCCTCATTGGTATATGTGACCCTACACTTGGAGGAGAGGTGGGTTGAAGTTCTGTGCACAACTCCCTTTATCAGCTTCTCAAGCACAAATCAAGAATGGACATCAATTAGGCCCCTAGCACAGCAGCCACTGCTACCCACCCTGCAGGGCCAGGAGGGTGAACCAGTCAGAGATGCTCAGGACTGTCTGTGCCCACTTAGTTGGACAGCAGTAGCGTTCACGACCACAGGCAAGACCAACAGAAGGATAAGGGTGGAGGCTGGACAGAAGCCATCACAGATTAACCAGTGCTAAAATAAACATTAAGAAATTACTACAAATCCAAGAACAGCAATAGAAAGAAACAGCCAGGCAGGGCAAGCAATTAAACAGGGGGGGAAAGTAGGGAACCAACATCAGGAAAAAAACATGACAAAGATAAGCCAATACATATCAGTTAAAACCATCAATGTGCTGCTGGCAGCCAGAAACAAGGGATATCACCACTTCTCCTTGATCCCCTGGAGCAAGTGGCCTTTAGCCCCTGCAGGAAGGACATGAGTATGGCTCTGCCCTCTCCCTTCTCATCACCCCTATGGCGCTATCTATGATAAAGCTATGAAAACACAATGTACAGAACACATATATGCAGGAGAATACTAGATAGCCTTCAAAAAAGGAAATTATGTCAGCTGGCACAGAGAAACAAATAAGCCAGTAATAAAAAGACAAATATTTCATGATCTCAATCACATTTAGGGTCTAGAAAAGGTCAAACTTATAGAAAGTAGAATGGTCATTACCAGGAGCTGGGGAGAGGGGGAACAGGGAATTGGAGAAGGGGAGATGTTGGTCAAAGGGTGCAGAGTTTCAGCAGGACAGAAGCAACAAATTTTAGTGATCTCTTACACCGTAGGGTAATTAGAGTTAATAATACTGTATCTTATATTACAAAATTACTGAAAGAGCATTAAATGTTCTTACCACAGGAAATAATAAATAGGTGGGATGATGGATATGATAATCACCTTCATTTAGTCACTTCACTATTATATAAAACAAACATCACATTATAGTCCATAATGAATTATTATTTTTCAATTAAAAATGAAAATAAAAACACATAGAGTACTTCTCTTTCTCACTACAGGGAATGTGTTACTTGCACCTGAGAGAGAAAGAAGACATCTCTTTGGCAAAATGTGCTCAGGATCACAAAATTATGACCAAAGAATCTTTATGAATTATTTTACACTTGGCAGGTCAAGCACTGCTCTGTCCTACACTGGTAAAGATGAAAGATCACAGCTGTCTGAAGCCTGGAATATCACATCTCTATCATTTGAGAACAGGACCAAGAACTGCCCCCAAAAAAGAAAGAAACTGACACATTCCTCACTGAGACTGTAGAATTATTCTCCACTGATTGCTAATCATGCATCAAACCAACATAAACCTGGTTCTGCTGAACATCACAGATGTGAAGCAAAAATTATAGATTATGTCCTGCTTTATGACAACTGTATCATCTTTTTTTCTAGACTTCAGTCTCAGTTCTCTGCACTCTAAAATGAACCTACCAAAAATGGTGAAAAAACTCCAGATTGCTTTGCTATTGTTCGATAAAATGCTACCTTCATCTGGTCTGTGTTATTTGGTATCCACTGTTAAGTATGAATAAACATCTTATTTGTGTTTCTGGTGACTGTTGAACACTTGGCAGGTGCCAGCATTTTGCTATATGCAGTAATTCCTAAAACACCCCACTCCATAGAACCCAGAGAATCAGGCACTGGCAGAAAGCAAGAGTAAAGGAGACTAGTTTGAAATACCCCGAACAATGACCTTTTGTCATCTAATCCCTCGAGTTGTTTTCTTTATAAAGTATCAATTAATAATTCAAGCCCAGTGACCTCTAATCATATATTAAACAAACATAAATATGATTCTGAAAATACGTTGGGTCAGTAAAATGTTTGTCATATTCCAACTTGGGTACCAGCTGCACATGTAACCCTTGTTACCAGTGATGACATATTGATCCATTTCTTTTGTCCCCTTTTCATGATGAAAACCACCACAACCATGGAAAGATTGAGACAGTAAATGACATCAGCTTCCTTATCTCCCCCAGCTATTCTGTTATGCATGGGACTAAGACACTGGAAAATTAAGAAGAAGGTTGTATAGGAGAAACTTTTGTCTTTATCATAGGTTTTGCCTCATTTTGTTTTCCATCTCACTCTCCATCAAACAGTGGAAATCTCTGGAACCTTAACTTTCCAGTCAGAGACATTAAATGGAAATAGCAACCGTAAATGATGATAATGGGTTTTCCATTACCAGATGCGATTGACATTCTGGAGCCCTTTGTGCGAGCTAGAACTGGTGCAGAAGTGAGGAGAGCTATGGATTACATGGAGATTCTCCACGTCCTTCCATTTTCCTCTTTCCAGATGAATGTCTCCCTTCGTTTGTCCCATAAACACATTGCGAGCAAGTAATTTGGGCTCTGAGCAAAAAAGAGACGGCAGTAAAAGAGATAAGCCTAGAAATTTCCAAACATTACCAGTGAGTGTAGTATCATCCAGGCACACTCTCATACCATAGCTTTTTTTTTAATTGAGGTTGTCAGACCCTGACTTTGCAACCCCCTGCTAAAGGCACCTTGTGATAAAAATGAGCCGAATGAACTCCGTTTTTTAAACAATCCACAGAATGGCAAACAAGGATCAGCCTCACTGACATGTTCAGAATTCCATTATTCACTGGTTTGGAGGCTGGGTTTTAGAAGTCAATTAATGCTAGCTTTCTTCTTACACTGATTATTGATTCATCATTCATTAAATATTTTTGGACCAGTGTATGAGCTTTCTTATTGCTGGAACACAATGACCAACACTCACTTGCAATTTAAAGGAGGAGAGGTTTAATTTGCCTGATAATTTCAAGGGATTCTGTCTGTGGCCAGCTGGCTTCCAGGCAAAAGCATCATGGGAGAAGATCATGGCAGAGCGAAGCTACTTAATTCCTGGAGGCCAGGGCACAGAGCAGGGAAACAGTACGAGAGAGGAATGGGTCAGGGACCAGATGTAGTACCAAAGGTCACACCCCCCAAACCCACCAGACACATCTAGAATGCGCTTGACCAATCCTGAGCGGTACCCAAGCCAATTCAAGTTGTCACAATTAAACTTAACTGTCACAACCGGTTTTCTCTTTCTCTAGAAAGAGTATAGAATCATAGAATTTCAGAACCTGGAGCTACTTCAAGACCATACTTCAATCACTATGTTCCTTATAAATAAGGAATCTGAGATCAGAGGTGAATAAATGATTTCAAAGATAATTACAAGGGCCTAAGGGTGGTTTAATTTCTTTTCCCTCCTTCTTTTCTCCCCTCCTTCCTCCCCCACTCCCTCCCTTCCTTCCCTCCTTCTCAGGAAGGAAAGAATCAAGAAACTACTGTATATTGGATACCACCCCGCAGAAGCTGGAGAGAAAAAAGTAGCTAGCAACCACAGACATGGGTGATATTCAAAGGTTAGCAATTTTGGGATGTTAGGCCCTAACAGGGAAATGAACCTTGGCCACAAGCTGGAGCGAGTTCTGGATACCTCCCATACGGAGCACTAGATTTTAGCTACTAATAATTGAGCAATCTGGTAGGAAAAGAGGTAGAAGAAAGAAGAGCCAGAGGTGGAAGCTTGGGGAACCTGAGGCAGAAGTCGTAGACTAACGAGTACAGATGTGAGTTGGTGTCTAAACGGCTGGTGTGGCCACGTGATCATATGTGCCCAGTTTGGATGGGTAGCTGCAGAATGGTCCTTCATTCCAGGAGAAAAGGCACCCAACTCCCATATTTACAATCGAATAGCAAAGCTCTATGGTGCCTGCAGGGATTGTGAGGAGAAAGCAAAGGGAAATGAGTGTCTGTCTATTGCTGGCAATAATTCTGGCAATAATTTCAATAATAATTTTGATATCTTGTCCCACTTTGCATGTTGAGATATGACTATGCAAGTGAATTAAGCAAAAAAATGCTCTAAGAGGACGCCCCACTGGGGAGATTATACAGAAAAGAAGACCCAGCATTTACCACAGGGGTCTTCTCCCATCTGGGGGTCATCATTGTTCTCCCTCCTTGGGGATATGGCAAGAGACCAGTGTCCCAACCCTTCTACCCACTACCAGACTCAGGGTGAACTTTATATACATGTAGTTCTCAACAGTAATTTAACTTATAATTTTTCTCTGATGATGATGGGAAAGTAATAAGCATGTGATGGAAACCATATTTTAAATTTTCCATCCTGATCTTTTCCTGCTTAGTGAAAGTCAGTACTATAGACTGTGTAGGATAATGTGAGTGTTTTGGGCACACTTAAAGTAGGCTAAGCTACACTGCAGTACTTGGTAATTTAGGCATATTAAATGCCTTTCAACTCACAATGATTTCAATTTACAATAGACCTGTTCATTGGGACATTACCCCATTGTAGGTCACAGAACATCTCTATAATACACAAATCATCTTCCTACAGCCTACTGAGCCATAAGGACCCATTTCCAGATAGTTAGACTAGAGCTAGAATATATTCTGGCCTCAGGACACCTAGAAAACTCCTGTACCCACCACAGGAAGAACAGCACTGTGGCTCTGCTGCTAGAACTTGCAGGTGGAGAGTCTCAGGTGTGTTCTTTTGTTCCTGAATTCTTCTTTCCTTTAGGATGACTTGTTCCCCACAAGTTTCCTTCGTCTCTCGAAAAGGTTGGATAGGGGCCCTCCAAAAGGCATATCCATGTCCTAAACTCTGTAACTTATGAATATGGTCTTATTTGGGAAAAAAATCTTTGCAGATTCAATTACTTACGATTTCATGAAGAGACCATGCTGGATTTTCTGGTTGGGTCTTAAATCTAGTGACAATGGTCCTTAAAAGAGACTCAAAGAAGAACATATGAAGACAGAGTTGCAGACTGGGGTGATGGGACCACAACCCAGGGAATGCTGACAGCCACTAGAACTAGGAAGGATTCTCTGGAGGTGATGTGATTCTATTAGCAGCTTGACTTTACACTTCTGACTGCCATAATTGGGGGAGAATAATTTCTGCTGTTTTAAACCACCAAATTTGTCATTACTCTATAACAGCAGCCCTACAAATCCACACATCCCTGAGAGACTTCTTTCCTGCAGATATCCTCACCCACATATTCATGGTGGTTAAATTATATAGTCAACCAAATTGAATGTTGAAACAATACAGTTTACTTTTATGAACTTTATGATGGTCTTATGATCTGGTGGTTCTCCCACTCTTGATAGAGTCAGAGCAAGTCTTACCTGTGAAGCCCTACAGTGGCAGAAGAATGTATAATCTTATACTGATTTTTGAGTGCAGGAAATGAACATCAGCACATCACTCCTCATTGTTCAGAAGGAGGGAGACTCAGGGTGGAAGCATCATTCTGCTGGCCTCCATGGTAGGAGGGCCTAGCACCCCAAAGGGAAAATATTCTGTCTTCATGAAATGAATATGGTATCCTATTGAGTGCACATTCCCATTTCTAACTCAAGCTTAGCTGGGACCTTCAGGTTACATTTTATTAGATGGCTACAACATGGTTCACAAGGAAACCCAGGTGTGTCCAGTGCCAGGAGCCCTGGCTGGCAGATAGTGAACACTCCGTAGATGCTTCGCTAAACTAAGATGAATTACATTTATATCTTAATCTACTTTTGGTATTCTCCACACACAATTCCCATGTTCATCTTCTGTTATGTGAAGCTGTTGTTATCCCTTTGCTAAATAAGAAGCTCTAAAACAAGCACACAGTGTAGTGGAAATTCAGAAGAGAGTGAAATTACTTAGTCTGTGGAGACAGAATTCTCTAAATTCACGGGCACCTGGCTTTTCTCGTGTAGTTTGGAACTCACTCTGCTTGTAGTAAAGATGTGTCTGGTTTCATAAATCCCAGTGTCTCATAACCTGTCTCCCAATCCGGAGCATCCCCGAAGGCCCTTCCCAGTAGAAAAGAATGAAACACTTTACTGGATAAAACCTTCCAGGTGATTCTCACTGTCTCATCTGCAGATGCTTCAAGGGTTTTAAATCAGCAGGGTATGGGGAGATGATGCAGGAAACAAGGAAAGCAGCAAATAACAGATAACATTTTATTTTTAGTTTACATTTTTTATTAGTACATGTTTCCAGTGTATAAATATTACATTCCATACAGAGAGTTGGTACACATACATGACACATCTAAATTCTTTTTTCCATTCTCTCCTTCCCTCAACCCCCTCCTTTCTTCTCTAAATCCCCTTTCCATGTTAGAAAGCTCTATCTCCCTACTTCTTATTGTCTATCTTTTGTTTTACTCTTTATTTATAAGTTGAGTTTCTCATATAGGAGAGGTCTTGGGATATTTAAGTTTGTGTGTCTGATTTACTTCACATGACATTACGGTCTCAAGGTGCATCTGTTTTCCTATAAACAACTCAGTTCATCCTCCTCTACTGCAGGGTCATGCCCCATTATGTGTAAATACCATATGTTTTTATTGATGTATCTGTTGATGGGCACATATGCCACTTCCAAGGTAAATATTCTCCTTCTGTCAGCATGATCTTTAGAGACTTTCTGCTTTGGTGGACACAAACTACAATATAACCATTTGACCTGGGCTGCTGCTTAAATCATCGGAGGTCTTTCACCAAGATCCCAGTCTCTTGTAATTTTTACGTCTCCACTGGATTGTTCTGTGGGATGCTGCCCTCTGTATGCTTTCCTCCTTTTTGTTTGTTTGTTTGTTTCTTGTGCAAATATGCTCAGCAGTTAGATTTATCATTTTGTCAACTTGAGTCCTTCCAATGTCAAGAGCCAAGGCTTTCCAGCTTTGGAATCCATCTCTTAGAGTATTTAAGGATAACAGCATACTTTTCATGCATGTTTATCTTTATGTTGGTATTTGACTCCTGTATTTCAAAGTAATTTTACCAGCTTCTGGGGGAAAATTGTTTGAGATTTCTTTTATTTTTTCCTTTACCTTCCCTCTGCTTTTCTTCCCTCCCTCCTCCTTCTTTGCTTCCTTCCTTCTTTCCTTCCTTTTTTCCTTCCTTCTTTCCTTCCTTCCCTCCCTTCCTTCTTTCCTTCCTTCCCTCCCTTCTTTCTTCTTCCTTTTCTTTTTCCCTTCTCTTTGGATCACATCATGTTTCATTTCAGTATTTTCCTGGGTTTGAGTTAGTCTTTTTCCATGAGGAGCGCTCTGATTATCTTCTTATTTTAAAGAATGGAGATGTTAGTGATAATACGCACTAGGAAGGAAACTGGCCTCTGCAGGGTGTACAAAGTTTATGCACCACACCTCTTTCTGCTTCAGAAATTAGTGGTGATGGCTTACATAGCAACTGCTTCATTCCATCACTAATATAGGTGTGCCAAGGCTCCCAAAACACATGTGAGCATTGCACGTTGAAAACAGGAAATGAGGAACGTCTGGCCAGACTGTTAGGTTGTTTCACAGAAGGCTAATCTACATATGCGATGGAAAGCACAAAGTGACTTTGACCCAAATCTTGGCTCCATAGCTTTAAAATGGCCTTGGCTCCCAGAGGAAGACAAAAATACACAGCCCGAGGAATCATGCTGTGTTTGTACAGGCCGGCTGTGATCAACTGAAAGCAAATTCAGAGAAAAAACCAGAAACACTCTTCACTTCTGAGTATGCAATAAATACTTATCAATTCAGTTAAATAAATGAAGACATAAAAAAGCAAATATGACATTTCCCACCTTATTGAGGTATAGTAGAACAAATAAAAATTGTATCTATTCAAGGTATACAATATGATGACTTGATAGACACGTATTTGAGGTATTGATTACAGTAATCAAACTAGTCAACATATCTATTACCACATTAATGCCATTGCATGTGTGTGTGTGTGTGTGTGTGTGTGTCTGTGTGTGAAGGACACTTATGCTCTCTTTTATTAATTTTCAAGTAAACAATATAGTGTTAAATATAGGTCTTATGCTGTGCATTAGCTTCTCCAAATTTATCTATCATATAACTGAAAACTGATACACTTTGACCAAAATCTACCCTTTTCCCCACCCCCAGCCATGGCAACCAGCATTTATTTCCTGTTGCTACGAGCTCAACTTCTGAGATGCCACTCTGGTGAGATCGCGAGGTATTTGTCTTCTGCTCATGACTCATTTCACTTAGCACAGTGCCCTCCAGCTTCCTCCACTCTGCGGTGAATGACAGGAGCTCATCTGTGTGGCTGAATAATGCTCCATGGCACGGATATACATTTCACTTACCCATTCACCCAACGGTGAACACATTTAAATTTTCAAAAGTGGAATGTTTACCAATATTCCCTTATTTTTAACAATAAAAATGTGCATTTAAAGTACACATAAGAAAAAAATTTTCAGGCTGTATACTTGCGTTTAAATATTTGCAGTATGCAAATGTAACCCTGATGCAACCAAGATGCAGCATTTTATTGTAGCTGCCAAGAGGAAACCTAAGTTCTAAACCTGTTTGTGAACAGTGTTGATTTTACAAAAGATTTTATGTGGACAGCAGATGTCACATAGTGAATCTTAAATTGGTTCCCCACCTCTTCTCCCACAAACCCATTCCCACGGGTAGCTGGGGCTCCTTGGGAGTGGGGGAGGACATCAGCAGTGAACTTTGAATTCGCTCTTTGGAGCGCAACAGAAGGGCGATCACACCGACAAATTCTGTTCACAGGTGTGCATCCTGGTCTCTTCCACTTTTCACTCATTTCCTACTGCTGCTACAGCAAATTGCTGCAAACTTAGGGCCTAACTCAACACTAACTCATTAACATACAAGGCTGCTGGGCTGTGTTCCTTTATGCCCTTGCCTTGCCCACTGTTCGGGGGCTGCCCATATTTCTTGGCTCGTGTCCTAATTCATTCTGACCTCTGCTTCCACAGCAGTATTTTCTCCTTTGACTTTGACGCTTCTGCTTCTCTCTTGTAAGAACCTATATGATTATTTGGACCCACCAAGATCTTATCACAACCTCAATATCATTAACTTACTCATATCAGTGAAGTCTTTTGCCACGTAAGTTAGTATTACCAGGTTCTAGGGACTAGCACACAGATAGCTTTGGGGCTATCATAGCCTCCCACTCACACTCCTTCAGCTCCCTGTGGCCTGTGTAAAAGGAGGCACTAAATATAAATGCTTCTCTTCTTATAGTGGAGATAAACCTCAAAACTGTACCATGAAATGAAAATATGCTAAGTGGAAAATACATTTACTATTCTTAACCCACCAAGCACAGTAGCTTGGCAGCATAGCACACCATGGACTCTCAGTTGTCCCTTTCTTGATTGCTTGGCTGACCGGGAGCTGTGGCTCACTGCCACTGCCTGCCATTGCGCACAGGAGGCTGGGGGTGGGAAAAGATTGAACATCAAAATTCTAACTACAACTGCTATAGAATGTGCATTGCTTTGGCACTACAGAACAGTTGAAAACTTTTAAGTGGAACCACTATAAGTGAGGGACTGCCTGTCCCACTGAGTCTAAACTTTAACAGTCAAGACACCTCTGCAAGACAGTCCCTCTCATTTTCTGAAGATTTGAAGCTCACTTTAGCTTTTATGTCATGAGCCGTAGAGTCTCCTATAGGCAGGCTACAATAAACAACCATCATCCTGAGAAGCAAAAGAATAACACGGGCATTTTTCTTTCTCTGCATCCTTAAAATTATCCCAGAAACCCTTGCTTTCATGGGAGAACAATGAGGTTGCTGATGATAAAGGACCTTTTCAGGTTCATGTCCAAAGAGTGTTTAGAAGTACAAAGTCACGGCCACGTTGCTTGTAAGTTCTAAGTAGTGGCCTAAGGAAGTGTTTCTTTCAGCTCTGGGAAGTTCAGAGAAGAGAATAGCAGCTGAGGATAATTCAGTAACGATTAATCTGCACACTGCATTGTCTGTGACAGCAACATTTTCTATAGTATTCTGGGGACTTTGAGTGGCTTTTTTCTTATTGTTTAATAATTCTTGAATCATTTAGCCAGTGTATTATGTGGCTAGAGGTATCGGCTATCTCAGGAAGCCTGTGACCTCTGGTGTGGAATTCTTAAGCCTTCTGCCAGCCACTATCATTCTCCTATTCCACTCACCACCATTTTGCAGATTCCGTTCATGATGGGTCAGCCAAGGTTCAAATGCCTTTTCTTCCAGGGCAGCTGTTCTATCACTTGAAAATACCTTCAGTTTCTGGTGTGTCACTGTTTCCTGTACAGATAACGTGCTCTGACCTATCTCCTGTCTCAGTGTGTTGGCCCTGTTTGTGATGGACACTTCAGGCGTAGGGTGATGGCTCAACATAAGGGTGTTAAAATAATTCTCCATGCATTCCCCTGTGCTATTATCCCACAGGAAGGCTTGATGGCCAAAGAGAGATTAGTTTCAATGACCCAAGTTTTTAACTTCTTCTTTCCAATCACTTTTTGTTTTCTGTGGACCTCGGGCTACTTTAATATCCTCCAATAATGCTAAAAATTCTACTCTATATGGCTATTGTTTCAAACCCTCACTCCAGAGATTTTAATGATAGAAATTCATATTATAAAGGATGCCAAAATCCATGTCTTCTCTGCCATCTCAAGCTCTAGCTCTCTACCTACAAACAAATGGCAGGATCCACCTTCTAGAAATCCCAAGAACAAAGAGCTACAAGGGAGTCCTTCCTTGTTCCTTATTCACCTGGTCATACTTACACACCATTTCTCACAGATTTCTGCAGGAGTATAGTTAAAGGTTACCTAGCATGAGAACAAAGCAGATATTCAACCCAAATTGTTAAAAGGGTTCTATTCTTGTAAGTATATTTTGCAATTTATACAAATCTCTTGGAAACTAGTTGTACTAGCACACACTTGCCCCTTGAAGGGTTAAGGCAGGAAGATTTTGAGTTTCAGGCCAGTTTGTCTCAAAATGAAAACAATCTTTCTGTAGACTATGGAAAATGTAAGTAGCTTCTCTTTACTGTATTTTCACTACATAAAGGTGCTAGAATCACATGAAAGTAACCTTTTATAACCTGTCTTTTCTGCTAGCCTGCCCTCCTGTTTTTATTTTTGTGTCTTTAATTGCATAGTGGTTTTATTTAATGTGATTAAGGATCTTAGTCATTATCTTTATGGCTTCTGGATTTTTTATCTCATTGAGATCTCTTATGACTTCCAGATTACAATAGAATATTCTTACAGTTTCTTTTGAATTTAAATTTTTAATTTAAAATTTAGACATTTAATCTAAGTAGAATTCTAATATCACTTTCATTGACTTCATGAGATTCCAAGTTCTTTGCAAGACTTGTAATTTTCAAGAAAGTTGATATGCATAATTTCTACATTTTATTCTGAATGATGAATAGCATCTGACTATCAGTGTAGAAGTGTTAATAGTGACAGAGATGTTGGAATAATTGGAGAATGAGTGACTTCCAAAAGAAGGCAATATAAAGGAGCATATTTCTTAATACAGTAGTCAATATTTGGGAGTTATGATATCTTTCTTCTTGATGTAATCTTTTAACTTCCTACTTAGGTAAGAAGAACACCACGTAGTATCATTTAAAGGGATGAGCAAGTGAATCTTTTAATATGAAGAGTGCCACAATACTATTCCTAGCTGTGGATAACCGTGTAGAATTGTGTTTCTGGAGCAATGTGGGTGCTATGAAAGCCACCCAACATTCAGAACAGAGGATACAAGCATGTTGTACCATAAGTTCATAAGATTTTCTAAAATTCCTCTTATTAAGGACTGCCATGGGGGTGGAAAATGAGTGCTTTTTAACATCAGGCAATAAAATGAGTCACATGAATAGAAACATACTACTTGGAAGAAAACACACTTTGGTTTATATACACATTGTCAAAGAAATCATGTTAGCATGCCAGATACTACCTTTTTTATTTAATAAATACTAGCTGAGATTATGACTTTATCACCAATTTATGGGCTAAATGAAGAAGAGGATACAAAGGTAAATAGTACATAATCATCACTTCAAAGTGTCTCTTTCCATGAAAACATTTTTCAAGATGTGAAGATGTCTTGGTTACTTTTCTCTCATTGCTGACACAAAATACCTGATGCCCAAGGTTAAAGGAGGAAAGGTTTATTTAGCTCACAGTTTGTGGAGGTTTCAGTCCATAATCAACTGGCTCTAAGACAGGGTTAGTGGCAGAGGAGCAACAGTTTATGGCAGCAGAAGACAGCGAAAGCAACAAGAGCCAAAAGGAGAGGAGAGAATGTGCAAGCTTCTTTCCCACCCTTATATTGTATGCAGGTACCTGGCCTAGGGCTGGTGTAGCACTCGCACCCATAACCCTAGCACTGGACCGTGAGTCAATCCCAAACTCTAGAAGCCATGACTACATGAGGTTTAGGGGGCACATTTAGACACAAACCATAGCAGAAGACAATACACGTATTTACTAAACATTACATGACTGCATCAGAAGATAAATACTGTGAGAGGGTGGACCACTATCAGTGAGAAGTAGAAAGAGCAATTTCATAGAAGAGGTAGGAAGTCAGCAGCTCTGAAAGACTAGGATACAGTGACAAGAGAAAAGAGTATGTTTTGGGAGAAGACGTACAATAGGCAGGTAGGAACTCAGGTGTCATCTTTTGGGGGAGGAGTTTTTAAAAGGTCAAATGGGGAGTAAAACCACCGTATATATCATTTTTCTGAGAAAAGTGTGCTTGAAAATCTGAGCTTAATTTACTTTTATTCTATAAATATTGATACCTATGAAGATTTTTTTTTCCCACTTTGCTCTAAAGAGTATTTTTTCTCCAACAGAGGCTGTCTGATTTGGCTGTGAGTATAATCGATTCTCATTTGCTTTACTGTTAACACCTTCCAGTGTTACAGAAAATGAAAATCATTTTGTAAGTGCATAATATAATCTGAAAGACACAATTTTTAGAAATTGAAAGCAGTTGTGGACTGTTTTAAGGAATAGATCATCTCTGAACACGCAATTTGACAAAGGTCTCTTGAGCATCGAGTATTAGTAAAGGCAGCTTAAACAGCGAGCAGCAGAGTTGAAACACTGAAGTGGATTTGCCTGAAAGGCAGTGGTAGAGCCAGCATTTACTAATAAGAGACTCCATGTTTACAGCAGCACCATTTGTCATAGCTAAATCTTGGAAACAACCCAAATGCCCATCAACTGAGGAATGGATAGAAAAGATGGTACTTTCATACAATGGAGTACTACTCAGCTATAGAAAAGGATAAACTTGTGGCTTTTAAAGGCAAATGGATGCAACTAGAGACCATACTCATAAGTAAAATAAACCAGACCTGCATGTGTAAATACCATATTATCTCGCTAGCGTAAGAAACTAAAAGAGTAAATAAGATCCAAAATGTACAGTAGATATTGTGAAAAGGAAAGAAATTGCTCAAAAGGAAAGAACAACTGGGATGGAGGAAAGGAGAAAAGAAGGAAGGAAAAAGAATATATATATGATAGCTAAAACAATTATACTGTTAATTATTTCTATTAGTTCGTTGAATAGAATGGTTTGGGCTTATATTGTGTGATCAATTTTGCATGCCTATGTCTTGAAATCTGAACTACTACTTTGAAGACAATGATATACATTAGAATAACCATTGTTAATTTCCTATCATCCTGTTTTGGCATTCTGTAGCATTGTTTTTATTGTTTTTTTCTCTTTAAAATAAAATAGAAAGAGACTCCCTGTTTATTCAGCATGCACAATAGCACCCTGAATGGGTACCAGAGTTCTTCGCATTCCTCCAGCAGCAAAATTCCTTCTGGCTTTGAATTGCTTGCGTTCTTTGCTTTTAGTATCTGAGTGATTTTCTACCTTGGTGATGCATCATTCTCTCACTTTCACAGATCCTGGCAGCTCTCTGTACCCTTTGCAACACCTTCTTATGCTCTGCTGCTCACCCCGCCGCCCAGGCTTCACCCCACCTTTGTCTCCCTCGACACCCTCCGCCTGCCTGCCAATTCCAGTTCTTGGAACCACTTCACAGTTATGTACAACAACGGCCCCGCCCTGAGCTCCGCTCTCAGTCTCCTGGGGAAACACGCTCTGTGAAGCCTTCCAGGCCCGCAGCATTGCACAGTGGCCCCCCTTTTTTGTACTGGTTTATGCTGCTAGACTGAAATGATCAGGGAGGCATGAATAATTCTTTTTCTCGGGTGCCCTAGGAGCACGTAAGGTGCCGTGTAATTCATGCAAAATTGCTATGGGAGAATTCTCTCTCCTGAGCTGTTTTGTCCCCCGCCCCTGGGGACTTGTCGGTTCCAAGAATGGCCCCGTGCCTCACAATTTCTCTGTCACTTCTCCCTTTGGAAGCACCTGCTTTATTGACTTTTCTACAACCAGAGCCTCTTATTATTTTTTCCCCTCCAGGAAAATATCCAGGCACAAAGGTTATCGGTAGGAGCTTAGAGCCGATTTCATGCGGCTCGTCCCTGAGATACGGACACTAGCAGAGAGTCCACGGGCATTAATGAGATGACTGCAGGCCTGGGCCTTTATTCCAAGATTTAAACACTTTGTGAGGCTTGGCCTGCTGAGCTTGGATTTTTTAGATTCTCTCCTCAAGCCAAAGTGAATCCACATTGAGTTGGCAATTATCACAGCATCTCTTTATCTTACTAGGGAAGTTCCAGGGAGAATAAAAGGTGTAATAGAAATCCTGTGTCTACATTAGAGGTGTAGAACACTCATGTTTTTCTTATACAAACAAATGACAAGAAAAATTTTTAAGAAAATAATGCCTTGGTCCACAGGACACAACAAGTTTTCAGTTTAAGCTATCCAAATTGCATTGCAATCTTGTGTGTGTGTGTGTGTGTGTGTGTTTTTTCCTGAAAGCTTGAAAAATGTTTTATGAATGAATTCCAAATAGCAAAATGATAAATGAAGTGTTCCTGGGCTGAGTTTTTCCATTTTTCCTTCCTTCTCAGGGACCATTCTGAGTAAGTGGCCTGGTCAAGAAGGAGGAGAGGGAGGTCAGCTTGCATTTCTGGAGTGGCCTGCTGTCTCTTCCTCATTACTATTGGTCTTTTCTCTTGTTTGATTTTCTGGTGCTGTAACAAGATTCCTAAGACTGAGTGACTTATTAAAAAATAATAGAAATTTTTTACTTTTTATTTGTCCTTCTATAAATATTTTGTAGAATTTATGGAAATTAGAGCCAGTTTGTCTTTCTAGCAATCAAATTACTATAATAGAGTGGAGGGCATACAGTCTAGTCAGAAAATATACACAAGACTATTTTTCTAACCTGCATTTCCTTCACTGAATGCTCAGTATATATTATTTTTATAATAAGAGATGAAAGGGTAATGAAACAATTTTTACAAGAAAAGATTGGAGACAAAGATGAACCCAGGTGCCTGGAAATTGTTGGTTATCCCAACCGAACTTTAAGTTTAGCTTGGATTTTTCTTTTTTTTTTTTTTTTTTCCTATTTTTATTAGTACACATTTGCAGTACATAAGGATGACATTCCTCATGGAGGAGTTTGTACATGTGTAAAGCACATCTTAATTCTTTTACAGTCCCCTTCCCCTCCCATCCCTCCCTGCTCCCTCCAACTGTTGCTTCCCTTCCCATTTGCAAAAGATCAGTAAGAGAGGTTTTTGAGCTCAGAATTCTTACAGCTGGAAACTTCAGGAGCATGGGGTCGACATCTGGTGAAAACTCTCCTGCTGCACTGTCACATGGCAGAGGGCATCACAAGGCGAGGCGTGACAGCATGCTTCCTAGCTCAGATCTATCTTCTTCTTATAAAGTCACTAGTGGAAGCCCCACCCTAACCACCTTATTTTATTCTAATTACTTCCCCAAGGCTCAGCTTTCATATATCATAAAAGTACAACTTTGGGGATTTTTCCAACACAGGCATTTGAGGACAGCACACCAGAGTGCAGCAGGCCAGCACGGCAGCCAGCTTCATTCACGAGCTCCTGCTCCTCTGAAGCTCAGAGCATTTCACTGTGATTCTGCTTTCTGCTGCTTCACCACCGTGATCTACTGACGCCCGCTCAGCACGGTTTATTCACTCAGTACTTTAAGACCTTGTCCACTATCTTCCTTTCTCCTTGTCTTTCACATCCTGAATGGCAATACATAAAGAAAGAGCATTTGGATTGTAGCCTTGTCTCCTTAAGTTCAGTAACCTTTCGCTCTACATTCTATCACTTATTCCATCCTAGATCTGGCTGTCACATGAAAAATCTGCCTCAATCTGTAAAAACTCAATGTTGCATTTGACTGAAAAAGTAAATTCCTCTCCCGATCCTCTAGGAATCATTGAGACCTTACTTAGCATCTTCCTAATATTGTTCTACATTTTCTATGTCCCTTCCATGACTGCCTCTCATCCCTCAGCCCACTGGGATATGGTATCCACTCCTACGCTGAATATGTTCCTACCATGTAACCCATTGGCCCAATTTGCAATATAACGAGATTTGGGCTTTGGCCCATTCTAAAGCACTTCAGAACTCTTTGCTTTCTCTCAAATACATACAGGATATTTGCTTCTGTCTGTATCTCTTTCTCAGCTGACTTTCCTTGGCTTCTTCATAGAATTCTCTTAAATAATGCTTACTTTAGGGCTCTATTGTAGATATCTTCCACTTTATTTCATACCATGCTTGCCCTGAATGGTCTCCACTAATTCCAGGTTTTAGTTAATGAATGGTTATATGGTAATCACTTTCAACTCTGTTCTTAGTCTCTTCTTCAAGTTACAGACTCACTGTAACTACGAGAATCACTTAAATAACTCCATCCATTTGTTCCACTAAGATCTCATCCTCAACAGTCTCAGAACAACTTGGCATCTTCCTAAAAATGCCCCTTGCACTCATGCTCTCCTGGGTTAGTGGTCACAGCTATTGGCAAAGCTACAGGACTGGGATTGTTTTCTCTTCTCCTCCTTCTTCAAACTTGTCCTCCAAGAGAGAAAAACAAGGCATTTAGTAGGATGCCTAACAATTGATGTTGGGAACAAATATCTGATCTAGATTTTTTAATGAAAACAAGATTACTTCAGAATGCCTATACATAAGTATGCAGCATGATTACCAAATAGTTAATGTAATCGTAAATATGTCTGTTAACAAATAGTAAGTAATGTATGTAATGCTAATATTAGTTCAAATCTTTGGTCTTTGGGGAAGGATTTAACCATTTATCTAAAAAGTTTGCTTTCATCCAGCTTGTGTATTCTGTGCAGTGTCTGCATTTCATTGTCTGGAAGTGACTTTAGACCAGTCGTGCTGTGATGGGTTGGCTTTATGGTTGGCTCTCTGTTCTAGAAAGTCTGCCAACCTATGGTGGTGAAGGAGGAGGATGTTATATCCTGCTTTGTTTTCTCCATGGCAAACTGTTAGGAGATCTTGATTGTCTGTGACTTGAAAAAGGCTTATTTAGAATGCAGAAAGAGTGTACGTGAAAGAGTACAGAGGCTCAGAGAATAGGAAAGCTGGATTGTGAATGGAGCCTCCAATCATAAGCAATGGCTTTCTCCATCAACAGGAAGAAATTCAGGGGCACAGTAGTGAAAGAAGAGATGGCACATTTTATCAAGAACTGCAGTGCAGTGAGAGGAAACTAAAAAGAACTAAATAATTTAAAAATAAAGATTAAGAAAGCAGATGGAGTCATTTATAGTGAACAAACCATAAATCCCATCAAGCTAAAATTTCAGGAGGATTCAGCTGAAGAGACTGAGGCTCAGGAAAGTTATAAGACTGATTCAATTTTTTTTAAAAGAAGACTGTGATTCCTTAGCAAACCAGGAGGTGTTGGTCACTGAATTTCCAGTATGGCACAATATTATATGAATGTAAAGAAGAAGACATTCCTCAAAGATTATTAAACCCACAAACACATTTGAATTGTGACAAGGTGATGGCATAGTGACAAATTCAGAACTGTACTTTCATACAGCATTCCTCTGCAGAGACTGGCAAATTCCAAACTCCCAAACAAGTTTCCCCCACACATGAGGCTTATTAGAAACCTTCCATTTCCCTTGGCAGGGAGACAAGTAGCATTTAAATACTAACACGAGCTGCTTTCCATAATGTATGCTGAGTGGGCTTCGCCCACGTGTTGGAATGACATCAGCCAGCCCCAGACCCAGGCTGCAGGGGCTCAGAACACTGAACGCCAGAAAGATGAAAAGAGAGACTTGGTACACATCAGGGAAAACCAAGCTCAGACGCTCTCACTAATAGAGGATTTATGTATTTGCTCCCAATTGAGTAAAGTCTTAAAGAACCTCTGATCTGAGCTAAAAACATTTATCTATATATTACTTTCAATAGATGTGAAGATAAATATGTCCTCATTTATTTTGTCAAATAGGTTCTGTAAGCAATGCAGTGCAAAAGCCATGCTACTTTCTGGATATGCTTGGTACCCCAGACTGCGCACTGCTCAGGAAACAAACTAGAGTCATACTGTTTCCCCCGGGGCTCTTGCCAAACACGAAACTCTTGAGAGAACCCCAATCTTTCAGTTCATCAGCAGAGACGTGTTTTTATTTAAAAAATGGATTTATACCATGACATCTCAGTATTTAAAAACGACGTTATAAGTTTTAGTAAATACACTGCTCCCCTCCACTGCTTTGCACTGGAAGCCTTCAACCCTTTTTTCTTGATTGCAATGGCAGTTCTGATCTTTGCACACAGGCAGCTGGAAGTCAAGGCTCTGAAACTCTTGTTGACAAGGAAGAAGATAAATGGACCAGGCTGCTGTCGTTGTATCTGTAAAAAATATCCCTGTAGAAAAAATGTGGCTTGATGAAAAACAAAGACTTCTTCTCCCTGCTTGAGCATGCTAAATGCCATCAGGGCAAACAGAATTCACAAGATATCCAGCAGTAGTATAGGAAGAAAAATGTGGTATTTTAAAAAATGCTTTGTGTCTAGAAAAAGAAATAAACGTGGAGCTAGAAAAATAGTCTTAAAATTGTGTCTGAGTTATTGGCTGCATGACCCCGTGCACAGTGCTTCACTCTCAGGTGTGCAGTTCTCTTGTCCCATTCAGTGGGATGAGTGTGCTGGGCCATCTCTTCACTTGGTTCCAGCCATCCATTTCTAAGGTTCCTGACAGTGTATTTCATTGCCCAGGGAAAACTTCCCTTCTACTTCTGTTAAGTGCTAGCATGAAGAAATGCTCACGTAGACCCACAGGGATGAGCCCTCTGGTTGGTTGTGAAATGATTGTTTGAATTCTCTCAAAACTCTTATTTTGAAATCCTATCCCCCAATGTGAGTGTTTTTGGAGCTAGAACCTATCGGAAGGAAATGAAAGGGAAAAGAAGCCTCAAAAGCACTGGCCTTAAACCAGTAAGTGCCCTGACAATTAGAAGAAGAGAACGGACCTTGCTCTTTTTCTCTCTGCACCAGGTAAGGACACAACAAGCATAAAGCCCTCACCAGACAAGGATCCTGCTGGTGCTTCGATTTTAGACTTTTGGTCTCCAGAACTAAAAAAATAAAAAGTAGATTTCTGCTGCTTAAGCTACCCAGTCTATGGCATCTTGTTATGACAGCCTGAGTAGATTAATACTTACATTAAAAATACTGATATTTTAAGAACTGGTGAATGCTCAGTTCCTATCATTATAACCTTAACTCCAAATATTAGATCCAAGATCTGTCCGGACACATGCCAGTTCTACATGACCAACACTTTCAATTCAATCTTTTTCAGCACATACTTAAAATGGGACTTTTCTGTGATTCTCAGAAGCTGCAAATTTACTAAAATATGAATTTGAGTAGTTAACTGATTTTTAATAAGGTGCCAAGATCTTTCAAAGGGGGAAAGAATAGTCTTTTCAACAAATGGTTTTGGGAAAAATGGATTCCATATGTAAAAGTGTTAAATTGAATCCCTTTGTTACCTCTCTATGTATGAATTAATTGAAAATGGAACAAAGCCCTAAATTTTAGAGCTAAAACACTGAAACACTTAGAAGAAAACGTAGGAGAAAATCTTCATTACATTGGATTTAGCATTGATTTCTTGCACAGGATACCAAAAATAATCAATTAAAAACTTCTGTTAAAAGAGTGACCAAGCAATCTACAAAGTGAGAGAGAACATTTGTAAATTATGTATGTGTTAGACTGATATCTGACATATACAAAGAATTCCTAACACACACTCACAAAGAGAGAGAAGGAGAGAAAGAGATGCCAAAAACAGAACAAAGCAAAGCAAAGACCGACTCTGTTCCAAAATGTTCAAGGGACTTAAACAGACATTTTCCAAACAAGATATTCAATAGACCAGAATATATAAGATATTCAACATTGTTAGTTATTAGAAAAATGCAAATCAAGCCCACAACAAGATAATGCTTCACATCCGTTAGGATTTTCATGCTATTTTTTTTTTTTTTTTTTAGTCAAACACCAGGAAATTGGAACCCTTGTGCACTGTGGCTGGGAATGTACAATGGGGCAGCCACTATGGAAAGTACTTCGGCATTTCTTCAGAAAAAGTTAAACATAAAATTACCTTATGGTCCAGCAATTATATCCCACAAAAGAATTGAAAGCAGGGCTCAAATACATTCCGTACACTAGTGTTTACAACAATGTTATTCATAGTAGCCAAAGGGTGGAAATAATCCCAAGGTACTTTAACAAATGAATAAACAAAATGTAACGTATACATGCAATTGAATATAATTCAGCCATAAAAACGAAATTCTGATTCAGACCACAACACAGAAAACACTCGATTCCTGAAAACACTATGCTAAGTGAAGTCAGATGCATAAAGATAAATATTATTTTATTTCACTTATACAGATTATTGTGAATAGAAAATTCATAGATGTGGCAAATGAATAGGAAATTCATAGATATAGAAAGAGGCTACCAGGGGTGGGAAAAGGTGGATACGAAGTCATCATTTAGCGGGTGTAGAGTTTCTGTTTAGTATGACAAAAAAATTCTGGAAATGGACATTATGAATTTACTCAATGCTCCCAAATTATGCACCTAAGGACTGTAAAAATGGAAAAATATGAGTATACGTATACTTTACAGCAACAAAAAGATTTAAATCTATTCTTAATCTATCAGGGTTTTTAAATTTAAAGTGAAAAATAACAATAAAACAGTTTCAAAACAGCTTAATAGGAGAGTTACAATAATTAATACACTGACTGTTATTGTCTGAGGTTTTTATACCATTAGATACTGACACCATTCTATCTCTCTGTTCCCACTTTAGCTCACATCTCACACTAGGGCCCCATAACAGCTCCCTAAAATGATGTTCCAGTTCTCTCTTGTCTTCATAGCTGCAGTAGCCATGGTGGTTCTTTACATAGTTACATTTTATTTTTATGTTTTTAGAGCTAACTTTAAGAACAGTTGTTTCAGAGCAAAAATAAAAAGAAAAGACAAAGATTTTTCAATATACCCAGTGTGTACACCACACACACACACACACACACACACACTCAAGCTCATATCAAGCTGTTCTTGATAGTCCATAACAAACATTTCGTACTACTGGTTAACCTAGATTATCACATCTTTGTCACCCAGACTTTGTAGTTTACGCTAGAGTTCACTGTTAGTGTTACAGATTTTGTAGGGTCGGACAAATGTGCAGTGACATGCCTCCACCTTTAGGCTCTTGCACACAACAGTTTCACTGCCTTAAACATCTTCTGTGCCCCTTCTACTTATCCACTCCCCCAGCCTCTACTGAAGTACATCCTACTTGCTTCCAAGTTTGAGCAACTATGAATAAATCTTCTATAGAGGTCTGTTTTCATGTCTTTGTGTAAACATGTTTTCAATTCCCCTGGGTGGATACCATGGAGCAAGATTGCTGTACCATATGGTGTGATGATTAATCTTGGTTGTCAACGTGACTGGGTTGAGAGATGCTTAGGAAATTGGTAAAGCACACTTGGGGGTGTGCCTAGGTGGGTGTAGCTAGAGAAGATTTGTATATAAGTTAGTGAACTACTGAAGGAAGGTGTGTTATGTACAAGGGCAGCACCACCTAACAGGCTGGGGCCTAAGTAGAATGAGAAAGCAGCAGGAGGAAGGTCATACACAGGCACACCTGGCTCTTCTTGAGCAGGTACACTTTTTGCTGCTACTGTGGCCTGTGGACATCAGACTCTAGATTCTTCATCATTTGAATGTGGACTTGTATCAGAGACTTAATAGGGGATCTGTAACCTTGTGCTGGGGCTGCATCATTAATCTGAGGCTTCCACTTTCTTGGGCTGAGCAACTCCTGGTCTCCCAGGCCCTCCAGCCTGCATATGGCCACTAGGGAGCTGTTCAGCTTCTCATCACATGTGCCTATCTAAACTTACCTAACATACCCACTTTTGTAGTTATATGTGGGTATAAATATGTACATATTTATTTTATTGTTTCTGTTCCGCTGGAATGTCACGCCATACATGGTAAGATTATGTTTAATTTTATAAGAAGCTGTCAGGTTGTCTTACAAAGTGGCTGTCCCGTTTCAACCCCCATCAGCATGGATGAGAGTTCTTCTTGCTCTAAGTCTATATCCTTGCTAGAATTTGTTGTTGTCAGTGTTCTGGAGACTGGCCATCCTGATAGGTTCATAGTAGCATTGCAGTCTTCTTTTAACTTGCATTTCTGTGATAACACGTGATGGAGGTCATCTTTTCATATGCTTATTTACCTTCTATGTATCTTCTCTGAGAAGGTGTTCATTAAGATTTTGACTCTTTTTTTAAAAAAAAAATCAAGTTGTTTTTGTCTTGTTGTATATATGAGTCCCTTTCCCATTGCCATAATAAAGTGCCCAAGGCTGGGTTACATACAAAGAAAAGAAGTTTATTTGTCTTACACTTGTGAAGGTCCAAAAGCATGGCACTGGCTTCTGCTCAGCTCTGGTGAGTGCTTCCTTGGTTGTATCACAATATGTCAGATAGTATAGCGGTGTGAACATGGGAGAGACTGAAATCAGATGGAAAAACAGAAATAAAGTCAGAGAAATTCAAGGATCACATTTGTTACTTTATAACATCTTGTGGGAGCTATAGTCACTCTGGGAGACCAGCATTAATCTCTCGGGATAGCAGTCTGCCAGGGACCTAACGCCTTTCCACCAGACCTTACTTCTTACGGGCTCCATTACCTCTTGGATCTCCCCAGTGGGAAACACACTTCAAATACATCAATTTTTGGAGGACAAATTACATACAAATCAAGCACATACTGGCACAAAGTTAAAAGAGTTCTTTGCTTAGACAAGAAAAGCAAAAATAGGCAAATAGGACTCCATCAAAGTAAAAAGCTTCCACACATCAAAGGGAAAAACCAACAGAGGAAAGAGACAATCTGTGACCAGGAGGAAATATTCACAAACTGTACACCTGATAAAGGGTTAATATTCAAAGCATGAGTAACTCAAATAACTCAGTAATAAAAAAATCAGTTACTTTTAAAAAGGGGGAATGAGTCAGGTATGGGAGCGTGTGCCTGTAATCCCAGCCGTCTGGGATGCTCAGGGAGGATTTCAAGTTTACACCCAGCCCGGACAACTTAGTGACTTAATGAGACCCTGTCTCAAGGTAAAACATAAAAAGGGCTGGGGGTATAACTTAGTGTGAAGACCTTGGTGCCCCCATTGCCACAAAACCTTTTTAAATGGGAAAGTGTGAATAGACATTTCCCAAAATATGGCATACAGGTGGCCAGCAAGTGTACAGAGAAAGTGCTCATCATCACTAAGCAGCCAATCAGAGCGGTGCATACCTGTAATCCCAGCACTTCTGAGGCTGAGGCAGGAGGATTGTGCAAGTTCGAGGACAATCTGGGCTACATAACAGGTTCAAAGCCAGTCTGAACTATATAATGAGCCCTATCTCAAACCAACCAACAAACAAAAATCTCTAATCATCAAATTCAAATCGAACGGAAATATGATATGTCCTCACCCCTGTTAGAAGGATTAATGTTGAAAGACAAAAATTAGTTTGGGAAAAGATTTGGTGGGAATACAAATTAGTACATCCACTGTGGAAAACTGGAGGTTCCTTAAAAGTAGAATTATTATGATCTAAAAGTCTCACTATTGGGCATATAGTCAGAAGGAATAAAATCAGCATGCAAAAAAGATACCTACACCGCCTGGTCGACTGCAGTATTATTCAAGGTAGCCAAGAGCCAACCTAAAAGCCCATCAACAGATGAATGAATGAAGAAAATGTGGTGTGTATAAACAATGGTATACCACCATTAAAAGAATGGAATCCTGTTATTTTTATTAAAAAATGGATGAAACTGCAGGACAGTATGTTGGCTAAAAATAAGCCAGACAGAGGAAAAACGCATTACAGTCTTATTTATACACAGAATCAAATCTAGTTCATTTTTAGAACTGAGGCCTTAGCTTATTGGTAGGGCACTTGCCTGGCATGTGCAAGGCCCTCAGTTTGATCCCCAGCATTGAAAAAAAAAGTTGATTTTACAGAAATGGAGAGTAGAATGGTGGTTACCAAAGTCTTGGTTAGTTGGGAGGAGAAGAGTCAGGAAATGTTGCTCAAGGGATGTAAAGTTAGATAAGAGGAATAAACTCAAGAACACTATCATACAGCAGGGGACTATAGTTAATAACAATATATTGTACGTTGCTCTTAAAAGCTACAGAGTGGGGATTAAGTATTCTCATCACAAAAGAGGTACCTGTGTAAGGTAATATGTCTGTTAGCTAAAATTAGTTAACCCAGAATGCATATTTGTCACTTAAAGACAATAAAATAAAATTCTCAAAAGTAAAAATAAAATTAAAAAATAAATATCTATCTCTCTATAAGCCCCATGAGTGTTGGAATTTTGTCTATTTTGTTCATTTTAACTTTGCAATAGAAACTCAATAAATATTTGTCAAATGTGTATTTTTAAAGTGAGCTAAAGTTCTATTCTATCACTGCAACTTACAAGATGACAGCTCCCAAATCTGCTATTTTTGTTATAAAGCACAAGTGGGTGAAACTTTTATAGGTTTTCACATATTTCTTAATTTCTTTGTCCTAGTATTTTTAATGAACTCTTAAAATACCAAAATGTAATACTTAATGCTTTAGGATTCCTAAGTTATAAAGAATGAATATGGTATATACAGAAAGCATCTGAAATTGTTACATATATAGATATTTTATCAAGACAAACATGTATATAAGTAGCATTTGAATATGGATTTATAAAAGTTGCTTAATAATGTGGTGAAGATACTTCTAAAAATACAGCTAAAAAGGATTCTTTTCTAACATTGGGTTCAACCAAAAAAATGCTTTAAGCCCACTAAATTTTACAGTTAAGCATTCACGTAAATGCTGGGATGTTATAAGTTCCTATTCTGTTCAGAATTAAAGCCTTCCATTGCAGGAGAAATACATTTTATGTATTCAGAAACAAGTACAATTTTAAGATCACAGGAACAATGCCAAACGGGGCACCCTGGAAACTGCTAACGGGTAAGAGGACGTGTTGCAAAACAAGATAAAAAGCTTCAGCTGTACCTGGAAGATCCAACAAGCAAGCAGGAGGTCACCAGGGCAAGAATCCACTATGTCATCCAACTCCTTGGCCATCTATCTACTCTGTTGAGGAACTGGAAACAAAAATATCTAAGAATTTAGAGGATTCTTTAAACCTTGTTCCTGGAGTTGTCGCACCCATAATGGGGCAAGAAACCAGGTTTCATCCATGCTCCACCTGGAACTTGGAGTAAAGGCTATTACTATTGGCTAGATTGTCATCAGCAGAACAGGTTAATCAGGTTTCAAGCAAGGCTGGGAGAACAGCTGGGTCCCAACCACTCTCCTGAAGATTCGCAGCTCACCATCATATATAAGCATCTGCTTAGTTTGTTCTACCCTGTACTACTTCAGCCCTGCTTTCCATCCAAGCTGCCAGACCCCTGACCATCTCTGTTGTACTGTCTGAAGTTCATTCCTCAGCATGGTCTCAGGAGCATGCCCCTACATTGGCCTCCCCCGTGGCTATGCTGACACCTGCTTCTACTACTTCTCATGAGCCTCTGGATGTGGAGCGAGTGGCAAGTTTCCTGGCTCAAAAGCTGCTTTTGTCCTTTTATCCCCATTTAAAAGCGTCTTTAAACTCCAAGCTCCCAAGCTACTCCCTCAGAAGTTCAAATTACAGCTAGGTGCTGACCACTTCTCCAGACCCATTTTTAGCTGAGGTCCTTGGCCCCTGACACAACGACGAGTATCACCAATATCCCTCCAAACCCCTCAGCCTGTCAACGTCATTCTCCTTTAGTAAACTACTCCCAGGACCAAGTCAGTATCACTCTGCAAGACTACTTTTTCTCTGAATCACAAATCCTGCTGCACATCACCTACAAACATGTTATTTCTACCTGCCGATGTATTCACAAACTCAGTTTTTGCCCTTCCAACTAACCTGCTGAACACTGTTTAGAAAAACTGTATGCTTAGGTGAAGAAAAAAATGTCACTGCAGGTGAACATCTGAACCTAGGCTTGACCTACAGCTTTGCCCAAGAACAACTTCATGCTTACACCTCTTTGTTCATGTCTTTACCCTGAATATGATTCTCAGCACCAGCCTTTACTTTTTCCTTCTTCACTTCATCCTTGTGGTAATAGAGGCTTTGGAGTAACTTGCTGATTCCTTCCTTCATCTCATGTATCAGTGTTCATTTATCTGAGTGTATCCATATTCTTGCTCTGCTGATTCAAGCTCAAGCATCACTCAACCTATTCTCTGCAGTGCATCTCCACCTGCCTCTCCAGGGATTATTTTCCCATTAACTCTTCCCAAATTCTACAAGATTAGCAAATTCTGTCTTCCAATGGCTTTTCCCACTCAACATATAAAATACCTCAACGTACCTCTGTTTCTATCCATTCCTTCACAGATGATCTTGGTGGCTCATTATTTCCAGTCTTCATGTCTCTGTTCCCCATTGCGTTCTTCAGTATGCTGTCACTTGGCACCCATTTTACTGGAAGAACCTTCATTCTGTCAACAGAAATACTGGAGTGAGGGGCTGGGGATTTAGCTCAGCGGCAAAGCGCCTGCCTGGCAAGCGCAAGATCGTGAGTTCAGTTCCCGGTACCGGAGAAAAACCAAAAAAAAAAAAAAAAAAGAAAGAAATAGTGGAGTGCCAATCAAAGGATAGTTTTCTTTGCTCATCCCCCTGGGTTCTGCAGGATGTAACAGTGTTGAAACAACCCCCATCCCAATTTCTCCCTGTGCTTCAAATGGCTGTTTCTTGGTCTCACCATTGAGGTCCTCTTTTTACCATAGTCCTTTTATGTTATTGTGGTCCATGGACCAATTCTGCTTTTCTCAATCTATTCACTGTGGGCTTCAATGACACCTTCATAGCCCAGATTTATAGCTCTTGAATTAATCTCTCCAGTTGGACCACTTCAGGTAGGACCCTGGAGTCAACATGCAACAAAAACAACTTATCTTTTCAGTGGCACTGTCTACATTGCAAGTGAGTGGTCTTCTGTATGCATCGGTTCCATTTGTACAGCTCTTGGGCTGGGGAAAGGGCTTTATGGGAGTTTTATGAAGAGGCCAAATGCTGTTACTACCTATGACAAAAAATTCTAATTTCATTTTGAATTAAGTTTTATGCTTCTACACGATTGGTATAACTAAAAGGGTGACAGTTTTTCCCTTCTTTTTGGAAGAAAGCTTTGTCACTACATTGCTTATTCACAAACTTTAGAAAACAAGTGGATTCTACTTTTTTATTAATTTTATTGGTACACTTTTGATATACATAAATATCACTTTCATCATGTGAAATTTGTATCTGTACATAATATATCCTGATGCTTCTTTTTTTTTTTTCCCTTCCCCTCCCACACTTCAGATTAAAGGAAACATGGAGTAGACAGCACAGCTCATGTTGCTAGCTTGGCTCTCAGTTGAACAGATGGAGTCTTGGGGCACACAGTGGTCTAACCCATAGGTGAGAGGCAGCAGCTTCAGGTAACATATCACAATCTATAGTACAGTGGGTTTCCTGCAGGACTCTTCGATCTCAGCACTATTCATATTTGGACCAGATAGCTCTTTGTTATGGGAAGCTGTCTTGTGTGTTATACACAGGATGTTTACAAGCATCTTTGGCCTCTACGCAGTAGCCATTAATGGCAATCTTTGCCCCAAGTTGTGACAACTAGTATATTTTTAAACATTGTTCAATATTCCTGATAAAGTGAAAAACTGACCTTAGTTGAGAATCATTGGTCTAGTATAATGTGCTCTTGGACCTACAAGTGATATCAGTGATTACAGCAGATTGCTGGCCAAAGGTTCAAGGCTAGGAAAATTTTGCCTTTGGAGTTTCCAGTTTTTCCATACTGACTTGGCAAATATCTTATTTGACTTAAATACTCTCACAGTTTAGAGTTGGGGTCACTCAGGGTCATCAAATTTGAAAAACACCATTATTCTGCAGAGCTAAGTTTAGGGAGAACAGACTAAGGGTCCAATGTCACTGGTGAACAAAATAGGGCTATTACACTGGGAGAAGACTGGGATCTCTCTCCCTTCAGGCAGAGCTCCAGGACAGATTTATGGCTTGGTGCTGTTGGGTGCTGTGGAGTTGATATTCTCTACTTTTGGATATTTGAGGGAGAGCCTGCAGGTTGTGGCACGGTATTCTCATTATTATCATTGAAAGCGCACTTCAAAAGTACCGTACATGGGCTAAGAAAGCTCTTGGACCATAATGTGAGTGGAGTGGTTTAAATTTTCAGGAGCATCTTTGCAGCCAAGCAAATGGTTTTTCCAATCAGTGTTTAGCAACTTAGTTATAAAAGCAGAGAATGATGTTTAGATTAATCTGATGTTTAGATTAATCTGAAATGAGGTTTTATATGGTATGTGTGACTGATGGATTCTAGGAAAAGCCAGATCAGAAACTTAGCTTGGAGAAATTCCTAGTATACATATTAATCATCCTGCTTAAAATGAGCAGTACAAATTATTTGCCCAGTCATAGCTAACATTCAAATCAGTACTCCAGTGCCAGGAAACCAGAGGCAGAGAGGAAATGTAAAGCCCTAGTAACTTACTTATAAAAATTAAATAGGAAGAGAGCCCCAGGAAAGAATCAAGAGCTTGAGGAATGACCACTGGTAATCCTAATGTTTTAAAGAAAACTGCCATGTTTCAGCATTTTGAGTGAAGGCAGAGCTTGCTCCGTCAGTAGGCGTCCTTCCATATACACACATATGGTAACATCATGTCCCTTAATTTTGAAAAGTGATAATTTCTGCATATATGACCTGAAACAGAATGAGAAGAATTAAAATCATCAGTTCTGGAAATAGTCAAGTTGGGTCCAAATTCTGTTCTTGACATTTCTGGCTTTGTGATCCTAAGCATGACGTGTAATATCTGTGTCTCTCAGATTCTTCATCTGTAAAAGAGAGATCATTGTAGTACCTTTTCACTAGGGAGAGCTGAGAATTAACTGAGATAAAGTATGTGAAGTACTTGGATCAGAGCCCAGTCTATGGTAAGTGGTATGTTGATGGTGCTATCATGTGTTGACCGCCTATCTGTAAAGTGACTAAAAGGTTAATTTTTAGTTACAATATACATAAAATACACACTGAGTGTGTGTTAAAATGTATTGAACCCATTCCACTCAATTAGGGAAAGAGGCAGATGTTATAATAGCTTCAAAGGAGAAATCAATAAAGCACACAGTTTCATGAAATAAAGAAATGCTGAGACAACAGACAACAGTGTAAATAGAGGCAAAACCAGTTTCTTCCAAAGGAGGAAAATAACTGAAACTCTACCGAAAAAAATTTGCATGTCTATATACAAAGGTCATTTGCATTGCTATCAGTTACATTTGCTGTGTTAGAAAATCACTTCCATAAGCTGAGGAAGATCATTTTATTTCTTTTTCAGACAGGGTCTCACTGCACAGTTCAGGCTGGCCTTGGGCTCACTTTGTAGCCCAGGCTGGCCTCAAACTCACAAAGATCCATCTGCCTCAGCCTCCCAAGTGCCACCACACCTGGCTCAAAATTCAGAGGGTCACACCTAGAGTCTAGACAATGCTAGTTTCACAGCCAAGCTGAAATTTTCACCTGTGAGGTAAATATCTCCTTGGTTTACCAGTTCTTTCTGATAAAGCAAACATTTACCTGAGTCTATGATTTAGAATAACATATATAAAAATTATAAGTCTAGTGATATAAGTTTGGGGAACATTAAGTTTTTGAGGAACTGATACTAAAATAATTGGTAGGTTGTGTGTTATTGCACTGGTCATATTTTCATCTAGGCTTTGTTTTGGGCTTCTATACATTTTTTTAAGCATTGCTCAGAAACACTCAGATTATTTAGTGTCAAAATGTGCTGTACTTTGAAAAGATGGAACACATGAATGACCCTGGGAGATTCCAGCATAGTCAGTGTCATATACCTATGGTATCTCTTTTCCAAGGACTACAGCAAAGAATTCTGGCCAAAGGGGAATGCTAGGCCAATTAAACAATTACTAAGAAATAGAGTTGTGAGACACAGAAAATGCATGCAATTATGAGTAGGACCTAAGGCTTAAAAACATAAGGACAGCCAGGTGTGGTAGTGCACACCTATAATTCCACCACTCTGGGAGGCTGAGGTAAGAGGATTGCAAGTTTGAGCTAGCCTGGATAACTCAGCAACTTAGAAAGAACTTGTCCCAAAATTTAACATAAATAAATAAATAAATAAATAAAAAGGTGGAAGGTGCAAATGTTCTTCTTAATCCTCAGTACTGATAAGGGGTAGGCTGAGTTTAAAGGAAACCAAATCTAAGTATAAGTAGAGCACTAAGAGAGGAGAAAGCAGCAGACCAGGAGACATGGAAGCCAGTGTGTCACGGAGGGAGGGTAGAGGTAGGGACACAGCCGATGTGCATGTAGAAGATGAGAACGGCAAGCCAGGTGGTGAACTCCTAATTCCGCGGCTCCATGAGAGTCCGTGGGCAGCTCTGGACGTTGGATTACCTTCTGAGACCCTTTTGCTCACCACTCCTCCACATTACATGACCCACTTCTCCAGCTTCATCGCCTTCACTCGCTCTGCCTGAGAAAACAGTGCCCTCTGTATTCATCTCCAAGGGCTGTGATGTCAGAGTTCAAAGTTCAAAACCTGGGTGGCTTGAACAACAGACATTAATTGTCTCAGGATTTGAAGCTTGAAATCTCAATCAAGGTGTTAGCCGGGCACCTGCTTGACCTTTTTAGCCTTGCCCTTTGTAGCCTATGCTATTTGCAGGCACTCCTTGGCCTTCTTGAGCCCTAACTTTATCGCTCCAGGTGCACAACCAGCTCCTCTCTGTGCTTCCTCACAATGATTCCCTTCTGCATGTATCTGTTTTGCAAGGCCACCAGCCCTAAAGGATTAACATCCACCCTACCGAGTTTAATTTGATTATCTCTGAAAGACTGTTTCCAAAGGAGGTCATGTTCTGAGATACTGGCGATCGCTCCTTCCACGTACCCTTTTCCTTTTGGGGAAGGAGGAACACTAATGAATATGTTTAAATCAATTTGTGCACCCTTAGAATAACTGTCCCATGACCTTAACCCCAGGTATAAAATTTAAAGAAGTCTCTGTCCTATGAATCTGAAAATGACATAAAACTTTTAAAACAATGAGTTTGAGAAATAATTTTATTGTAAGGTCTGATCCCTGTCAGCATACCAAAATCCGTCCATCTGTCCTTCCGTCTGTCTACCCATCCATCATTCTTTCTCAATAAAGAAATCTCAGTTTGCTTATTGATGGAAAATAGTAGCACTTATGATTTGTGAACTGAATTATTTTATTCTATATACAAAGCAAATGTTGACGCGGAAGTTAGGTACTCTACCAGCTAAAGGGTCCTTCGTGACTGCCAAGGCCAGCTTTTACTACAAATGGGAAGATATTGCCCCCAGGAAAAATATCAGTCAGGACTATCAGAAAATAAGTGCCACACCCAAATTAGGGTGGTTTTACTTTTTAAGGATAGTCATTCCTGCCAAGAAAGTCATGCTTCTAGTGTAATTTCTCTGTAAATTTTGACCTTTTTAGAGCAGAAAAACAAGATAAGGAGAGAGATACAATGAAGGAAATGCACATGCGCACAGAGCATCTTAAGGTATCCAGGTACCCTAAGGTATCAGCAGGGGTACTAATGTTATACCTCTTGTCCTCCAGGCACATGCCCTCCTGCACTATTCTAGATCCCATTTCCACTTTCTATTTTGAGATCTCAAAATATTTTAAACTCTATGCCTTACAAAATATCTGTACCTTACCCTAGTTTTATTTTCAGTGACCACTTCTTGATTTTAACATTATTTATCTCTTACTCATTCTTAAAATGTTAGTAGTGTATTTGAATCATTTCACTTCCACATACTGCATGTTAATGTGGTAAAATTGGTGACTTTTCCTTTTAAATTAGTTTTTTTTTTTTTTTTTTTTGTAATTTGTGTTCTTCCTTTCAACTATTTCCTATAAGTCTCTACATTCACTGGGTTCTTCATATGTGGTGACTACAGTACTCAACACTTACCAAATGCTATTACTGAAATGACTAAAAGGGCACTAACAATTCATTAGATCATAATTTTTAATAATAGAAGAGAAATTTCTAAAGTAGAAAAATTCTTGTGTGTATGGGTTACCTCTATGGTCAGTAAAAGCTGAAAAGAAATGCTTTAGACAAAATCACATCATTATGGAATATAAAAAATCCTCAAACATAAAGATCCATTCCTTAAACTTCTCAGAAATGGACAGAAAAGTCAACTTCTGACTAATGTGTGCCAGATTAGCCTTTAGCTTCACACCAGCACCACCTACTCCTTGAAGGTGATGAACCAATGTCTCAAAAGGTGTTTCAGAGAAAAAAATGTTTATTTTTCACCTCAAATTTCTTTTCCAGGCTATGTTTTACTCATTAATTATTTGAGGAGGACAGATTAGACATAGTCTTATTATGCAAAGTCTGAAGAATTTTACTGTCTACATATTGACTTTGTGAGTATGCCCTATGTAGGCATAATCCCCAAAAGAAGGAAGGATCAAAACATGACTTACCAAAATATTCCCAGGATTTGATGTTTTTTCAGTGTGTCAGAAACATGAGACTGTGAAAATAAGGAATAAACCATACACAAATAAAATGAAAAGTGTCTTGGTTACTTTTTTCTCGCTGCTGGGACAAAATACCTGACACCCAAAATTAAGGAGGGAAAGGTTTATTTCGCTTACAGTTCTTGGAAGTTTCAATCCGTACTTGGCACATTATAAGGCAGAGTGGCACGTGGCAGAGGGCTGCATCTCAGGACGGCAGCCACAGCTAGGCTGCAAGCACACACACCAGGGCGGAATGGGGGAGGAATGCCCCAAGCACTTTTTTCCTGTCCCTTACATATGCAAACTATCTACTCCCGGGAGGGTGCAGCTCTCACACCCATATTCAAACTCTAATAGCCTGCCCCAGGGCCGCAGGAGGCTTTGGGGGGACACACAGACAAAAACCATAACAAAAAGCAAGTAAAAACTCTAGGAAAAAATATAATTCAGACAAGAGCAAAAATTGTCAGATTTTCAATGAATAATATACATATCATTGTTATAATGTAAATGGTTGTGTATCATATTTTTACCTTTGAAGGGAAATGAAAGTTAATTATTATCATGGCTTGCATTTAGATGTCCCCTCAAAGCCTCATACAGTCCTAGGCAGGGCTTTTTCAGAGGTGAGTGAATCTAGAGTCTGTGATGCTGGAATAAGGGCGAGTGATTACTAAATCAGTTCACTGATTGGTTTGGCACCGCCCTAACCTGGTAGTCTAAATACAATGTAGGTAATGGAAAGAGGCTTGTTTCGCACTTGCTTGCTTGTTTTCACTGCCTTTGGTTGCCCTAAACTGTTTCTCCTCTGCAATGCCCCTCTACCAAGCCATCCTGCCTTGGCCCCAGCAGATTACGGACTGAAACTTGTACAAACTGTGAGTTAAATAAACCTTTCCTCCCTTTAACTTTGGGCATCAGTATTTTGTCTCAACAACAAGAAAAAATAACTAAGACCATTATCTTGTCTGTCTTGTGCCACAATAACAGAACATTACAGACTCCTTTTTTAATGGATAGAAAATTATGAGCTTGCAGCTTCTCCATTGAGAGCTGAGAAGTCAGAGGTCCTTGTCTATACCTATGATGAAGCCTACTTCATTGTGGTGTGTGAACTTTTTGATGATTTGTTGCATTCTGTTGGCTAGTATCTTGTTGAGGATTTTTGTATCTATATTCACTAAGAAGATATCAATAGTTCTTTTTTTCAGTTGGATCCTTGTCTGGTTTTGGAATCAGGCTAATATTAGCTTCCAGAAAGGACAATGGGAGTACTTCCTTTTTAATTTCATTATAGAGCTTGAGGAGTATGTGTGTTACATCTGTGCCGAAGTTTTTGTAGAATTCTGCAATGAATCCATCCAAAGCTGGTCTTGTCTTAGATGTCTTGTCTTAGGTAGTTTTGTTTTTTATTACTGTTCAATCTCATTGACTGATATGAGCTCATTCAGGGTTTTCCTATCTTTTTGGTTCAGTTTTGATAATTCATGTGTATCTATCCACCTATCTATCTCTTCTGAATTATCTCATTTTTGGCATACAGGCTTGCAAAGTAGTTGTTAATAATCTCCTGAATTTTGGCATTGTCTGTTGTGATTTTACCTTTTCCATTTCTAGTTGTGTTGAGTTGGGTCTTTTCATTCCTTTTATCGTAAAATTGGCTAAAGGTTTGTCTATTTTGTTTATTCTTCCAAAGAACAACCTCCTTGATTCATTGAATTTTGTTTTTTTTAAGTCTAATTTTCATATATTTCTGCTCTGATCTTTTAGTTTCCTTCTTTGTAGTAGTTTTGGGTTTGGATTTTGTTCCACTTTTCCAGTACCTGAGGTTCATCATAAAGTTATATATTTGGGCCCATTTTGTTTTTGTGATGTAGATGTTCACAGCTATAAACTTCCCTTTTAGGACTGCCTTCATTGTCCTGAACTACCTTCAGTGTGGAGATGAGTATGAGCAATCATTGGATGCTATCTTAGTTACTTTTCTCATTGATGAGAGAAAACACCTGACACTCAAAGGAGGAAAGGTTCATTTACCTCACTGCTTGTAGCAGTTTCTGTCCATAATCAGCTGACTCCAAGACAGAGTGGCATCACAGAGGAGAAACAGCTCACAGTGGTCAGAAGGTAGCAGAGCAGCAAGGGATGACCATAGCTCTTTCCATCCCTTTTATTTATCCAGGCTACTTAGGGCAGGTAACACTTATACCCATAATCCTAGTGCCTTTGATCCAAGCATTGCATCATGAATCAATCTCAGTGCCACACACTCTAAATCCAGCCACCTCTGAAAATGCCCCACCTATGACTGCTTGAGACTCTGGGGAGACATCTAGACACAAGCCATAGCAAATGCAGAGTCCACTGAACTCAAGATACATTTCTAATTATTTTCTTCATTAGCTAGAAAAACATTAAATTATTGAGCTTATTTTATTTTGTTTCTGTACTTCATTTTCTGCAAAAAGAGAATTATGGTGACTTCATTAAAAGGTTGTTGTGCATATCAATCATAAAGCTTCTGGTATGGTGAATTTCCAACATATTGAGATCCTATCAGTCTTTCTGTTTGACTCTAATCCTGGTCAAATGTATTTTTCCTGTGTATGCATATTTTTTCAAGTCTTTGTTCTATGTTTATTGAGGTAGCAGCTAATAATCAGACAGCCCAAACCAGGTGACAGATTGACTAGTGCAAAGAAATGCTTATTATCTGAGAGAGAGAGTGTCACAGAGGGAAGCACTAATCACAGAAGTCCTTGGTTCTTGTTCCTGACTTACATCGTGTGTAACTTATGCAAATCACTTCTCTTTCTGAGCCTTACACAAAATATATGAATGAATGCATTTTGCAAACTATAAAATAGCATACATTTATGTACACGAAGTTTATTAATTATAAGCACTCTTTTAATTATTCATTGTTTTATTACATTTCCTAATGTTATCCACTCTTTAGCAAGGACATGGCTTTTCCAGGTGATAAAACTTTTTAGGAAAAAGAGTGCTTATCATAGGAACATTTCATGCTCCTGTTTGATCAGTCCGAAGATATTTTAGGCAAGTGGTCATCTTTATAAAACAGGTAAACTGACTTTATAGTAACTCACTTTTGACCTATGTTTCACTGGATTTATACAAAAGATATGTAGAACTGAGCTATGGTAACAGCCTCTTGAAGGTCACAGAGTCCTTTCCAGACATTTGGGGTTCAATAAAATTCCACATGTATTTGGCCCTGAGCAATTTTATTTTGTTTTTAAACCCATGTGTGTTTTAAAGAAAATTTCATCCATGTGTTTTTGATTCATTTACACTTCAATCATTAAAACTTGGTTTACTTCATAGTTATCTAATATCCAAGAAGGTTTTTATTATGAGCATTTAAAAATACTTTCCATTTTTTTAAAAAAGCCACTCCACAGAAAAAGCCAAGCGACAGGAAATTGTTTGTTTGCCAAGAATAAATAAATTTAACGCACCCAAAGTTTCTACCTTGAGTCAAAACTTCAAACTATCATCTCTGACTTGTACCTAAAGGAACCTTAACAAAATAAGTTCTCCTACCCAAAATAAGCAGGAAAGCACCAGGTGAAAGCAAACTCAGAGTGATTTAAAAAGCAGGGTGCCCACATAACGAATGCATACATATGTTAGCTGAATTCTACATAGATATTATATATGGACCATGGAGCTGAGCAGAGTACTTAGGGTCTTCTATAATTGGGTGACCTTGACAGAATTATTTAATATCATCTTCCTGCTTAGGAATATGAAGTAATCAGGTCAGCTGTGAATATACCAAAGTTTTGAAGACATAGTTAAGTTACATGCAGGATATAACAGCACTTTACAGGTTATAATTACATAATTGCATTATGTCTAAAAAACAAGGGAAAGTATGTATAATATTAGTATGGATCAAAGAATGTTATAAAATATCAAATTTTTCTAATTTTAATGAAATATTCAGGAAAAATAATTAAATAAATATGAATTCTGATGCTTTGATTCTTCAGTATTCAGTTACTGATTTTCTGACATTTCTTCCCCCATTATATTTCTCTTGGTCCAGAGGTGCTCCAATATTTTAGTGTATATGCTGCCAAAGTGAGCACAGAATTCAAATATTTTCAGAACTTTAAAATCGCAAGCTAGTAGTAAATACTCATCAGATATGTATAATTGACTAGCTCCTTTGATATACATTATCATGTTTAATCTCACTTAATCCTGTTAAAGAGCATAAGTCTCAATTTATAGGTGAAGAAATTAAATGAAACTAGTTTAAGGTCATGCAGTAAGATGAAACAGCACTCAAGCAAATGTAGCCTTTGGGGTCCAAATCTTTCGATTTCCTTCAGTACAGTTATGTCCAGTTTCTCAGAATGTACAGCAAATTTTCCCACTCTAACACTATGGGATTATTCTTTGAGGAAGAAATTCCAAAGGTACTACAAATAACACAATTTTTAAAAATTTAAATTTATTATTTCATGAGTGCAGTATATTCCTTGTGGGAAGTTGGTCCATGTACATGTATATAACACATTCTAATTACTTTGTCCATCCTCTTTCTTTTCCTTCCTCCCCTCCACCCATCTCTTAATCCCCTTCCTTGTTTTGGTGCATGTTTGAAGTACATAATGTTTGCATTCCTTGTGGTAAATGGGTGCACGTACATAATGCATCTCAATTCCTCTTTCTCATCTCTTATCCATTCATTTCCCCATTCTTGAATAAGCTTCCCTCAACTCCATCCCTTGATCCCCTTCCCCTCTGAGAATGATCTGTCTCCCTACTTCTTATTATCTGTCTTTTATTTTGCTTTTTATTTTTACATTTTTTTAATTTAAAAGAAACAAGGTGATATTTAAGCTTGTATATATGATTAATTTCACTTAAAAATATATTAGTCTCAAGGTACCTCAATTGTCCTGCAAATACAAATAACTGAAGTGATTCATTCTTAATATAACTTCGAATCTGATGTTAGGATGCCTCCCACTTTGCACTTTTTACCCAGGATGGTTTTTGATATTCTTGGTCTCTTCTGGTTCCATAGAAATTCTGGCGTGGTTTTCTCCCATTCTGTGAAGAATGCTCTTGGAACTTTGATTGAGATTGGATTAAATCTTTATAGCAATTTTGGACAAGTGGTCATTTTGACTATACTGATTCAACTTATTGAAGAACAGGCAGTATCTCTCCATTTTCTCGTGTCCTCTTCCATTTCCTTTTTCAAAATACTTTAGTTTTTGTTGTAGAGGACTTTCACTTCCTTCATTACATATTTAATTTTTCTCGGTGCTATTGTGGATGGTATTTTCTCATAATTTCTTTCTCAGTAGACTCACTGTTAGTGTGAAGGAAGACTGTATGTTGATTTTGTATCCCATTACTTTGCTGAATTTGGTTATTCATTCTAAGAGTTCTTTGGCAGATTTTTGGAGATATTCTATGTAGAGATCATTTCATCTTAAAAATGAGAATTTGACTTCTTCCTTTCTTGTGCATATCCCTTTAATTTTTTCTCTTGCTTAACTGCTCTTGCTAATCTTTCAAGTACTATGTTGAACAGGAGTGGTGAAGTATAGATAAATATCTTTAATGAATATCATTGCAAAAATCCTCAAAAAGATACTGCCAAATAGAATGCAACAAATAATCAAAAAGATAATATATCATAACCAACTTGACTTCAACCCAAAGATGCAAGTATGGTTCAATATATACAAATCAATAAATGTGATACATCACATAAGCTGAAGCAAGGACAAAAATCATATGATTATCTTAATAGACACACAAAAGACTTTGATAAAATCCAAAATTCTTTCATGATAGAAACACTAAAGAAAATAGATACGGAAGGGTACTATTTCAATCTGATAAAAGCTATTTATGATAAGGCTATTGCCAATATCACGTTAAGTGGGAAAAAATAAAGCTTTCCCTCTAAAATCAGGAACAAGAAAGTAGCCATTTTTATCACTTTCCTGGCTCAATCTTTTCTTGTCTCTGGTGAGGGACTATTTATAAAATATCTTTAAGTAAGAAGTTTAACAGCAGCAGTTAAATGCTGCTATGATATAATTAACAAAAGAAATTCCATTGTTTTTATTATGCTAGTATTTACACCCTGTTCTTTCCCTTCATAGACATAAGCTATTTTATTTTCCTTAGTTTTACAATATGCGATTTTGCTGTTTTATATTTCTGGAAATTCACAGCAACAAAAAATCATCATAACATTTTCAAGAAAAGATGAGTCACTTAAAGAGATATCTTTATTGAACTCCCAGAGTACAGACTCTGGTGATCATATTTACCAGTGGCTGCATTGTGTTTGTGTCTATGGCTTGCATATGGTTGCTAGCTTCTACAATTCACCATGTTTGCTCAAAGAGCCCTGTGTCAGCTAGTGTTTCTGGCATAATACAACACCTCAGCACCTAATTGCTTAAAACAACATTTATTTTGTCTGTGACTCTGCTTCTTATTTTGTTGTATTTCTGCTCTGGGCTGGCTTGGCTCATTTCTGCTGGAACACCTCCATTTATGTAGTTGGCTGGCTGGCTGGCTGGCTGGTCAGCTGGCAGCTGAATGATCCAGGATGGCTTCAGTGAGATGTCTGGCAGTTGGCATTAGAGGTTGAGAGTGATAGGAGTTACTCAACTGTGTGTCTCGGATCATCTGGCAGGCTAGCCAATGCTTCTTCATGTAGGTGGTGTCAGCATTCCAAAAGAGGACGCTGAAGGACTCTTGAGGACTTGGCATGGCACACGCATATCTTTCTGCTGGTTTTTATTAGCCAGAGCATGTCACTGTCATGCCCTACATTTAAGGGTGAAGGAAATAGACTCCACCTCCTGTGAGGAGGGGTCATAAAATCAATGACAATTTTTACTTCTTATCACAAGTTTTCTCATCCATTTTAAACACAGATATTCACAGTAGATTACCTTTGATATTTTATCTAGACTTTGAAGTGTGTATCTCATGTCTGTCCTTCCATTGTGTCTTGAAAAAAATAACTTGTTTTGATTTCACAGGCTTGTACCTAGAGGGGAATTTGTCTCAAGATGCATCATGTGCTGATTTCACAGATGTGGTTTAGATGAGACCCTGGTTATTTTTTTCTTTCTAGTAAGAGTTTTTCCCAATATCTATGTTTTTATTGGTCACATTAATTTCACAAAATATTGGATTTCATCATACCTTTTTCATATATTCATATAATATATTTGGATGATGTCCATACCAGCTAGTACCCTCTCCTACACCTTTCTCAATACCTTCCTCTTATCAAATAGTGTCAGTTCTACTTTCTCATCATCTGGGATTTTTTTCTATATTCCATGTACAAGGAAAAATAATATGCAATGCTTTCTGTAAAACTCAGCATTTTTGACTGGCATAAGTTAAGACTTTTGGGCTATTACAGTGGAATAGATATTAATTTGCATATGAGTAGACATGGATTTGGGGAGTTGGAGTGGAATGCTGTGGTGTATGCATCCGCTGAAGTTCATGTGCTGGAAATTTAATCCTACACACAAAAGAGATGAGACACTGAAGAGGTGAATAGGTCATGAGCACTCAGGCCTCATGAATGGATTGATGGTGTTATCATGGGAATGTGTTCCTTATAAAAGGGTGAGACAATTTCCTACCCTTTCCCATGTCGTATCTTCTACCATGTTATGGTGTAGCAAGAAGATATTCACGATATGATACACATTGATCTTGGACTCCCCTACTTCCCTCCAGAATCATGAGCCAAATAAGTTTCTGTTCTTTATAAATTGCTCAATCTCCGATATTGTTATAGCAGCACAAAGTGGACTAAGAAACGAAGTATGAGGGTGGGGACCCCATGGATACCTACACAACATGTCATCTGTCTACTTCACCTAAGACGCTAGTGCTCTTTGCTGAACACTAGCATGAAGAACAGATATCTTCATAGTGTGTCTATGTCAAAATTTCTATTCAGATATCTCCAAGCAGAAAGCATATTTGTCTACTGTCTATCAAAAACTGAAATGCCAGCATGGTGGTGCATGCCTGTAATCCCAGCACGTTGGAGGCTGAGGCAGGAGAATCACTGTGAGTTTGAGGCCGATCTAGACTACATAGTAGTTCAAGGCCAGCCTGAACTACACGGCAAGACCCTACCTAAAACCAACAAACAAAACAAACAGACAAACAAATAACCCCTGAAATAGCTGAGATTAAACTCCATGTCTGAGCTAACAAGTTCATTTGACACAATTTCATACAAAATAAGATGCCACCAGCCCCACCTGCTATGCTTTTGAACATTCCACCTCCATTGGACAAGTGAGGTGTGTTGGCCTCATTCCACTTTATCCATCCTTACATCCTAGTTAGCTATCTCCAAATAGGAATTCTCAGGCTAGAGAGTCACAAGGCCTGACCTCCATGGTCAGGAGGTTGGTATTAACAAAAGGCCAAACGTGAGCTAATAGCTACTTTTCAGAGCAGTGCTGGTAGCCACATCGGGGAGACAATGAGTCGGAATTCCAAGCAATGCCTGTGAGTGAAGCTTGCTCCCCTCCGCCAGATGGTAAAACTATCAATCACAGAGACTTAAAGTTCAAAGAGGTCAGTGGGGGTTATGGGTCCCAAAGATAAAAAGAGCATGCCACAGATTTCTGGAAAACTCTCTCTAGTGGCTGTTGGTTTGGCTGCCACTCAACCATGCTGATTTATGGGTTGGTTGGTATAAATGAGAAAGTGGAATGCTCAGGGGAGTCACATATGTCCCTGTACCTTAGGAATTCTTTTTGGTGCTAAGGAGAGTGAGCACAGAGCAGTTTTTCTTCCACTTCCAGGAAGATTAAGCACTGTGAACTCTACCGCATAGTTTGAAGAAACAATTTGGCAGGCAAGATCCTGAATTTTGTCAGGGTTTGTCAGCCACCCCAGATGGTAGAGGTGCGATGACACCACAGCCAGTGCAGTTTGCAGTGAAGTCTCTGACTTGTGTGCCAACAACAAATCATCTAGGCAGGGAAGTCTTCGCACGGGGGAGAAAAAAGGCACCCATTCTAAATCTTAAATCTGCCCCTTTCCCATGTTAGAGCAGGTGATGGGACCTTTGTCGCCTGGCACTTCCTGGTGGGGAAAATTCTCTATTATGGAACATATCGACACAGTAACTGCTATTACAGGATTATACACATAGTCCTTTTCATTGCTTTCCTAAGGTAATAGAAACTTCTGAGCATCCAAGCCCTAAAATGCTTAACAAAAGTTTCTGCTGACTGTCTACTGTCAGATTTATTTAATCCCTTTCTGGTATTTTATATATCTTATCTATAATATTATATCAGGCATAAAATCACATGATCTTCCAAAATTGCGGAGATTTTAAAGAAAGCAGAAACTGTGGCCAAGTTCCTCAGGTTATACTAAGAAGCTCAGAGCATTTAGGAAATGTTTTGATGGCACACAGCTGGTTAGCCTGTTTGCTTATACCAAAGACACCTTGTGTTTGTTGTCTTTTCTACCACTCCAAAAATGATACTGTCCCATGCAGATCGGTGTATGTGACCTCTTCTAACTGCACTTGGCCAATTTTTATGGCGCTGCAGTTCTACTTTGTGTATTAAAATGAAAGAGAATGAAAGGCAGGAATTTTAGGTATAGTTTAATATAAATATTTCTTTTTGTTTGTTTGTTTGATTTTGTTTTTCTCCGGTACCGGGAACTGAACTCACGACCTTGCGCTTGCCAGGCAATATAAATATTTCTTGTTACTTTCCTTTTCCCTTCTCAGTTGTCCCGGGTCTCCTCAGAGCTGTGAGAACTCTGTGCAAATAAAGACCTTTGCAAGGTTGAGACCTTGTGCCACACTAACTAGGGTCTAGCAGCCTATCTATTGAGTTCCAAACTGCCCAGGACCTCTTCCCTGCTTAGCATTAGAGAGACTCCCTAAATACTGGGAAATGTGTTTCTAAAGCACTCAAGTGCACCCCACGGCTGATTCTGTGACTCTTTCTCATTTGTGTGAAGTTTCTGACTGCCTGTTCATTTTATTCTAATATATGGACTAAATTATACCTTCCCTTAAATATGCAATCTAGATCACCTTTCCTGAACAGTGCTTTGTCAAGCTTTGGCCACCTGTAGGGACCTAAAAAAGATGACGTACAAAAAAACCAGAGCTTTCTGTCAATCCCAGCTTCTGCTCCTGAGCCTGGTACTGGCAATTCCACAACTTAACACTTCAACAACAGCTATTAACTACTCAAGAAGTACTGAGGAAGACACTCCAGGGAATACAAAGATGAGTTCTTACCTACATGATGCAGAAGCGGTGAGGTCATGCGTGTTTGAAGTAATACAGGGCTGACTGTGATTCAAACCTTGGTAGAAGTACATTTGGAGGGGAGGAACTTTGAAGAAGTCCTGAAAGGCCCACAGTAGATCAAATGTAGTGCTAGGGTCACAAGGGCCAAAGTCCTTGGGTGAATGTTGGCTCCGGGGATATAAGGCTGGAAAAGAAGTCAGGGAAGAGTCACAACGCACTTTGAATGTTAGCCTGTAAGTTGTGACCTTTGTTCTGATTTGCAGTAGTGGCTCATACAAGTTTTGTGCAAGAACGTATCACCACCAGGCCTGAAGACAAGGTATTTATGTGGTGGCAGTGGGGCAATTTCAAGTAGAAAAGCCCTGGAAACAGAGAGCTAAAAATTGGTGTAAAAAAGACACCTGTACTTCTCTCTAGCACAATGCCAGGCACTCACAACCTTTTCTTTTAAACCCATTCCTCAGTTTCCCTTTTAAGAACAACATTTCTAAACTGGATGTGGTGGTGCACCCCTGTAATCCCAGCACTAGGGAGGCTGAGGCAGGAGGATCACTACAAGTTTGAAACCAGCCTGGGCTACAAAGTGAGCTCAAGGCCAGCCCGAACTGTATAGTGAGACCCTGTCTCAAAAAGATTAAAAAAAAAGGCACACCATTTCTCCCAGCTAATGTAGTTCTGGTGTGGTTGATTGCACCCTTGGTTTCAGGGTTGGACGTGCGGCTTTTGTGACTCCAGACAGAGCAATGTGTCTCCCTAACCAGAATGAAGAGTTCTGTAACGGGTGTGAAGAGACTCCTAGAGGAGGAAGTCTAATTCATATTAGACTGGTACACTGAATGTGCTTGGGGAATATATTTTTAAGGTAACATTTACCATTCAAAACAGGAAGCCCGAGAATGGAGTTAGCACAAGAATGGAACATGAAAAACGGTGATATGATGATATTGAGGCTTCTGTCAAACTTCACTTCAAAATGTAATACTTTTGTGAATGAAAGACCCACAATTTATAAAACAGGAAACCATAAAACCACAAGAAAAGGTGTTTATTCCAGGGACCTAAGAAGAGTCTATTTGCATCAGTCAGCTATTGCCGTAATAATGCTGCATAAAAAGGCATTTCAAAACTCAGTGGCTTGACCCAGACATGGTGGCACACACCTGTAATCTCAACACTCAGGAGGCTGAGACAGGAGGGTCCTTGCAAGTTCGAGGCCAGCCTGGGCTATAAAGTGAGCTCAAGGCCAGCCTGAACCACATAGTGAAACCCTGCCTGAAAAAAGGCCCCTCCCCCCAAAAAAATCCAAGATTCAGTGGCTTAAAATAGTAATCACTTTATTCTTGTTTTCTTTTCCATGAATTAGCTGGAAGTCAGCAGAAATGTGCTGAGATCTGTAGTGCAGCTTTGCTTTAGTCTGTGTATTGGCCTTTTCCAGATTCCCCACAATACATCTGAGTTAGGTCTGTTCTGTGCTTTTATTTTGGGCTCCATAATCAGGCAACAGCTACACAGAGAAAGTTCTCACAGTGACAGCACAAATGGATGGGGACAACCCAAACGTGTGAGCACACACCAAGCCTTTGTTCCTGGCCCAGCTGCACCTTCCTTTTGGACAAAAGCATGATGCTTGGCTGAAACCAAAGCCATGATTCAGGGACACATGCTCTACCTACGTGAAGTCCAAGCCAAATGCACATGGCCAAGCCCAACATGAATGCAAAGTGTTACTATACACTGCGTAAGATTATGAGAAGGAAAATAACTGTTCCTGAACCATTGTCTACTCTCACACATCATTTTTACTACCTAGATAGGGATTCATCCAGGATGATAAAATAGTGCAGAGAATGGAGAGGTCATTCCAGAGGTCACCATGAGATAAGTTGCTCTCAAGTACTACCGGCTCAGCTTTGAACACAAAGTGATAATTCTCTACAGGCCATATTAAAGTAAAAGTGACAGTGGGGTGTACAATTAAGTGCAATGTTGATTAGAAGGCTGGGATACTGACCTATAATCTTGCAGGAGAAAATGTCTGCATTGAAAAGAAAGCGGCCAAAGACCAGAGTTTGTAGGAACATTCCATTTAAGCAGAGGAAAAGAAATAACCAATCAGAAAGAGAGAATAACAGTAATTAAAGGACCAAGGCACTCGAGGGGAAGAACTATTGGAAGAGAAAAAACAACTTTGAGACATTTAATGGAGTTGTTAAAGGGTAATGTATTAAAGACTTTGAAAAGCTCAAAGGAATAAGAGCTCAGAAAATGACATTCTTAGTATTTGAAATGTAGGCTTTTCATGCCCTTTAAGAAAATAGCTACTCAGCAAACTGGAGTCGAAAACAAATTATAAGGCATAGGAGGGAAAATTGGAACAAAGAAAGTGGATAGTTACTGGCAATACCTTAGAACATTTTCTTCCAGGAATTTCTTTCACTTACTGAAAAAAGGTGGTTTTAAAATTGTAAAAATGTTTTTGTCATTAAAAATTTTAGAAAAATACTATTTATGCATAAATATGATACATTTTTATATGTGTGTCATGAAACTCATTTAAGCACTTCTTTTGGGTAAGGTGATTAAATTCTTTGCATTGTTTTGTTAATGTCTAAAACCCTATTATATATTCCCTATTAAAAAGTAGCCCATATTTCTGCCTTTTGCTTAGGGAAAATCCTTGAAAATCCTTGATCAAAGTTTATGAGTTTGTTAAAGACTCAACACTTCATAAAATAGCTAAACTAATTTAAATTCTCACCAGTATAGTATAAGACTGAAAGTGTCCTTTCATTAGTACTGTGCATTTTAAATTTTGTCCTATTAGTATATAAAAATCAAACTAACTGTAATCTACTTGGATTGCATTCTTTTAAATTTTTTAATCTACATTTTAATCTATTTATTGGTTTTAATTTTTTTCTTTAAAAACTTTTATTACTTTTTATTCTGTTTAATTGTGTGATCAATCTTTCATCCTTACCTCTGGTAATCTGAGCAACTTCATCAAAGATAACAATATGTAATATAACAACCATTGTTAATTCCTATCGCCTTGTTTTGAAATCCTGTATCGTTTTTATTGTTTTCGCGTTGTTTTATTTTTGTTTTCATTGTTGTTATTTTGTTATTGTTCTTTTCCCTTTAAAATAAAGAAAAATTGGGCTGGGGATTTAGCTCAGCGGCAAAAAGCGCCTGCCTGGCAAGCGCAAGGTCGTGAGTTCGGTTCCCGGTACCGGAGAAAAACCAAAAAAAAAAAAAAATAAATAAAAATAAAAAAAAAATAAAATAAAGAAAAATTGTTTGTTACCCCTTGGAGTTTCTTTCAATGATTTATAAGATAGATTGTGTAGACATTAAAGCTATTCACGGGGCTGGGGATTTAGCTCAGCGGCAAAAGCGCCTGCCTGGCAAGCGCAAGGTCGTGAGTTTGGTTCCTGATACCGGAGAAAAACCAAACCAAAAAAAAAAATAAATAAATAAAGCTATTCACACATTTCATATTTCCCCTACAAGTGTTTGATCAAGTATAGTCATCAGCTCTTACTGGAGTAATGATGCATAACAAAGAACCCCAAGCTCAGCTCACCTGTTTCTTATGAGTGGGACCTTTAGCCAGCTGCAGCAGTGTTCACTGCAGTTCTACTCACCTTTTATTTAGTACATAAAATCACAGGCTATCCTCGAGAGTACTGGGGCAAAGAAACATACTCTGTCAGCTGCAGCACAAGGTGCCCTCAAGTTGTGTGACAGAGAAGGTGGATATTAAATTGTAGTAATGAGCATGTGGTGAAAGATGGAAGCATCTAATCTTTTCCATAAAAATTTGTTGACTTGCTTCTGGAGTGAGTGTTGCTCAGTGTCAATATTTTAGTGGAGGTCTGTCTATTCTCTTTTGTGAGCTCACCTATCATATTCAGGCATGAATATGTTTACATGAAATGATGTTTTTTGTAATAATCTAGAAATAAAAATTATAGGCTTCCTTTCTCTGTAAAAGAATGTTTATTAAGTGGAAAATCTACACGGATGAATTCCAAGTTGGTGATTTTTTAAATCAGTTCCTAGTGCTAATGAAGTCTAGTGAGAATACTTGGTATCAGGAATTTCTGCTCTGTGGAATTACTCCCTATTACAGTCTTGTTTGTGGATTAGTATGTGGAAATTGTGTAACTATATCACATGTATGTGAGGAAAATAAGTAATATCCTGCAGGGTAAACAGCTTCATCCTTGCTTACTCTTTTTTCTCTTTAAGTAGAATAAGTCAAACCCCACTTCTCATTTATTTTGATTCCCTTGAATGTTTCTGGAAATTTTATTTTTATCATTATGTCCTTGTAATCCTAATACAGTATATTTAATACCTGTGGAGGACCACTGGGACTGCTCCCCCTGAAAGAAGACCATTTGTCTCCATTTTGGCAAAATCTTACGCTACTTTCCTGTACTGATAGATACAAGAGTTGGCTAGGAAAATCCTCTACCCTCTTTGCATAGCCTTTACGCAATGCAAATCGATCTAGGCAAGGTGCTGATGTGTAGCCTTTGAAGCAATGAGACAGGTCAGTGAAGCCCCACGTGTAGCTCCCTACTGCCAAGCTTGAGCTAGGCCAAGAGATGCAGCGCCACTGTCTGCTGGGATTGAGTTCCTGATGTCCCGGTACAGAAAGGCCAGACAGCAGAGCTGAGGCAGCTAACCAAAAACACAAGACACTTCCTCAAACTGTGTTATGCAGATTCCTCCAAATTTAGAGGCTGCCTGTTACTGGAATCGAGTACTGTTGCTGCATTCCTCTCTCTGCATATTGCTGAGGTGCCCTGTGCCTCCTAAGTAGCCCAGCTCACAGCACTTACGTACTTCCTGACATTCTCACAGTCGCTCTACCCCGAGCCACTCCCCTCTTCACAAATGAATAAAACCCAAGTTCTGTCCTTGGTGGTGGTCTTTGTTCAGTTAGCTATTGTTTTAACTGGACTTAGGACCCCCTTGGCTCCCCACAACTGCAGATATGTCTTTGTCTCTTTATTCTCTCTGTGGTTGCACTGGAAGTGGTAGGCTGGAATTTACTTAGTAGAATTCCAATAACTTTTCCTGAGGATTACAATTTATAAACTTCTCCCCACTTCAATGAGGCCTGAATGGGCCCCCTATATTATCTACATTTTAATGTCATCTAGGCAATGCTAGTGATTTCTATTATATCTTCTTTATATTAATCTCCATAATTTACCCTTTGAGCCTTTTGAATTTTACTTTGACTTCCACTTTGAAAAATGTGCTTCCTCTACTTCCTTTGTATTCCTGGGGCCTGAGTGTGCTCAACATTGCAACGCCTGCTCTGCCACTTCCTGAGATGCCTTCAGGTGAGTGAATTCATCTGAGCTAAACTTGGAAAATAGAAATAAGCCACGTGGAACTTCCGCTGTATGGGAAGTTGGCTCTTCTATCCCACACTGTAAGGAAGAATCTCATTCTTCCTGCTTGCCAAGGGGAAGACCTACAGGGAAAGACCTGTAGCTTCCTAGGTGACAGTGGTGAACAGGTTGGAAGTTACTGGGAGCCTTGTGATGGTGTTAGATGTGTCTACAGGTCAGTTTCCTTCAGAGAAAAGGTTGATGGGAGTAAATACTTGAGCTCACAGTTCTTGAACTCTTTAGAATTCTCTGCAGATGGTATTGCATCACCCTTAACGTCAGAGTTTCCAAGAAATATGAGCCCAGTCAGCCATTTACATCTTTCTCAGTCAGTTGTGTATCTCAGGAGGAGCCAGTAGCTGGATAGTCACAGAATTCTTTTTCTGTATTTTGAAGAGCATTTCTATAGCAATCTCAGATAAGATGCTGTAATCTAGTTCGCCATATTGCCACAACCTGGAATTCCGGTGGTTTGCTCTTAAATAAAGTTTTGCTGTCCACATCATCCATGCCATTTGTCTCTGAGTACGAGAAAGGTGTAGGCCATAAGAACTCCTTTGGAATGTGCAGTTGCCTGAGTATCACCAGCCAATGTCTGTGTCATTGTCTCTTGTTCCTCCTCGTGCTCCTAATAAATTCTTTTTATTATTATATATTGTCATTGAAAAGAGAATGGGGTTTGCCTTCCAGCTGTAAAATGGGTTTTATTTTAGAGATAAAATGAAGTGCTGAAATAATTTACCTCAGGTAGAGTAAATTAGTACTGTATGAACCAAAACTTTTGCCCAAAAATTCCTTAACTGAAATAAACTTTTACCATCATATGAAGTTGTACCAGTGGACAAATTAACCCTTACTCTTTTATCATGTACATGATCATTTAGTTTATTAATCAATGCATATACAAGGCATGATCAAGTTATATGGTGAATAGTGAATTTTTAAAATTTTATTACATAAAGGACATGCTATCAGTAATCCTCTCAAAATACTGTTCCATGTTTCAAATGCACTTTTATCATGGTTTTGCCACTTTTTGAAGTAGGTCTGCAAGTTCTCTTTTCTGTCCTACTGAAGTGTGATGAAAAATATGAATTCTGTGCTGAGTGCTATCCAACAGGAAGTCAGACTTCTAAAAATATTACAGGGTGTCCACCACCAGGACACCCGCTCTGCCACCATGCACCTTCTGGATCTTTCCCCAGACCAAAATGACCATAAAAAGTAAATGTTTTTTAATCAGTTCAGGATATCCAGGCAGCTACCACAGGTTAACTAAAAGCACAGAAGAGGATTTCTAGAACTGCTTAGGAAATGACAAGAATAATAGGATTAAGTAGGCTTGAAGAGAGGAAGAGTACTTTGATGGAGAATAACAGCAACGTGTCTTTTACTGTGCTTTTAAAAAATTTAAACGTTCATGGTATTTTTCAGTCACACTTTCTTAGGAGATAGGAGCCTGTCTATTTTGTCTCCTGATAATATGTAAATGTTTTGGACAGAACAGAAGCAGGAAATTTAATCAGCTTCTGAACCTGCCAACTCACATGTACCCTTTCTCTCAAACCTTGATCCTTGTGCACATTCCCTTGGTTTGGGGCCTTTTCAATTTTTCAAATTCAATAAATCCTTGGGAGCATCTGTGGAGTGTCACGCACTGTCCTAGTCACTGGGAAGGATGGATGAACAAGAAAAGCTCATGCGGAGCTTTCATTCCATACAGAGGTAAAGTGGAATAAGAGGCACTTTATTAGTGCTGCCAGAGATCTCTAAAGGGGTGATGTTTGTGTTGACATCAACAAGGCAGGCTGCACACAGTGCTTCTGTGATGTTTTCATTCATCTCATTAGACACTGTATTGGCCAATGAGATTGCAGACTGATGGGTGTGACCAGTCTCCAGGTAGCATTTGTGTCCAATACTCTGTTAGTAAGTTCTGATGCTAATGGAGAAACATTGCAAATTCTTAAAGGGCACTCGGTAGAAAAGATGAATGGTAATATACTGGCAAAGGTTGGAACAAAATAGGATTACTTAAAGTGCTAAAGTCCTCTTTCAGATTATTTAAAAAAGTTTATGACATTGGACCATTGAAGTGGATGACTCAGAGGGAGCAATAAGCCCTTAACATTTTTAAATTTGTATTGTACAATGTGGATTGCATAGTTTTTCACTAAAAAAGAGTATGGTTATTGTCATTTAACATTGAATCATTTGGAACTTTCAATAATCTTGTGAGATCATTGTGATGGCCTACATATTACTGAGGAGAAAATGAAGACTCAGAAGAATAAGAGACTTATTTAAAATTTCAAGTTGCAAGTAGGAGAATAAAACTTGAGACCAGGTCCTTTGCATCTATATGAGCTGCTCTTCCTATGATATCACGTGTCATATTACATGAGCTATACCACTACTGTGCCCTTGATTTTTCTGCTGTATATAGTAAGATAAACACATAAGCAAGTGAAACACATAGAATTATGTTATTCATTGCCTGACAAAGAAAAGAAATTCAAACACTTTGGAGAGGTCCACATTTCCCCAAGAACTAAAGAAAAAAATGGATTCCTAAGATACATCAGATGAATTACTAAATAGTAACATTTTTATTTTAAAAATAAAAGGAGGAAAACATTAACAGACAAAAACCTTTCACAAAATAGCAAAAGAACAGTACAGACAATACAGAGTTACAAACAAAGTGGTAGGAAATTAACAATGCTTG
>NW_004955426.1:4494745-4513780 GCF_000276665.1 Chinchilla lanigera | reverse complement strand
AGGTGGAATCACAATCCCTGACCTGAAATTATACTACAAAGCTACTGTCATAAAATCAACCTGGTACTGGATAAAAAACAGACCTGAGGATCAATAAATAGTAACTTTGAATACTTGAAAAACTTGCAGAAAAATGGCCAAGTGAGTGCTTCTCTACATTTAATTTTTGCTGAATAAAAACATTTATGGTGAAACATAAAATAATATGATTGCCATCTCCCTTTAACACAGAGGTGACACACAGGCAATCTGAAAAATAATTTCCTCAGATATGGGGTTCATTATTTCAGCAGTTTGTAAAAGCTGATAAGTCCTATGATAAATGGCTTTTCTAACATATGATTTTAGCACCTACGTTGTTAAGATGAATATGATGCAGATATCAGAGGTAGAAGAGAAGTATTTTCACATCTCTAAAATTACAAGTGCTTGACTTGTGCTTTCACTACTCACAGGCCCACCCAGCTCAATGGGCAAAGGTATTAGCACATGATGAAACTTTTCAGCCAGTTCAAATTTATAATCATGAGGTAAAGTACTGCAGTGTGACATACTTACTCATTGCAAAGCTATTCCTCCTGTCACATGGGAAATCCGCTGCCTACAGAAAACTGGAAGTAAAAATTGTCACATTCTCTCTCTCCCACACACAAAAGGGGATATTTCTACTAATCTATCCCACTTGCAAAGATACCACAGATAAACCATTCCTTAATAGATATATTAAGTTGGGCAGTCTTAACATTTCCATTTCAAGTGGAATATCTTTACACGGCAATCTTACTCATAAGCTGAAATGGTTTTCCAAACATGAAGTGTGATTACATTAATTTGACAATTTCTCAGCAATATGTTTAATATATACACAAGTGAGAGAATTTTGAAGTCAATTCACATAAGTTATATTCCTAATAACATTTTTTCAGCATTTAGCATGTCTGGACAATATCCATTCCAACATGCTTCGTCAAGTGAAATAATAAATAAGCTCACCCCGTTGTCATGATGCTATGCTAACTAAACATTTGGACTCTCATTTGTTTATACTACATTAAATTTACTGTCTTACAGTTGGGCATGTTTTCCAAACCTGAAATGGATTCAATGTGGGGGGTGAATCATTTTAAAAGAAAAATTTTAAAAATTGAAAACTTCTGAAAATAAGACGCAATTTACTGGTTTTATCTGCAGTGAAGTTTTGAGAACAAAAATACAAAATGTAGGAAGGAAGAGTACCCTTCAGCAAAGTCCCAAATGAGAAATATAGCATACAGAAATGTCACAGCAGACATAATATGAAATACTGATGTCAAATTGGTTGGACATATTCTCTTTAAACACATGTTAAATAAACCCATTAAAATTACCATAAAACATTTTGGTGCCATTCTAATACAGTTACCAAAAGTTTGTGATTTTTAACAATGATAGAACATAATACCAGAGAAATCTGCTTTGAATTTTAAAAGGCTTTTCTCCCTAAAGCAACTGCCTTTTGAAAATGAAAAATGTGCAGTCTAAAATGATTCATAAATAGTGAAAAATGAAGCAATGGTCTTCCTTTACTTGTTTTCCTAATAAGGTTAAATTCTCATTCAACATCCCTTCTTCACTGAAAGCAATTTTTGGCTTCTTTGGTAATATGTTCAAGTTGCTTTGTTCCACACCTATCATTTCTACTCTGTCATTTTCTTTAATGTACACCCCTGAACTCAAAGATCTTTCTCTGGAATAGATCCTAATTCAGTCCCTTCCGTTCTTGAAAGGTATTCTCAATTTGTGTCTTCTGATCTTATAATTTTGCGTGTGTGTTTGAAGTAACTGATTCACTGCTTCCAACTTGTTTTCCTCAGTCCCTCACTCTCATGAAGAATGTGTCCACTTTTGAATCCATTTGCAGAGCAGATCTTTGAGTAACAGATTTACTGAGCAAAAATCCCATCAGATGGCCGAACAAATATCAAGGCAGCATGCAGGTGCATTTTTAAATAGTGAGATGCTTCTACAACTGGATTGTACTCTTTGAGTTTTAGCAAGATTTTCTTTTTCTTGGGTTAAAGGAAGCAATCAACAACCCAAGCAAAATAAGAACTGTTATTCTCTTCAGGCATATGTTTGCTTTTGCACTGCATAGGCTTATGCTATATCAAGCTCTTCAGAAGAGTGCAGTACACACCTGGTATCTCACCCAAACAGATGAGTACATTCGCCCAGATATCCCAGGAAGATCCAGCCTGAGACTTGCTCAGAACAGTCTTCTGGTGGTGGCAGTAGCTGTGTCCTAAACTCCTCAGGTGCATAACTGGTTCCCTGGAGATGGGCAGCAAGTGGTATTCCCTGGAGAAAGAGCCGCAGAGCTATTGCTGTGACACAGCGGGTGTTCCACAGCTGAGGGACTGCAGTGCTGTGGCAAAAGTGGGACCACTGACCAGATTGCTGCTCTAGGAATATATTGTTGCTCTAAGGAAATAAAAGAAATAACAAGTAATTTTAGCTCACTCACCTTGCTGAAATGCTACTTGCCTTCCAGCTCACAGTGCCTAAGCCTGTGCTGCTACTTGATCTCATCCATCTCCCCTAATTTCCTTTGCAGATGTCAGAGACACTCACTCTCTCAGCTGTAAGCTTAAGTACCAAACTGCAGCCTCTGCTGTCACCATCGACTTTCTTGACATATATGCCTCATCTGTTAGGAATTAAGTGCTGTACCTTTGACCAATAAAACTACATAGCAGTTCCAAGGCAGATGGTTAATTTGGAAAGCTGAATTTAACTAAAGAGTGAGGTGGATTTTAACTATTAATACAGATTCATTTGTGTATCCATGATTCATTTCTATCAATGAAACCAAATTTGTTTTGGATGGGCCACCACAGATCAGTAACCATTGTTCTGTGAAACTTAAATCAGTGTAGAATTGAATCCCATGATTTAAACATGTTCTGGTTGATACATTGTGTCAACTTGGGGAGTCTAGAGGTTTGGCTAAGTGACTCAGCAGGAAGCCAGGGTGCTTACTTTGTATACATCCTGAGCCTGTGGAAGAGGAGGGCATGGAGATTATGAGAGAGCTACACACCCCTTAGGTGGGGGTAGCCTGTTTACAAAGTAAGGCAGGGAGAGAAGCTGCTTGCCGCGGTTCCTCTGTTTTGCTCTGGCTGTTTGCTGTTCAGCTGCCATTGCCCCCTTTGCTCTTGTTGCTTTGCTGTCTTCTGCCTCCGAGCCAGCCAAGTATGGACTGAAACCTCCACAAACTGTAAGCTAAATAAACCTTTCCTTCCTTCATTTTGGACGTTGGGTATTTTGTCTCAGCAACGAGAAAAAAGTAACCAAGACAAAACACTAGCCTCAAAATAAACTTTTTCTATAATTTTGTTAAAATGCAACTCAGGCCTAGGAATCTTGAAAAAAACTACTAGATTTTGTCTTCTCCACTAAAAAATACAGCATCAAAAATATAATACCTAAGAATAGATTTAACAAGACATAATCTCTCCATTGAAAGCCATAAAACATTGCTGAGAGAAATAAAGGGGAGTTGAATGAATGGAAAGAAATATCCATATTTATGGATTAGAAAATAATATTGTGTAAATGTCTGTTCTCCTTAAACTAACTGATGGAGACTCAGTGAATTACAGGGCATGATTTCACAAACCAATCTGAAATTACTATGGAAATGAAAAGGACTAGAACAACAAAAACTATCTTGAAAAGGAAGAGCACTATTACAGGAGTTATGCCCTCCAATTTAAAGACCCATGACAAAGCTACAATCATCAAGACAGAGTGGGTCTGGCAAGATGACAGACAGATGACTGGGTCAGAAGTGATAGTCCAGAAATGGATGCACATATGTGTGCTGAAATGGTCTGCAAGGAAAATGCCAAATACACTAAATGGGGAAAAAAATCTTTTCAACAAATATTATTGGAAGAAATGGAGAAATGTATGGAAAAGTCATTAAGATCAATTCCTGAGTCACACCATTCAAAAAATGACTAATAATTTAAGATGAATAGTATAGCTAAACATTATAGAATAAAACTATGAAAATTCTAGCATAGAACTTTATCTAATATTTGCCTGATACCATCCAGGTATGGTGGCAAAGTCCTGTAATCCCAGCACTTAGGAGGCTGGGGCAGGAGGATCACTGTGAGTTTGAAGCCAGCCTGGGCTACATAGTGAGTTCAAGGCCAGCCTGAACTGCATAGTGAAACCCTATCTCAAAACAAACAAACAAACTTTTGAAAATATATTGGATGATCTTAGAGTAGACAAAGGGGATATAAAAAGAATGAAACATAAAAAATAGATAAATATGGCTTCACGCAAACATAAACAGTATTTCAAGAAATACTGGGAAGCTGTGTGTGGTGGCACACGCCTTTAATCCCAGCACTCGGGGGGTTGAGACAGAGGATTGCCATGAGGTTGAGGCCAGTCTGGGCTACACAGTGAGTTCAAAGCCTGCCTGAACTACATGTGAGACCCTGTCTCAATAAACTAAAAAAAAAAAAAAAAAAAAAACTGGGGAAGTTGATGAAAAGATAAGACTTAAGACTTATTTTGGGAGGAAATTTATCTATCTATCTATCATCTATTTTTCCATGTATTTATCATCTATTACCCTGATAAGAACTTATATCCACAATCTGTTTTAAAACTCCCAGGATTCAATAATCAAAAGGGAAATATAGAGTACAGAGTCCACAGCAATACACATTTTAAAGTACATTGTAGGTAATGTCAAGTGGCACTGCGATTTTATGAAAGGTGAAATACTAGGCAGGCAAGGAGCCAGCTGCAAAACTAGAAAGCTACTGTAGCTTTTCAAAGTTATAGATACTTTTCCTCAATTACTTTAAAGTGTGAATGATGTCCCCAGTGACCTTAGAAGTATTACAGAGAAAATATTTAGAGAATGAACCACAATTCCTCCAAGCAAATTTCCAAATTAGCCAGGAATGAAGCAGTAGAAAGAATCTTGAATGGAAAGCAGAGACACCCATGTTTGTGAACTGGCAGCCTTGTGGCTGAAATTGAACTAGCACGGAAGTTTATAGGGCCACCCCCGCCTTTTTTTGGTAAAACATGCGTACTGGACAAAAGAACCACTAATGTTCTTTCCAGTGTTAAACTTCAGCAATTGGTTCAATATTTATGTAGCATCACTGACACACAGGAAGAATCCAGGCAGTTACAGAGGCACATAGAAGCAACCAAGGACTCACAAACTGCTGAAGGACGTCACATCCCGGTGTCGCCCAAGCAGGAGGCGCAAGTGCTTCATGAGCAGGGCAGTGGGCGCCATACTGAGGGGAGTGTGGGGCACACCGAAGAGAAAAGCTCCGGAAGCTGTGTACTGTGCCAAAGATCTCGGACTTAATTCTCTGTCTTTTCAGAAGCATCATTACTTCTTTTCTTCTTTCTAAAACAAACATCTGCTCAGAAAAGTTTGTCTAGGAATAGACTAGTATGATTACAAATTATTTGGTAACTTTCTTGACCCACACATTCTTGAAATGTTATTTTTCAATTTTCCATGTTAAATCTACCTGACTTTGAGAGACAGTTGGTGTTTTGAGATATCTGAGGTGTCTGTGGATTCAATTAACATTAAATCATAAATACTTGGAAAAAATTGTGTTTGTAGTGAACATATATACACTTCTTTCTTGTCATTGTTCCCTAAACAATGTAACTGTTTCACAGCATTTATATTGTATTAGATGTTACAGATGATTTGGAGTCACCTCGGAGTATATGCATAGATTATTGGCAAAAATTACATCACTTTATTTAGGACTTAGATTTCGGTATCCACCAGAGTTCTGGAATTAATCTACATGTATCAAGAAACAATTATATTTACTGTCTATCTCAGAAATGTTTTTTCTGTTCCTCTAAATCTGCAGTGTCACTCAAACTGCTCTGACATGCCATCAGAAATACAAAGTTTTTCTAGGTAGTTTGAGTAAAGGACATTGAGTAGAGTTAGTTTTTCTAACTAAAAGAAAAAGCAAATATAGCTTCCCTGCTGAAAATGGCTGTCACTCTCATTTCCTTCTTCTTTTGCAATACAGAGGAATATGAAATTCAAATAAGATAGAAATAAATTTATAGTAACAGTGTTTTAAAAAATAATAGACATACGGTTGGACCTGTGATGATTTTTCACATACCTAAACCAGTTCTTCTATTCCCATTTATGCTGGCAATATCCCAGTAGGTTAAACAGGCAGTCAATTCAGCAGAATGATAATTGGGGACACCAACATAATAAATACGAGTTGGGTGGATATTTGAGCACTCTAATTAAATTTATTCTGTTTTAACTATAGCTGACCAGCCTGAGCTATATTTCACAGCATACATATATTTGCATATTCTCCAACTACTAGGTATTTTATTTTAACACAGTGCTGCAGATAAACACTTATTTAGGCATATATTCTGAAATAGTTGATCGGAATACATCTGCAATATTCATACCACAAAAAAATAGAAAGTCTTTGAAATAGTCAAATATATAAGTAAAGATGCAACCTAGGCATCAGATTTTCAACAGAAAATTAGATACTGAGGTAGACACTTTAAGAAGGAAGGAGTACAATACAAGGAGTTAGTCTTATTATTATAAGATCAGAAAAGCTAAAAACTCAGAAAGTAGAAATTTATTCCTCTAAGGATCTATGCTGCTTGTGGAATTGCAAGAGGACACCAAAAACCACCGGCAAAACCACGTCTACCATCTGCAGATGCCCAGCTCTGCCTAGAAAACAGTTGCTTCTGTATCTGCCATTTCCAGATCTCACACAAATGCCTTTAACTGTCAACATTTAGACCAACTCTCTACCGGCCAATAAATCTGGTTACTCCAAAATGTGAAGCCCTATGTTGCAAGATAGTGTGTTTGAGAGAACAGGAATCACGCTACATGTCAAGACACAGTATCTAGCTTAGTTCTTCAGACACATATGTTTAAATTTCCAAACAACAATAATAGTATGCTTTTGACCAACCTTTTGGCACTGTCCCTTAAGCCAGTGAAGATGGGGTCAATCTCTCCCTCACAAAGCAAGACACAAGAACCCTAATGTCACAGAGTCCCATCTCTGGATACTGACTTGCTGTCTCCGTCACAGTCACCACCTGATGTCCTGTGTTATCAGAACGAGCTCAAAGCTTAATGGCTAATAAAATTCCTTATATAAGTAAGTTCAAGAAGAAAGGGAAAAGGAATTTCATATATCAACTCAAAAAAATTATATTTGTGTAAGTATGTAAGTGAAAGTCTATCTATGTATGAAGAAAATATAGATATAGCTACTAAAGTCCTTCCATCTGTAACTGATCTTAGAGTTATTATTGGGTCGGGATTTACTCTTAAAGTTGTTATTGGGTCAGAATTTACACATTTCATATTCACTTCAGCCTTCTCAAGTATATGTGGACTTTTGCCTGGCAGAGAAACTCAAAATTTCATCCTGTAGTGGCTCAGGCCATTAGCAAGTCCTGCCTTTACTGAGTAACTGTGATTTTATGAACAGTACTGGGAATAAGACACACACCCAGTCATCTTACATCCTTGGCTTACTTCTCCCTCTCGATGCTAATACCAACCCTACTTTTTTTCCTTTTTCTTTCTTTTTTTCTTAAATTAAGTTTATTGGTGCATTTTAGATATGCATAATGATCACATTCATCATAGGGAATTTGTAACTGTACATGATATATCTTGACTCTTCTTTTGTTTTTTTAATCCCCCTTTCCTCCCTTAAGCCCTTCTTTCCCTCCTTATTTACAAATGCTTTGTTTCCATTTTATCCTTCTTTTCTCATTTTTCTTTACCTTTTTTCCTTTTCCCCTCCCCCTTCTTAGTCCCCCTTCTGTATTGGATATTTTGTCCCTATTTCACAACATATGTTATAGATTTTGCTACTTATTCATTCTTTCAGTTTCTCACACCAGAGAAACAATGCAATGTTTTACACATGTGTGTCTGATTTATATCACTTAAGAGTATAGTCTCAAGGTGCATCCATTTACCTAAAAATGTCTCAAGTTTATCCTTTTTATGGTCATTGTATAAAAAAACCACATCTTTTTTCTTCATTCATTTGTTGATGGGCATTTGTGCTGTTTCCAAGATTTAATATTACAAACTGTTCTGCTACAAATATGGGTGCACATATGTTGCTCAGGTATGATGCTTTAATTATTTCAGGAAGAGGCCAAGAAGGGGAATAGTTGGGTCAAGTGGAACTTCTAGTTTTAGTTTTTTTAGGAATCACCACAATAATTTCTGCTGTTATAAAGACAGCATGGTACTGGCACAAAGACAGACCCAAGGATCAATGGAACAGATTAGAAGGTGCAGAAACAACTTCAAACATACTCAACCACCTTATCTTCCATAAAGGGACAAAACACCTTCCTGGGAAAGGAAAACTGTTCTGGGAAAACTGGCTTTCCACCTGCCAAAATCTAGAACTAGAGCCATAGCTCTCACCACACACTAAATCAAAATGCACCAGCCCTATTTTATCTTCCCTCAATAATCAGGATTAGTTACCGCAATCGGTACAATATCCCTCTTTTGTTTGTTGCATTATGATATCAGAAGTTCAGCATGCCCATGTTACAATCTAAATTCCAAGTTTATAATGCATACTAGTGAAACTGTTCTTTCTTGGAAAGCAAGGCCTCAGAATCCGCAAAGCCCAAGGACATATTATTACATCTATAGATGATGGTTCAGGCAGAAACAGTAAGAGCAGAGTAGGCTAACTCATAGCAAGAGGAACTATTGCAGTAAGAACATGTAGCTACTCCTTCTATCATGAAATGGTTCCAGTGTAATCAGCCGGATACCAGGTCGTTGGTTAATTTCTCTAGAAAACAGTAGCGTATAAAGGGTCCAAATTGGTCTCTGCTATTGGCAGGCTGGACTCCATAGGGATCACAATCAGATCAATTTTAGTTAGAGGAAATCCATATTTCATCCCATTAATAACCTCAATTCTATCCCCAGGAATATTTAGTTCATGAGCCCATAGAGCTAACACTAAGGTACCCGGGGGAAATGCTGATGGTCATTCATGGTGAGTGGCCTTGGATTAGCACACTCACGGATAGAAAAGCATTCGTACTCTCTGCATTCTGATAGCTCCATTGCTATACCCTTGTCTCTTATCCTCTAGAATAATCCATTCCAAAACCTTGACAATCTTGCCAAGTTATTAGGTAGCAGCCATAATTTAGTGTAGAACTTAATCTCTGCTCTCATGCATTAACAAAAAATAAGACACTTTGAGTTCTTTCCACTGAAAGTATTTCTCTTTCCCTGAGGGAGCTATGAAGCTGAGATGGTCCTAATTTGGTGAGCACCAGCACAGCTTGTGAAACGAACTTAAACTAAGGGCAGTTGTTCTCTTCCTCATTTATCTGATCAGAGGAAACTCAGTGAGAAAATACTGTTAGTCAAGGGAGAAGTACATTAGGATATGTTTTACAAAAATATAACTTATCTGAACATGAAACTTGCTTACACCTTCAGAACCTACTTAAGTCTGATCTTTAACATATGCAGTCTCTATTTGAAGTGAAGTTTCTCCATTCTGGTCCATAGATCAGGAAAAATATCGGATGGGCATTTAATCTCATTGTGTTCCATAACTAGGCAATTATAAGGACCCAGTAGCAAACAAAGAATTTTTTCTGAAGAGGAAAAAGTTATGTACAGGAGAAAATCTGATCTTGCTCTAAAACTCCAGAGTTCTACACAGCAAATCTCTTTTGGAAGATCGTCACCAGTTCCAGATAATATTCCTGTCTGTACCATAGACAACTCAGGCTGCATTTAGATCTATACATAGTAAGATCCAATCTACAGAATGGCCTGGACAAGTTGGCAGGCTTAGACAATGGTTAGTAATTGGTCAGAGATGCACATTCAACTATAGTGTGAGTTGGCTCCAAAATCCAAGAATTTCATTTCTTTCTTGGGGATCAGGAGTAACATGTGAAGAAAACTGTATTTCACATTGAATGTTATATCCCAACAATCCCAGCCTACTCTGCCACTAGAAAATTCATTGAGATGACAGACCAATAGTCCTTAAAAAGGACTATTTTCCAGTACCAGCAATATGTGTATCTAATCAAGGTGTTTATATTCTACATCCTGCTACTCCAATGTTATTAGCATTGTGCCATCAAGATAGGGCACAGCCCAAGTGTTTCATGGGTCAGTGACACAGTCAAGGTCTTATGGGTCAGGTTAAGACAGTTGTTAGAAAATTGACACAGGTCTGAGACAGTTCAGTCAAGCTGTACTGCTGTACCTAGCAGGTGAAAAAAGGGTCTCTAATTTTCTTTGTTAGTATAGATTAAAAGACATTTTTGTACCAAAGGTTGAGCCCCAGATCTAAAAGTTACTACAATTAGAATAAACACCTACTCAAGTTTACAATGATTCACTCCTACAAGATCCACCTGTCTTTTTCATAGGCCAGTTACGTGAATTACATCAGGATGTTATAGGACTCACGCTCTAGCATCGGTCAATGGTTTTGTGATGATATTAATCTCTGAAATTCCCCAGGACTATGTTATGTACTTCTGTTTAAATTTTGGTAGTGGTTGTAGAGGTCCTAACAGTCAGTTCCTTCTCTAGAAGCCCTGCCTCCATTAGGGAATTCTGCAAGATGAAAACTACATCAAAATCATTCTGCAGCTAGGAAGGGGAATATAACCACCATGGTTTCAAAGACCCATGAAGAGTATTGTGAGGCAGACATGGGACAAACCCTACTGGGCTCTATATATGTTATCTCTGCCTGGTAGGACGGAGTCACTTTTCAGTTTCCCATGTCAGCTCAAGGCAGTTGTCCAATAAATCTCCCAGTGTCCTGATAACTGTGTTTCTTCAGTTCACAGTCGGTCACCATGTCGAAAGGCCAACTACCCCACTGATAAGGCTGGAATACAGATTTACCATGAATAGGCATGGCAGCAGCCTCCTGGCTCTTCTCAGAAAACCGCCTCACCTCACTTAGAGCACTCTTGACCCTTGAGTTGGTTTAAATCTGAGAATTAACACTAAGGCAGGGCCATAATTTGTTTGTTATTTTAAAGAGAGAAACAAAAATAAAACAGTACAGAATTTCAAAACAAGGTGATAGGAGATTAACAATGGTTATTATAATGCATATTGTTATCTTTGAAGTAGTTGCTCAGATTACCAGATATAGGCATGCAAAATTGATCAAACAATATAAGCATGAACTGTTCCTTTCAATGAACTAATAGAAATTAGTAGTACAATTATCTTACCTATTATATATATATATATATACACATATATATATATACATATATATATATATATACATATATATATATATATACATATATATATATTGCTGCTGGCCAGCTCTAATTTGAATTCAATTGTTTTTGCTGGCTTGAACCCACCATGGTACATCTATGACTCTCCCATCAGGTGGTTTGTACTGTATTTCTAAGGCTTTTTGGTTACCATAATGGAAAGAAAGGTATTGATCTACCAGACCAGAGGGCATCGTATTATAGTTCCTTAAGGAAAACATTAAAATGGTATAAAAAGTTTGCATTGCAAAGAATGCAAATGCCACACCCATTTATGGTAAATCTGTATTCCAGTGTGTGGTACAGCAGTTGTAAATGCATATTATGCTGTATGCACCAGCCATGGGGTACTTGTAAGATTTCCATTTTAAAATTTAGAGAATTAATTAACTATTCATGAATATAAATTCTTTTTAATTTAATGAAATAAATTTGTTGACCATGTAATCATTTTTAAATTGGTATGAAAAGTACTAGTTAATAATTATTTTGGGTAATAATTATTAAACTTCAAGCAACTAACTATATCCCATCCATTTACAGACTTTTAATTAATTCCATTAGTAAAAAGATTGATAAAAGTGATTAGATCTGTTTGTACCACCAGTGGTACAAGCCACCTGGCATGATGGTCATGCATGAATCATCAGTGATTCAAAGCTAGCAGCAACATTTAAGAGAGAGTGGTTTATTGCTACCATTGTTTTGAACGAGCATTTACCCTTCTTTTGGATTACATATTTTAGTAATATTGTACCAGGCTTCCCAACTTTTCCAACCTTGAATGTACCATAATCAGGTAGTCACTGACAAAAATATCTGCAAATAAAACTCTTCTGCTCCCTATTCAAGCTAAACTACTCATTTTAATACTGTCCCTGACTTATTCCTGCTATTACAGTGCGACCAATAGTTTCTGGTAACCCATGATCCCCTTATTTATTTTTTAAGTATAAAAGCCCATTTCCTTGAGGATATTGTTACAGTTGTGCAGGCTCAAATAGACCAGGTTCTTGTGTAGGACAAGGAAAGGAATGCCAAGTGCACACCTCATAGCAAGTAGTTACATTTATTGAAGATCATGGGACAGTAGCAGAAACAGGCAGAAGGGCAGCAGGAACAGACAGAAAGGAGAAGAACCCTTGGAGAACTTCTACACAACTCTGGCTTCCAGTATTTAAAGGGTCAGACCCCTCTAACTTCAGGTGGCTCCTAGTGTGGTCAGATGTCGCTGACCTCAGGGGCCTCCCATTGTGTCCCTCATGGGTATCAGAGCTAATGGGCATCATGTTCTTCTAAGCTTCAACATGGATAATCACCAGAGCAGTTCCAAGCCCACAGCTGAATGAAAGGAAGAGAGTAGCTCATTCAATTTTCCTGCTTCTGACTGTGTCAGAATCTCCCACCAGCATCCCTGACATGTAGACCACAGTTACTACAAATCCTCATTCCCCTCATCAGGATACTTGCCCAAAGCCCTTAGAAGGAAGAACCCTGTAGTCCCTCATGGTAAAAGAATTAATGAATTGTTATGTGTGATAAATTTACTCCAACAATCTCTTCACCCTAAGCCATTGAATTCCTTTTTCTCTGTTGTACCACCCAACTCCTTATATCTCAACTTTGTTTAATGCAGGACAATTTTGAGTCGAAAATTAAATTAACCACTAAGTGAAATTGTTAAAGTTGTTCTCAACTGTTTGAACCACTACATCAAATCCAGAATCTTTTTTTCTTTATTCAGGGACATCAGTAAATTTAACTTATTTTAATGGTGAGTTCTTTACTCTTCGGTCTTTCTTTGAATGCATTCCTCACCCATATCCTCTGAGTTTCTCTGAATATAAAGTGGCAAACATCTTACAGCTTTCTGGTATGCATGCTGTGCACTGTTGGGTCTGCCTCTGTGTTTAAATCTACAGCATGAGCTGCTAATTATGGGCCGGAGTGAAAGTGGGTGCTGGGGTTGTGCTTGGATGAAGTCACATCTGCAGGCCAGCGATGGTCTTGGGCAAAGTAACTGGCAGTTAGTCAGGCCAGGGAAGCAATGCCTGAGGAAGTGGCACAGCAGCAACTGCTGCTTCTGGAAAGTGAGCCTCGGTGATGCTAGGAGATCAAAATACTCCAAGTCCCTGGGCTCTATCCAAAAGTTACCATTCCAGGTCCCATGTTCTCAGTCTTGTCTAATCCCTCATTTTCACACAACAGACCTGCTGAACCTGTGAAACCAACTGGTTTTTAATTTCTACAACCTCTGGGATCAAATCCTGAATCTGGCTTCTGAATACCTTGGGTAAGAAATTTTTAGGACAGTTATAGAAGCTTTATTCTTCACTAACCTGTAAATTTGTCATTTCCCAACTAAAGCTCCTCATTGCAGTAAGAAGCAGCCAAAACATTCTAAAGACTATACAATAATCATTTCCCCTGGAACGCTTTGTTGGATTAGCCACTTGGTCTTTCACTGTCTTTCCTCCCAGAGTCTAATTGCAAGTGTTATTATCAGCAAATGCTTTGTCTCTGCATGCTGTGAATTACCAATAGCTCACTTTTTTGTTAGCCAGAAGATCATTACTGCTTTCAAATCTAATCCGAATAACTGATCCAAGATTACTCTCTGTGAAGAGTTCATATCAAACTTTAGAACCAAATTCTGAGTTGGAGAAGATCAGTCAGTTATTTGGAAACTGCTCTTGACTTCTCAAAGATTACAGGCTTGTGTGACCAGTGAAAGGCTGCGGGAGTGATAACCAGGGAAACTGCTACCAGCAGCAGGAGACCAGAAGTGCTGGGATCTCAGAAAACAGCTGTCACTGAATGAGCTCGGATGCCTGCAGCGCTGCACAGGTGATTTCAACAAGTCACCAAGAAGCCACTGACAATTTCTTACAGCAAATAGCCACTGCAGAATATGTTCCAAGCCTCACTGAGAACTTTTCAGTGGTGAAAGCTAAATGAAAGCCAAATGACAAGGAGGTGGGAGCTTTCTACCCCTGCAGATGGAAAAGTACTAGAGGGCAGTGGTGAGACTAAATTTCAGCGCCAAGTGACTGACACAGAGACCATGGAAAGAAAGTGAAGAGTCAAGAGGGGACAAAGTCTCAGACAAAATGCACTCATCAAATGTAAACTGATTTGCTATGATCTCATTTATTTGTTTTTGATGCTATTGCTTGTGCAACTGAGGTTCCGTAAAGTCTTTTTTCCTGCCTATGTCTTCAAGAGTTTTACCTATTTTATCTTCTAGCAAATTGTGTTTCTGTTTTAATATTTATTTTTTCTTTTTATTTTTTTATTTTAAAGAGAATTTAAAAAAACAAGAAACAATAAAAATGATACAGAATTTCAAAACAAGATGATAGGAAATTAACAATTGTTGTTACATTACATATTGTTGTCTTCAAAGTAGTTGATTTTAGTTTAGTACACAGTGAGAGATATGAGCTAGTGAGTTGTTTGTTAGAAAAATGAATGAATGAAGAGACCATAATGTTAGTGAAATAGATCAAACACACGTTTAAATATGCATGGTTTCTCATATATAAGAAATCCAAACGTAAATAAATTAATGAGAAAAATAGGGACCAAGAGATAGAGGGAGGGGAGTGAAAACAGAGAAAAAGGGGGTAAAAAACTTAAGTTGTGTAACATACGTGTACTGAGTCCCCACAAGGAATAGAAGTACCATGTACTGTAAATATAGACCAATAAAAAGTTTTAAAATAACAAATAATTGAATTCTATCAATTCTACTGGGGTGAATTTCATTCTTAATCACTTTAAACTTTCATTTTCTCTGCTATAATTGGAGTTAATTGTAATGCACTTTCTTCATTTTGTTGAGAAAATTACTTTTCAAATGAAGAACCTAAGAGCAAGAAATAATTTTTGAATGATATAATAATTTTTGAATTATAATTATATCTAAATGCATTTCTGTGCATAGTATATTTGTATCTTAATGAAAAGACAATTCTTAGAGCTGAGTAATTTTATTTAAATAATATAAGCAAAAGAGTAATCTGTAAATAACTAATGTACAGTTTATATTGAGTTTAAACATCATATCATAATGAAGCAGCTAAATCATCTACCTTATGGTTCCTTATTTTATTTACAAAAATAGTTGTAATAAAAAAGATTTTTTTATACAGGAAAGTACTACTCAACTGTAAAGAAAGATAAGCTCGATACATTTCTAGGTAAATGGATGCACCTTGAGACCATACTTTTAAGTGAAACAAATCAGTCACACATGTGCAAATATCACATTGTTTCTTTGGTATGAGAAACTAAAAGTGTAAATAAGTATCAAAGTGTATGATAGGTATTGTGAAATAGGAAGAAACTATTCAAAAGAAAGAAGAACTGGGGGGAGGGGAAGGGAAAGGAAGGAAGGGAAAAGAAGAAAACAATAAAAGAAGGATAAAGTGGAAACAAAGTTTTGCAATTAGGAAGAATATGAGGGACTAAAGGGAGGGAAGGGAGCTGGAGGAAGAAGAGGGATGAAGATATATCATATACAGGTACAGATCCCCTATGAATATGACAATTATGTATATCTAACTTGTACCAATAAATGATAATTCTTAAAAAGTTGTAATTATATCAATATTATATTTTTGTGCCTAGGTTTTATCTACACTTGAACTAAGATTAAAACATTGCTCTGAATTCTTTGTCTTGAGAAAAATGGTTAACACATGGATTATGAAAAGTTACTTATCTTCACTTTAATGCCAGAAATTTAAAAAAACATTAACTTTGATGAAACTGATTAAAGGTATATTTATTGTATCTCAAATCTCTTAAGAGATTCATTCTACTGACAAACCACAGAGTATCTTCAGGTTATGTTATTAAAATCAAGATCCATAGATAAAATTTTATTTTTTTACCTATGTATAGGCTTTATGTAATGTTAGATTGTTTTAAATGGGAAACTTCCTGTGTTATTGTACATCTAATAATCTGAATTAGTTCTCTTAGTTATGGTTTGTTGCTAAGACAAACCACCAGACACCCACAAGTTAAAGCAGGAAGGGTTGATTTGGGCTTACAGTTTGTAGAGGTTTCAGTCCATAGTCAGCTGGCTCCAAGGTGGGGCAGCATGGCAGATGGGGATGGTAAGGGAGAAACAGTCCAAAGTGTGGCAGGCAGGAGGCAGCAAGTCTTTCTTCTTTCCTTTTTTTTATTTTAAAGAGAAAAAAAATAACAAAATAACAATAACAAAGACAAAAACAAAACACAAATACAAAAAAAATAAAAATTTTGTATTGATACAAAATTTCAATATAAGATAGGAAATTAACAATTGTTATTTTACATATTGTTATCTTCAATGAAATTGTTCAGATTACAGGATTAAGGATGCAAGATTGATCAAGCAATTAAGCAGAATAAAAAATAATAAAACTAAATATTAGAAACAATACAGAGCTTCACTAAACAAAATGGTAGGAATTCAACCATGGTTGTTATATTGTATATTGTTGTATTCAAATTAGTTGTTCAGATTACCAGATATAGCATGCAAAGTTGGCCAAAAAATAAAATTTAAGCATTAACTGTTCCTTTGAATAAACCAATAGATATCAGCAGTACAATTATCCCAGCTACCCTTTTATACACATATATATTTTCCCTTCCTTCTTTCTTTTTTCTCTATTTTCCCTCATCCCTGTTGTTTCTTCCCTTTAAGCACAGCAGTGCAATTTGTCATAGCTAAATCTTGGAAACAACACAAATATCCATCAACTGAGGAATGAATAAAAAAGATGTGGTATTTTTATACAGTGAAATATTACTCAGCTACAAAAAAAGATAAATTTGAGGCTTATGTAGGTAAATGGATGCAACTAGGGAATATACTCATAAATGAAATAAATCAGGTGCACATGTGTAAATGTCATCTTGTTCCCCCTGTTGTAAGAAAATGAAACCCAGAAGGTACAATAGATATTGTGAAAGGGAAACAAATTCTTCTTTCCCTTTTTATTCCATTCAGACTACAAACCTATGGGTTGGCACCACCCACACTCGGGGTGGGTCCTCCCTCTTTAGTATATCCATTATCCACACCCAGGACTATACTAAATCAATCAATAAACTAATCCAGCATCACACACCCATGATCCGGTCACCTCCCTAAAGCCTTACCTAGACCACTTGAAGATTTTGGTGACATCTAGATACAAGCTATAGCATTAGCCACAAGTACACTGTGAGCAGAATTATGTTTTATAGCTTTGTTCCTTTATAACTTTGTTCTTTTGTGTATTTAAAGTTTAAAAAAATTGTAACTAATCCAGAATGAAAAAGAAAGAAATATGTATATGCAACTAATTGTACAATAAGCTTTCACACTCAGCTATTTAATTAATCTCCTTTCCATTTAAATCTATGTTAAGCAATAACTACTGACAGACCACAAAAGTTGAATGGGGGAACTATTTTTCAGTGTAATGGACGTTTTTCCTCAAAAGGAAATAAAATGCAAAAAAGAGTGTTTCCTGAAGTGGCTGATTTTTGAGTTGAGAAGTTATTATTGATGTATAAGTTACACTTTTTCTTCTTCACATATTTTGAATTTTGATTCCAATAATATTGGACCACTATTTGTACTGGAAAGATGTATGTCAATTTAATATACCAGATCAGATCACACAGAGAGAAAGATATAGCTTTGTAATTGGCAATTCTAGGATCTACTATAATGTCTAAAATTCATATTATCAGTGAACTATAAAGGAACTTATACCTTAGAAAAGTGCAATGTTAATAATTAACAGACAAAATTATTTATTTTAGGATTAAAGTCATACGTAAAGAGGCCAGATTTCTGTTGTTCTATAAAAGATATGAAAAATTAGCCATATAAATGATTTCTAACATAAGGGAAGGATCTCATAGGATTGTTAAGGATTTTTTTTAATAACTCCAAGTTGAATGCATCTTGTTTCTCTAACTAATCCACACACTTTGAAATTACAGTTACCTTCTTTTTAACTCCTTGATATAGTCTAAAAATTAGACCTATTTTTGAACCACTGAGACAATACGTTTACTTATGTCTAACTTGCTATCCTTATTAGTATAAAGCTAAAAGAACAGGCAGCCCCTGGGTTGAGGTGGTGGGAATCATTATAAAAAGATCTCTGGGAAAGTATCACAAAGGGAGTAATAATTTCATTCCAACACTTGAGAGACATGAGAAGTCTGGGACTTCAAGGTCACAGTAATCAAGCTTAATTGCCATAACAGACAAGTCTGATTAACTTGACATGCGAGAGGTTTATTTCTTGCTTATATACAGTCCATTGTAGACACCCTGGTCCTCTTTTATCCTGTCTCTAGAACATACTGATGGTTCCTAGTCATCAAGGGAAACAAGGACTCTTGGAGGGTATATTTATGAGCCAGTCTTAGAAATTACTTATATCCCCTCTCCTGGTATCCCAGTAACGAGAAATGAATGCACTAACTGCAAGGGAAATTAAGAAATTGGAAGATCTCAGAGTTGTTCAGTGATCCCTGAGAAAAACACAGTAGACACTTCTCATCCACTACCTAATTTTCCAAGCTTATGAATGAATATGCTTGCAACTGGTATGATATTTTCTTTTCTGTTTTTTTTTT
>NW_004955426.1:4481822-4494645 GCF_000276665.1 Chinchilla lanigera | reverse complement strand
TTTTTTTTGGTTTTTCTCCAGTACCGGGAACCGAACTCACGACCTTGCGCTTGCCAAGCAGGCGCTTTTGCCGCTGAGCTAAATCCCCAGCCCCAACTGGTATGATATTTTTTTCATTCGATCCCAGGTAAAATAATGACAAAGACATTTTACTTTTGATTTACCCTTAGAAACTTTCATACCCACACAGCTGTTTTCTTTCACTCAGGGAGGTAGACTATGGGACGTTTAAAGAATGAGTCACTTTCTAGTCACCGGGATAAAGTTCCCAGCACTCTCAATTTAAGGAGATAGGTTTATTTTGGTTCATGGTTTCAGAGGATCCAGTCCATGTATGGTCAGCTGGGTCCAAAGAAGAAATGGAATGGCGGAAGTGCGTGGTGGAGGACAGCTGCTCAACCCACAGCAGCTAGGAAGCAGAAAGAGAAAGACAAAAGAAGCAGTGTACAAGAATCCACCCTTCCAAGACACGGCCCCAGTGACCCATTTCCAAAAGCGCCCACCTCCCAATCCCACATGCAACTGCAAACTGCTCAATAGAATAATCCACAGATGAGTATAGTGTCCCCATGTTTCAATCACCTGCCAAAAATTTTACTTGTGAACACATGAGACATTTTGGGGATAGTTTAGTTCTAAAACAAGCAGCTCTGCTATCTCCCAAGCCTCATCAGTCACTGTGTGAAATGTGCAAGGGTTCTCTTTTTATCTGTGTATGCCACCATCCTGCTACTTCAGATGTCTTTTGCATCATCTTCCTGGCCTGGCAGTGATACCACTAGCTTGCCAGTGATTCTACACAACTGATCAAACAACTTTTCTCAATAGCTGCTAAAAGGTGCTGTTTCTTCAAGATTCCTCTGATCCTGGCAATAAAACTGAGTTGCTGGGAGGTAGTATCTTCTTTTCCTCCCTGACAGTGGTACAAGAATGTGTCCTACCAAAACCTTGAGCTACTTTGATGGCCATTTACTTTGAGACCAAAAACATGGGCAAGAAAATATTCTATCCTCTTCTTTCCTCCTTCTGTGACATGACAGGTTCAGCCCTCCCACCCTCTCACTCTCATGCCAACCCTCCCTGTTGTCCTTACCTTAACACATCAGCTCAACTGCTCTTGAAGACATCATATTGCAGTGATCCATGCATACCCATGTTTAGGAGCACAATTTATAAGAGCTAAATCTTGGAGGGGGCCTATACTTCATTAAATAGACAAATGGGTACAGAAAGTGTGGTATTTATACACAACGGGTATTACTCTGGCATACAGAAGGATAAACTTGAGTCATCTGTAGGAAAATGGATGCACTTTGAGCCCATAATGCTTAGTAAAATAAGCCAGACATGCAGTTGAAATATTCCATGGCTTCTTTGATAATTAAATAGATATGGGGAACCAGTTCACTTTTCACCATTCAGAGTTTTTTAAAGTGTAATGTCTCACATTACAATGAATAACAAAATTGATACTGAGTGGAATTAAATTTCAAGAAGACAAATAATTCTCAAATTTTGTTTCTTCTAGCTCTGTCAATCACTTGAAGTTCAATTTATCCCTCCACAGTTAATTTTTAAAAGCAGGATGAGAAGTGTATATCCAGAAGTTATCTTCAGTTTCTCCCCATTCCTAATCCTCTTATCTAATCAGTACAAAAATCCTGTAAATCCTACTCCTTAATATTGCATAAGCCCTTTTCTACTACTACTGACTTATTTTAGAATTTATCATATCTCAATTGCCTTTAAAGTCTTCTCCATGAATTCAGTTTTATTTCTGTTTCATTCTGTTTCAATTCTATTTCCATAGTGATTTTTTTCTAGAATCAGAGTCAGTTGTGCAAGCATTCTGCATAAAATTTCTGTGTGTCAGCATCAAAGTAGCTCAAAAAATCAGATTTAAAAAAATATGAGAATTTCGTAAAAACTGTGAAATAGGTCTGCTGCTGAGATGCTATATCATGGGATTCCAAGCCCATGGATCAGGCCTTTTCTCAACCCTGGGTTTGCAGTGCTATCTGAGGCTCCATAGACAGGAAAGGCGTACCCAAAGCCAGTGTAACTGTTAATCATGATTGTCAGCTTGACTACATTGAGAAACACTTAGGAAATTAATAACATACACTTCCTGGTAGGCCTGTGAAGGTGTGTCCAGGGTCCACCGGCATGTAGGTTAGGGAACTGAGAGGAAGCCACTGAATGCGGGCAGCACTGTCCAAAAGGGAGAGGTCATGCAACTTTTTTTTTTTTTTTTTTTTTTTGTCTTTTTTTGGTTTTTCTCCGGTACCAGGAAACGAACTCACGACCTTGCGCTTGCCTGGCAGGCGCTTTGCCGCTGAGCTAAATCCCCAGCCCCAACGTCATACAACTTAATAAGGAACTCTGCAAAGGATGTGAAAAACCCTGAATCACACAACAAAGAAATAATTCAAAATAGTGGTACAGGAGTTCTTTGAGTAGCTTGTGGGTTTTCAGCTTAGAAGAATTAAAAGTGAGAAGTGAGGCAATAATAAACACACTGTGTGTTACCATTTACCCATGAGCACAGTTTCTTCCACTTGGCATCTATGCAATTTATAAAAAGAAGAACTGATGTTTCATTCCAGTAATATACATCTTTTTCTCATTTATGTGAGTTAAATTTTAAAAGTATTCTTATTCAATGCATCGAGACCCATGTATAATAGAATTCTACATTTCAAGTTTTCAAGTTATTTCTCAAACTTTATGTAATATATTTATGTGGTTTTAGTAAATTATCAGCTGAAATGAAAAATATTAAAATATCTTTAAGATATTGAAAATAAAATTGATACTACTAATATTGTCAATGATAATTCTGAAATCATTCTATAAACCCTAGGGATAGTGACAAGAAATAAGACCATGCTAAGATTTAAATTTAGAATGGTAAATAGAAATATTTTTATTCAAATTTACATCTATAATGTAAATTTACATCTATAATGTAAATTTACATCTATAATATAAATGTTTTTGCTACAGAGCAGGAGAACAAAATTTCAAACATGAAGGATATTGCACTGGAAGGAAATTCTGTAGGGAAGTAAAACAAAAATGTAAGGTAAAGAAGAAAACAATGCAGGATTTCAATTTCTCCGAGAAGAATTTGTTCGTATTTTGTTAAAATGGATTATGTTGCTGCCAAATCAAGATGAACTTGTTTTTATTTAAAATATAGATAGGGGGCTGGGGATATAGCTCAGTGGCATAAGTGCTTGCCTGGCAAGTGCAAGGTCGTGAGTTCAATCCCTGGTACTGCAAATAAATAAATAAATAAAATATATATAGATATTTACAATGCATTAGAAAAGACATCCTATTCTAGTATGTTAATATTTTACTATATTTTTTAGCTTTCAACTTTAGAACTATCTCTGGGTAAATAATTTTCAGGGTTTTTGTGGGACATTTGAATAAAAATGTTTCAATTTACCAGTTTAACTTCCTGTGACATGTACTGCTCATACATACACCCACTCTGGATTTAAAATATCTTCAGTCCTATGGTTATTGTTCATTGTATTATGGATGTAATATCTTCTTGCTGCATTTTGAGATCCTGGGAGGTAGGAGAATTGCATATTGCTCTCTCTATATAAGTCATGGTTTAGGGACTTTGGTGGGGCAGTGAGGTCATCTATGCCAGGAGATAACAAGCTGGCCAGGAGCCACTTGGGCCATCTGCCCACCTGAGGTCTCTCTGAGTGCAATATCCTCACTGTGCCTTCCTCCTTCTCTTAGTTCTGCTGTCTCTTCCAACTTTCAAGCATTGCGATGGAATTTTCATCACCTGCTTCTCACCACTTTCCACTATTTAAGTGATTTTACATCTTTCTAATACTTCCTCTACTCAGGGGCTCCATAGTATACCTGCCACCACTCCCCTCAGAAGACACCATTGATCAACAACACAGCTGGTGAGCAAGGGCACAGCCTCAGAGCCCACATGGCGCGTGTTCTGTTTGACCACCCACTAACGATGGATGCTACTGCTGGAGCTGCAGCTGGTGTACCTTCCAAGGTTGTGTTTTCTGTCTGTTCACCCTGTGTCTCCAGAACTTCCCTGTTCTGTATTATTTTCCCCCCAACCTCTGATATGATGCTACTTATTAGTATTTGTTTGGGGCACTCCACTAAGCTATTTCTGCCTGGATATATCACTCTCATTAAACTAAAAAATTGTTAGTGTAATTTTCTTTTCTGCAAGTTCAGGAATATGGTCAGCACAGTACTAGTAATAAAAGACTTTAATTTTCAGAATCACCATGTCACTCAACAGATTGCAACCTTCCAGACCTAAATATGGGAGAAATGGTTCAAAGGCTGATATATACTGATAATCTGTGTTAGAGACTACATCTTTAAGCACTTAAGACATTTTTCAAAAACAATTCTCTAAAAATTTTTTGATATGCAAGAAGAAAGTTCTTAGCTCTTCAAGTGTGGTACAAATGTCAAATTTATTCTGAGTTATTAATCATTGCTAAAATAGCAGTGCTGGAGCCACGTAGATTTCTGAATGTGTAGTAGTAACTATTGTCTTTATTTAAAGACAGAGTTGTACCACGAACTTCTATTGCTTTGTTGAAAGGAACAGTTAATGTTTAATTGTTTGATCAATCTTACATGCCTATGTCTAACTGAGTAATGAATTTGAAGATAACAATATGTAATACAACAACCATTTTTAATTTCCTATCACCTTGTCTGAAATTCTGTATTGCTTCTATTGTTTGGGTGTTGTTTTGTCTATGTTTTTTTGTTTGTTAATGTATTTTCATTCCTTTATCTTTAAAATAAAATTAAAAAGAGAAAAACAAAGACAATACAGAGATGAACTGAATACCAGAATTTGCTATAATTTAAGTCTATACATATGGGTACTTGAAAAACTATGGTCAAATTTCTATCATTGATTTTTCTGTTTGAATTTTAACAAGTAAGCATATGCAAATTTCATTCAGCATTGCAGGGCTGTATGAGTTGAAAGAGTAGGATTCCTGGAGCTAGAAACCTGAGTTTACAGCCCATATCTGTTAAGTATCTGCTCAAGGACTAGTTCTCTAGAGGTTTTAATACTTGGGTATGGAAGTAATAGTTTCTATCTAAAAGAGTTGTGAAGATTTAACTAGATGATGCATATGATGCCTAGTTTCAAAATTATTGATACCTAAAACACCAGGGTAACTAAAACTTGACCCAAATAGGGAATTTGTTGGGTAGATTGGATACATCCTAAAAAGGATTCTGTGCTACCTTTTTAAAGTTATATTGAAGACAAACGTCTAATGGTCCATCAGCTATTACTTCAGACTGTTTTTACGTTGCACTTATGAGCGTGAGCATATAGTGTGGTAATAGGGTGTAAGTTCTAGGGAATGGAGGAAGCTAAACTTTCTGAATTGAGCAGTGGGGTCATTAGATGTACCATGTTGCTGAGAAACAGTTGAGAGGAGGATCAAGTTTTAAGGAAAATGTTAAGTTCTGTTACAGAAGCACTGACATTTAATGCTGCAATGTGAGTCACAGAAGAGACCACAACTACAACGCCACTTCCCTTCAAAACAAGTGTGTCATTCAAAGAGCTAATGCCACTAATACCTTTCAGCTTGACGCAGGGTAGAGTTCAGGCAGCCAGGATCCAGATGTGGTTCCTCTTGAAATACCCCTGCTCAACTTCCTCCTTCAACACCTCTCAGCTTATAGGCTTTGAGCTACTTCATTAGCCAACCTGCACCTCATTGTCCCAGCCTGTACCCCGCAGGTGATGTTAAGAGTGCTTACTCAAAGAATTGCCATTGTAATGCATGAAACCACTAATTCTCAACCAAGGGCAATTATAACCCCCATTGGCATTTGGCAATGTCCGGATCTATTTTTGGTTGTCCAAACTGGGGCAAGACATGCTAATGCAACTGAGTAGAAACTAGCGATGTTGCTAAACATTCTACAGTGCTCAAAACAGCTTCCTCTGACCCCATCAACTATTAATAGGGCTAATAATAAGAAATTTTGGCTAGGGGCTGGGGATATAGCTCAGCGGCATAAGTGCCTGCCTGGTAAGCACACGGTCATGAGTTCGATCCCGGTACCACAAAAGAAAAAAAAAAAAAAGAAATTTTGGCTGAAAAACTGTTCATACAATAAGTGCAAATAATCTTAACTATTATTATTATCTTCTTCCCCTAAGTACTGCTATATTTTCTTATTTCCTCTGCTAATATCAAAGCACAATTCTTCTAATGTTCATTCTGTGTTTGAAATAGTCATTTTTTGTTTAGGAAATAATTTCGGTCTTCTTCCTATATATAAAGAACACACACAGTCAGCCCACCTCTACCAGAGAGAAAACGCTCAATTCTGTCACTGTGTACAGCTCAGTGTCCAGATCTGCTGGTGGAATGCTGCCCTACCTGCCAGTTCCACACAGATTTGGCACTGATTGGCGTGGCCCCTGGAGACTAAAGGAGCGTAGCATCTTCCAGCCCTTACCAGCACTAAGTCGAAACATAACTCGGTGCTTCTCAAACCATCTGTGAGAAAAGACTTGCTATGCTTGGTTTCTAGTTAGCTTTTTATCCATCAATTCATCAGGGCCTTATATTTTTAAGTTTTTTGTAAAAATGAAATACTAGAGAATAAAATGAAAAATATACTTGTGAGTTTTAATAGATGCAATAATCACAAAATTACATTTCCATAGATATCATGATAATAAACATAGCAAAAATAAACCTAAACACTTAGAAAATCACTCACACTCATTAATAATGTATGAGTGGAAGATTAATGTAAGGAATTACTATGACACCAGCTATGAGTAAAACCATGATTCTTGTATTAACGTATATATGAAAACTTGCAATGAAGACTTTACACCTCAATATGTAAATGTATGTAAATATGTAATGTGTAAATTTTCATTGTAAAAAATATGTAATATGTACATTTTCATTGTAAAAAAAAAGCTTGTTTATGGGTTACTGATTTATAGATCTGGGTTGGACTGACAACCACCCCTGTCAGAAGATAACATGTTCCTAAACTGTTCTTCTGCTTTGTTTTAATAATCTTCACTAGCAGGACATTGTTGTCACAGTGATATGTTGATATAAGTAGAAGAAGCCTTCAATCATCCTCAGCAAGCTCAACATATCCATTTGTAACTTTTACCTACAGTGCAGCAAGCAATATATTTTTCCAAATTCATCTTCAGTCCTTCATCCATGGTCCATTCCAATTATTTATCTGGTAAATATATAGTCACACTGAAATTATCTTTGAACAAAAGAAATGGATTTTGATGGAGAAAAACTCAAACTGTTCTGTGATTCATTCTATCTTCAACGTGCAGCCTCCAAAGTCACTGCACATAAAGGGAAAAGGATTATATATGTGGAAAGACTACAGACCAGATTTGCAACATCATACATCAACTACTCATATTCTGCTGTTGAGAATGGCACAAGATAGGCCCATTTAGAAACTCTGAGTTGTCCAGGCCTGCTGTTATACCCTGTCTGTTAGAGGTAGATACACAGGCTCTGGGGCTGCAGACTGCAGTGAGCCAAAATGAAAGGAGAGACCAGGGGAGGCTACTTGGAGGACGCCATATTCTGGAGGGACTGGTTCCTGACTGTTATGGACTGAATGTTCGTGTCCAGCTCCCAATTCACATGCTGAACTTCTAACCTCCAACCCGACAGCTATTTTGTGGTGAGGTGTTTGGTTGTGATAGATCCAACTGAGGTTATAAGATTAGAGCCCCTTTGATGGGAATAGAGTCCCTGTAAAAAGAACGTGAATAAGTCTCAACTCTATTTGATGTTTGTTGCTTTTTCATTTCACTGAAGCTTTATTGGCTTTCTCTTCTACCACTATTTTCAACTCTAGACACCAGTTTCTGTTAAGTGAAATTGTAAGAATGATTTGTGCTAGATACAAGGAACCTCTTAAAGGCCTTTTCTGTTTGAAATAAAAACGTTGTTTTGCTCTAAATCTAGAGTTTTCTAGATAACATTTTGGCCACCACATTAAAGCTATGTTTACCAAGAAGTGAATAATGAATCACAAAATTCCTGAACAACTGGCTTCTCAGTACAGCATAAACTCGTTACGATGTTTTTTAGCTAAAAGAACAAGATGTGTTGGACATCATATGCTTAAGGGAAACTTTTTGCAGTTTAAAGTTTCCTCAGTCACTGCCATTAGAGCTACCTTGTAAAAAAAATCTGTGTTTGAAGGAGTTTGGATATTCTGTACTTAGGAAATTGTATTTATGCTGCAGATTATATTCCTAAGCTTGTATCAAGACAGAATTCTGCCAAGATACCACTCATATTGTTCTATTTCCCACTGTAAACACAAGAATCTTAATTCTGATAGAATCTGCCTAAACCAGGCATATTTGTATTAATGATAGTAGATAGATTAAACTTACAACTTTATAAAGGTAAATAAAAGGTTCCATTGAAAGTAATCACCCTTCTATTCTGTGGAAGCTATAATCAGTTGATTAAATACAGTTCCAAGGCACACTGACATTTTGAAATGTTAACGAATGTATTGTTGATTGCTGGTATTTCCTCCCAGTGTGCAGCCCTTCCTCCTTTCAGGCCGGCTGGTGTTCTATGTCAAGTCCTTCCATAGCAAGCTGCAAACTCCAGAGAAGCTGTCCCTGCTTTTAAAACTTCAGAGCTCAGAGACCAGGCACAAATGGGACATTTGGAGAAAATCCGATGACCAAAAAGCAAACAAGTAAATAAAAGCCTGTCTTCTATCATATGCTCTTCCTTACTACCAACTAAGAACACAGTCTTTATGCTTGGACAGAAAGAGACCCAGAGCATGGAATGATAGATTGATGGTCCTGAGGTGCCAGGGGAAAGTTGACTCTGCCACTCTCCTAAATCCCACTCATCTGCTGTAGAGAGAGTGGCATGGTCTTTCCCAGGATGTCCAGTAGGAGGTAGGACCCTGAGGCAATAACAGCTGGGGATGGATCAAAGCAGGCAGAGCCTCAGCTAAACACCGGGCATCTGTGACTGGGGGTGGAGCATGAACAGATGAAAAAGTCCTGCATGTTGCTCCCAAGAATGCCGAAGACTGCATCATTATGCCAGGAAGGGCCCTGAGATGAGAGAGGATGGAGCTGGGGACCTCGTGGTGAGGCTCAGTGGGCAGTCTGCAGTAATTTCGGATGGCCCTCCAGGAGCCAGACGAGGCAATGGGACAAAAGCCAGAAAGAACAATAGACCAGCCCCAGTCAGGGCAACCAGACAGGGCAGAAACCAGGGCAGTTAGGGCATGGAAATTCAATTTCTATCCCCAAGCTTCTAAGCATAGAGACATACATTTGGAGGAAAAGAGTTCGAGATGGAGAAAGCAATTGGAATTATTTGAGATTAAAGTTTGAATGTCTGATGGAGTAGGTGGAAGGTTCCACACAGAATTAGATTCACTTTCCTTTTCTTTTTGGTACCATAAATCGAACTCACAACCTCATGCTTGAGAAGCAGGCGTTGTGTTGCTGAGCTATAGCCCCGGCCCTTGGTTCACTTTTTTGCAAATGATGGAAATCATATTAAAAAGCATTTGAGTCTGCGACCTGAAATTCCTGTCTATCTACTCAAGATTGTAAGTCTTCTGAAATCAGCCCAGAGCTCCTCTTGACAAAGGAGCATAGTGTAACATTTACTGGGGCTAAGGAAATAGTGTAGGACAATTCCCCATCAGAGGACCCCAAGCAGTGCTCCTCACACATGAGATGGAAGAGAGAGCCGCCTCCTCCTGGGAACAAATATTCTCCAAGTACTCCACTGTGTATGCGCACTCCGCTATACATACTTCCCTGCATCATTTAAGGATTGAATCTTTGCCAGTTGATTTCAATGGGAAGCTTTGCTTTCATCCCACATTCTATCGCAAAATCCTGGCTCTGGTTGTGCTTCCTAGCTGCACTTCTCTGTGATCTCAAGTTCTGAATCTGCCAACAGCTTAGTGCGGTCTCTTTGTGGGAACCTGTGCTCGCTCTCACTCTCTGGCAGCTGTGTTCTCTCGGTAGGATCATCAGTCTTCGGCAGGCTGTGGTGAGAGGATGGATTTTTAAACTCTTTTGGCAAAAACAGTCACTTCCTGCTCACAAGGAAAGATGAAAGTGAACCCCACGTTGCGCAGAAACGCAGACACTGTGACACAGCCTGCACAGCGAGGCTCATCCTTCTCCTCCCGCGGTAACACCCCAGAATGTCACTGCCTCGGACCCTACGAGCCACTTCCACCTCTTGGCTCACGTCACATCCACTCAAAGTCAATTTCTGAGTACTTGGGTACTCAGCTTCATGTTTCTTAAATATTCCGAAGAATTCCTGCATTTATCACTGTCATCTGCCAAGATTTTAACATAAGACGCTCTCAGTAATTCAGATGTGTGCACTACGCAATTAAAATAACTGCCCTAAAATTTCTAGTGAAAGTAGAATGATTCCCTGGAGCTACATTATAGAAAAGGGTGTTAAGTTATAATCACTGATTACTGGAATGCAAAGGACATCTATGCTCCTAATTCTTCTCTGTGGCTTTAGGTTAGGACAAGTAAAGAGGGATTTCAGAACTTGTTTCTTGTTGCTTTCATACATAAAAAGAGCCTGTGAAAGATTCGGATAATCACAGAAAAGTAAACTCGTTGTCATGGAAAAAGTCCTAGGGAGAAATAAGGACACCTAAGGTCACACCAGAATAACCAAATAGATTTTTCTCCTTTCTTACATGCCTGCTGGCCACAGGGATTTGGGAGTTATCACTAGATATTTTCATTTCTTTGTGGACTTTAGCCTGCCTCTCTCTCTAAATTGTCACAGTGCCTAGTACACAGACAGAGTTCAGCAGGCATTTGGAGATAGGACTGACTTGAGGGAGGGCCCTTCACAGAGCCCACGCCCCCGCTAAGGCTTGGGTGAATAACCTGGAGCTTGTGGGGAGCAAGCATAACGATGCTTCTCCTAGAGCATGAGCTCTCTTTATTCACAGAGGGTGCTGTCTGGTACAAGGGTCCCTAGTGATGCAGTCTGTAACCAGTCTCTATGGAGAGCAGGAAACCCCCTCTGCTGGATGGCAGATTGTCCCAGTCTGCATGTCAGGTGGCTCACTGGGCTTGGGCCTTGTCATTCCTCATGCAGGAAGACCTTACAGACTCATGACTCCAGGTAGAAGATGATAGATGACCTTCTAGCTGGTTTCCCTAGGAAGAATTCCCTCCAATTAGATAGCTTGCTTCAGAAGCCCCAACCTCTAAGATAGCAAAAAGATGCCCTGGATAGATGCAAATAAATTCCGTGTCAGAGGCAGCCAGGAAGGTGTTTGCTGGAACCATAAACCTGAAAGAAATGTAGTCACCTATTCCTACCAAACCCTCTCAGAGAACTTGAGGTTAAAAGACTCATGACTACCTTTTAGTGGCTCTGGTGCACTTCATAAAATTCTGCCTTGTGAGTTGTGCAAATTAGGGACAGGAGTGTCTTCTTTGGGACCATAGTAAGAAGGTATGTGTACCTATAGCTTTTCTCCTTTTCCTACAGAGGGTTTGCTAAAGGTGAATAATCTTTTGTTAGAAGTCATTTCTTGACCTACTGGGTTCAGCAAACCCAGAGCACCCTCTGTGTTACCTGCCAGAATAGAACAATTCTTTTATTTAAAGTTTTAACATTTTATTTCTCATGAGTTAAATTTTAGGATAGTATTAATTTTTTTTTTTTTTAAAAAGAAAGCATTGCATAGAAGCTAAGGTGGAGCTTAGTTGTGAAGAATGCACTTAGCTTGCCTGAGGCTCTGGATTTAATCCCCAGGGCCACAAAATAAATAAATAAATAAAAATTTGCATCAAAAATATTGTGTTACTTTCGATCACTGAGTTTTTGGTGCTGTCTTAAATTTTGCACCTACGTACACTTCTGATGGTTGTCATGACAAACTATGTGCTTTTAAAACAATACAAACATTCTCTCACTGTCCTGGGTCCTGCAGTCTAAAGTCATGCTGCAACAAAACTACCCACCCTTGGGAACCTCTAGCAGCAAGACCTCCCTTGTCTCCATTGGTTTCCGGCAGCTCCTGGTTTTCCTTGGTTTGTGGCAGCCTCGTTCCACTGTCTGTATCCATCTTCACGTGGTCTGTACCTGTTTCTCTCAGGGTCAAGTTGTTCTTGGCTCCTCTCTGATGATACCTGGCACTTTAAGTGCAGGATGACCTTACCTGGAGGATTTTAATTACATTTGCAAAGTTCTTTCACCAACTAAGATCACATTCTCAGCTTCCCAGGGTCAAGACTTGGACACCCATGTTTGGGAGACACTGTCAACCTGCTACAGCACCCAAGGCAAGCTCCTCATCTGCCTTTTCCTCCATGTCCTTTCCGGGAACACCCGCATCCCTTACTGGGCTCTGTGTTTTCATCAGAGTCACAATTGTTCCTTTTTGGTAGCATGAAATGAGAGGGTAGGAGGATGTCAAATAGTGAATAGCACACGCAAAATGAGTGTGGGCTTTGTGTAGCTTCATCCACATGTAGAAGGTCTGGCAAGGAGAAAAAAGTACAGCTTCTATACTGATGATTTTCACAAGGGTCTTAAGAGTAAGTTATAGAATAGTCACCAAACTTCTGTCACTACAGTGATACACCTTTTTGATTTTGCTATCCATAACTTTATTTATCCCTTGACTTATTTTCTTTCAAATACATGCACACACACATATGCGCCCACTCTCTCTCTCTCTCTCTCTCTCTCTCTCTCTCTCTCTCTCT
>NW_004955426.1:4458462-4481722 GCF_000276665.1 Chinchilla lanigera | reverse complement strand
CTCTCTCTCTCTCTCTCTCTCTCTCTCTCTCTCTCTCTACTGGTCTTTTATGAAAACCACAGCTGCATGGCTGTCATAATCTGAAATTCTTAGAGCATGATCTTCTTCCTATGATCGTGGGAAAGAGCAAGCTACTTTAAAAACACACACATGTACTCACTTCTTGAAGCCATATGGTGGTTTTATTCATGCAAATAAAGCTTAGTTTTCTCCCAATTTCCCACAAAGCACTAGCCAGCATCCAAAAAGTCTTTGTCCCTTGGTATGATCTTCTAGGAAGATCCTTCTCTGTCTAAATGACTCTTCCACCCTTGCTTTTGCTCTTGGAGATGTACATCCTTCATCTTCACCACGGTGGTGCTGAGGAACTATACAATGTGAATAAGGGCAGTAGTCAGGCCTGTTGGGTAGGTTCAGCTTTTTATGTAAAATACTATTTTAGCTTAATCTGTATGTGAACTCTATAGCATTAGACAAGCTATGACTGTTATCTCCAAAAAAAGTTGTACGGTCATGTGATTGGGTCCTTTCTCATGTTCAGTGTGTTTAAAAATTGGCATCATGTGAACAAATTATTTGCAGATCACTAGAGGGGGTGAATAATCTGGCACCATATGGAGACTATTTATGAACCACAGTAATTTCCACACTGTTGATCATGTGTAAGATAAACAATGTAACTGGAGTGAATTAATATTTTTCCATTATTTCCTTGGTATATTAAATTTAATGTTTAAATTGAGAGAAGCAGTTTTTATTCTCTTATATGCATCTTACTAGTCATTATTTAAGGGGGAATTATTTGTGTCTGCTTTTATTTTCTTACTTTAACACAAAACATGCTTTTCTTTCCCTCAGTGCCAACTGATATTTCATAGAGAGGATAATTAAATGTCAGAGCATTAAATCAATAGAAACTTTCACTTATGTAATGTAAGTCTTTAAGAACACTTCATGAAGGAAGAGGAGGTCAAAGAGGATGTTTCAATAGATGTGGGCATGGATGACAATAACAGAAAATGTGAGTTTGATTTTAACAATCAGATGTTTCTCCCAGGCTAGACCCTTGTAAGTCCTATGGATGGTAGGGTGTCCATGAACACTGAATGCTATTACACTAAATGTCTTTTAAATCTTCCCTTCCTTCTCAGGTTCAATAGTACATGTAGTCTGACCTTGATTGATTTTATGGCATTTTAACTGCTCTCTGCTCTAGGAACCCCCTTAAACTCAGCCTTTACACCCTGCCTAAATCAACTTTCCAAACACAGAGCTGATCATGTCATGCCACTGATGTACACTTCTAGGAACTCCTTAAAAAATGAATTCCTGCTTTCACAACCAGGATCCTGGGGCTATTCATGGTCAGACTTAACCCACAGTTCCTATTTACCTCTTTCTCTCCTGAGCAGATAGGATAGCCCACAGTTTGACAGTAGAGTGAAGTCAAAATTGCTTGCAAATGGTGAAAAGCAGTACAAAGGCAGAGCCTTCTTCCCACCACCTGGAATGCCAGAAAAGGGGCAGCATCTTCATGAAGTTCTTCAGGACAGGGGAAGGGGTAGGTCCAACCCTCAATCCCACCTGGAGTTTTACATGACATGTATCCAATCTTTTAAAAAGTCTGCCCTAAACTTGAATGCCACACAACTACTTTTAGTTTTTCTTAAATACATATTTGGAGAAGATTGCAGGTGTCCAGTGACCTCCACTGGGACCAGAATTCACTATTAACGGATTGAGCGTCTGCAAGTTGCAGCTGCTGGAATAACAACTGAGAACTCAAAGATGAATTACAATAAACACAGCTCTCCACTCACCGGGCTGCAGTGACGACTTTGGGAAGTACTGACTGTGGGGCATGGGGGCGCAGTCTCAGTATTTGTCAGTCTCATGTAACTAAAATCACGGCCAAGGAGAGCGATTAGGTATTTAGAAAGAAATATGTTTTTAGAGGAAAAGTAATGAACAGAGCCTGGAAAACAAAAGGCAGGCAAGGCAGAGGGTTTACTTTTTAATTTTCATTTCTGCTTGTTTGCAGTCCAAAATGTCTAAATTCCTTGTGTGGAGTTCGTGCATGCACATAACACTTCTGTATTCTTTTTTATCCTCTTTCTCTCACATACTCCCACTCTCTTATCTCTTGGTCTCCTTCCCTTTGCAAAATATCTATCTTCTTGTTTTCCTATCACAATTATTTTGCTTTTGCTATTTAATTTATGTTCTGGGTTTTCCACATAAAAGAAAACATGCGATATTTAAGTTTGTGTGTCTGATTTATTTCACTTAATATTATGGTCTCAAGGTGCATCCACTTGCCTATAAATGCTTCAAGTTTTCAAGTTTATCCTTCTTCGTAGCAGAATAATACTCCATTCTGTGTAAACATCATAATTTTTTTATCCATTTATCTGTTGATGGATACAGGCTGCTTCCAAAAATTAACTGTTTTGAGTTGTGACGTTATAAACATGGGTATGGATGCATCACTTTAATATGATGTCTTTAACTCTTCTGGGAAGATACCTAGAAGGGGAATACCTGGGTTAAATGGAATTTCTGGTTTGAGGGTTTTGAGGAATCTCCGTACTGAACTCCATAGTGATTGTTTTAGTTTACATTCCCCTCAACAGTGTAGAAGGGCTCCATTTTCCACACAGCCTCACCAGCCTTTGCTTCCATTTGATTTCTGGATGGTGCCATTCTATCTGGGGACAGATGGAATTCAGTGTTGTTTTAATTAGCATTTCTCGAAGGGCCAGCCCTGACGATCATGTTGAAGGCCAGGGTTTTCCTAGCATGACTGCAAGGTAGGTGTACACAGCAGGGAAGCAGCAGAGCTCACAGCATGCAGATGGCATTGGCAGCACTCCTTGTCCTTGCCATGTGGCTGAAATCTTCCACATGCCCTGAGTTTTTACTTCAGTGTACAAGATGGCTTAAAGCATGTAATGGGCCCTACCTATATCCCTGAAGCCCTCATATTTAGACTCTCTCTTAGTTGATTTGAGCTGTTATAACAAAATACCATAGAGTGATTGGCTTACATATAAAAATTTCTTTCTCACAGTTCTAGAGGCTAAAAGTCCTAGATTGGGTGGCAGCATAGTGGGTTTCTGGTGAGGGGCCTTCTCCAGGTTGCCGACCACTGACTTCTCACCGTGTCCTCATGTAGTGGAAGGGGCAAGACATCACTTGAGTTAGTGTCCCATGGATAAGAGCACTGATCCCATCCTAAGAGCTCTCCCCGACGATGTAACCTCCCAAAGGCCCCGCCTCCCATCACCATTGCCCTGGGAGTTAGAATTTCATCGTGTTAATTTTGGAAGAACATAAGCATCTAGTGCACACCATAGACTTTGTTTGATCTTTGCCATATCTGCCCCAGGTCTCAGGAGATGGAGACGAGGGACCAATTAAAAGTCCTCAATGGGGCCTTCTGGTTTGGTATGCATGTTTTTAGGATAGTTGTCTTGTATACAGTGCAATCAGAAGTAGCCAGGGCTAGTAGTCAGTTACTACCTAATATCACAAAACAACCCAGATTCAGGAGTTTATGACATAGTGTTTAGTTTTCTTAATCATAACTTTGAGGATTGGCTGAAGTGGCTTTGCTTTGAGCTACAGTTTAGCTGGCTGTGGCCCCTTGTAAAGGTCATAGCTATACCATCATCTCATTCTGAGAAGCAGGCTGAAGAATCAGTAATTGGCAGGGGCAGATTCTCCTCACAGTAATTTTGGGGACACATAGTAAGCAGCACTATATAATAGTTAATGCTCCTCCTTCCCTTATATTTGCTCACCCTCTGTAATGGATTGATAACGGTGCTCAACTTATAACCCCCAGCTGAACTGAGTAAGCATGGTGCTGGGTGTGGGAGGCCCACCTGGGGATTTTTGCCAGCATCATAAGCTGCTTTGGGGAACTAAAGAGACTGATGGGAGCTGAGAGAGGCTGTCGGGAGCTGGTAGAAGCTGTAAGAAGCTGTAGGTTGATTCTGAGGAGCTTGTCACGCTGGCTTTCCTGATGAACTTTGCTGTTTTCATCTTCTGAGGAGCTTGGAACCTCGCTGACACTGAGAATGGCTTTGGTTCGCTTTGGGGGAACTCTGGTCCTCACTTTGAGCATCGCTTCCTGGCTCCAGAGGGGAAGATGGTACACTGCCAGTCTCCTAGAGAAGCTTGCTGCATTGGCTTCCCTAATGGAAACTTGGCCACCTTGATCATTGGAGGAGCTTGGGACCTCACTGTTGCTGAGGATGGCCATGGTACATTTTTGGGGAGCTCTGGTTGTTCTGAGCATCGCTTTCTGTCTCCAGTGCAGATCCCTCAGCCTGTTGGCACAGATCCTTCATCCCACTGGCACAGATTTCCTAGATTCCACCACTGACCCTTGGGCCTTTGCAGTACAGATCCGTGAAACAGACCTGCATGAGATATTGTTATGGGCTCTGGGCCTCCAGTTGGATTCATGGGAGGCATTGTTATGAGGTCTAGATCTTCAGCTGGACTCATGTAGGACATCGGTGTGGGATCCAGGCCCTCAGCTGGATTCCTTGATTTTAGTGTGTGGACAGATTTCCTGCACTCCCTTGTATATCATTCTTTGGGTGACTATTATAAATAACAATATAAAATATGTGTCCTGTATTATTATTGTTCCCCCCCTTGCAAAATAAGCCCCAAACCAACACACCCTCCATTGACCAAAGGCAGACATGTCAACAAATCCTAAGTCAGTGGAGAAGGGAAGTATACTGCACAACCCTGAGAAGGAGAGCTTAGTGGAGAGGTATGGAATAGTATTCTTTTCTATCACACCAGAAGAGGCCACAACCTTTATAATTGCTGTTGTGCCATAATACTTCGATGTCACAGTCCTTGGTCTCCCAATGTCCTGTCTACATATGTACCTCGCCCTATGTTGCACTGATGATAATTTGAATAACTACCACAGGACCACATGCCACAGGCCACTTGATCCTATTTCCCCCAGCAACGAGGTTACTCAAGCCCTCACCCAGTATAAGCACCTCAGTCTCAGAAACATATTTTTGAAGGTCTGTTTCCTGAAGCCCCTCCTGGTACCAATTACCATGTCAGACACAGAAAATAATGCTATACCTGCTAATGTTCATAATATTTTATGAGAGATCAAACTGAGTATCCAGATTTTATATGTCCCAGCTAACAGAAAGAATTGATATTACTTTTTAAATGCACTCAAACTTTCTATGAATTTTCTTATTCAAAAAATGCATTAAAATGCTTGGGGTTATTTCCTTTTCAGGATTTTTTTTTTTAACAAATACTGAAAATGCCCAAGATGGTTAAGGGTTTAAAGCCATAAAACTTATATTATACAAGTTCTATAGATTCAGTGTTACATAAAAAGCATGTCCACAAGGAACTGTGAAATGAAATGTAATACAAAGACACAGTAATGATTGAGAAAAATCTATTCATGTCTACCATGGTGGAGTGTCATCAGTTTTCCAGCCAATGTTATAAATGTATTATCCTTTATGAAAGGAAACAACAGAAGATTCAGAGAAGTTTGCAGTACAGAAGATTTGAAACTGAAGATTTAGCAAAGTGATCTGGAAACACTAACGATGATCTGTTAGCTTTAGTGGGAAAAAAGTAATATTGAAATCTAGCTCAAAAAATTCCTTTGGATTATCAATAAAACACTTTATATTACATTTTAAAATTCTTTAAAATTCTTTAAAAATATATAGATGCAAAATATGTCTCCTGTCTGGAGCTCTCACTTTGAACGAATACTAATAAATGAATTTGGTTTCCCCCCCCCCAAAGGGGTGAGCTGTGAGTGACAACAGACGTAATTTGCAGATATAAATCTGATAACCACGCTTTGAAGATGAGGAAACACCTGTATCCACCTTTAATCTACCATCTGCTTGTTTTTACAGGCTGTATATAGTCAAAATTCTTTAAAACACACGCACATACGTGAGCACAAACAGAAGACATTGTGTTATCTGCTGTCTGAAATGTGATAAACTCATTGTTCTCACCTGGTGCTGAAATAGCTCTGAAGGAAAAAGATTTAGAGGTCTGCAGAGCATGATTAGGATACTGGCCAGCACTGACCAGCATGGAGAAGGGAAGCCTTTTGCCTCAACAATGTACACTGTGTCTGGCAGGCCCTGGGCAGACTTGTTCTGTCCTAACTCCACCTTAAGAAGACAGAAGCACTTACACCACCCAGGGGTCTGCAGGACTCAGGTGAAAAAGGAGTTTTATGACTCTTGAGTCTCAGGAGAGACAGATGTGCAAATACTTGTTGTCTGGCAAGATAATAGCACTGACCATGGCTGGCAGTGTGATCACATATGACTTGGTACGTTTGCAACTTTTCTAGACAGTTTCTTCCAGTGAATACGTCCCCTCAGAATCAGATTACAAGGAGAAAGATCTACAGCAAATATACTGAAGTTCAGAAATTATTTTCCATATTTCAACTGATTTCCATTTTATTTTATTTTTTATTTATTTTTTTTTCCAGTACTGGGAATCGAACTCATGACCTTGCACTTGACAGGCAAGTGCTGTGCCACTGAGCTAAATCCCCAGCCTCCCCGATTTCCATTTTAAACTTCTCTTCAGCAGGATGTTAGGAAACAAATTCATCTTCCTTAAGGTTGATCTTGACAGGGCCGTGAATCTTGGTTTGCCTAATACAGTCTGGGCTTATGCCTCCATAATTAGAAGTGCATCCAAATGTGTCTTGCTGCCTGTATTTGATCCCTGTTGGTGAAGGCATTGCAAGCCTTGGGTCATCTCAAAGTCCCAAGAAGCTGAGACGCTTTCGTGTAGGAGGAATGGCAAGGATCTGACCACTGAGTCACTCAGGCATCCACTGAAGTTCATCATATTTGCTTGTGTGGGCAATCAGATCTGAGGGCTAGGACTTTGCCCGCTGTCTCCCACCCAGACGTGCTCATACCCTGACAAACACCAACATTCCTATCTGGGGTCTGCTACTTCCCTGATATAATGCCAAGAAATGTATCTTAGTCCATATGGGAGGCAGCCTGATAGTCATACTCTCTTTGATTATGGGATTGATCTAGTGATATGTACTTTTAAGGAAGAAAAGTGACAAGATGTCACTTCTACTGTTATTCTATAAAACGCTATGGCTTCCATATTGGAACCTTACCCTCTTGTTTGCTCAATGATGGAAACCAGCTGGCATATGGTGAGCCCATCCATGGAAAGAGCCATATGGCAGACAGGAGCTGGGTCTCTCAGTCCAGCAGCCTTAAAGGAGCTGAACCCTCATAGCAATGATGTGAACAAGCTTGGATGTGTCATAATTACAGGCATGACCAATGAGTCCACCAAAGCTTTGTGACAGACTCTAAGCAGAGAGCTCTGTTAAGGTAAAGGTAGACTCTGACATTCCTAAACTGTGAGATAATGTATGTTTGTTGGCCTGAACTGCTAGGTTTTGGAGTAATTTGCTACACAGCAATAGGTAACTAATACAACTATCTCTGAGAGCTTTATTTACCTGTGCTGGGTCTTACTAACACCAAGAAGTAGCAAAGTCTCCTTGGTAATGACCATGGCATGTATCCGCATTCTGACACTTTCTATCTAGGGACTGGCTGACCTTGAAGGGACTGACCCTCCCAGGGCTCACCAATACCTGGAGACAGTAAACAACTTGCCCGCAAGTGTACTTGCCAAATACAAATCAACCACTCAGGAGCCCACACCCCAACCGCCTTTTTATTGACTCTTATGATCTTCACCACTATCCTTCTGCCTAATTAACCCAGGGCAATCGAAAGGCAGTGAGAGATCATTTCTACTACCCACACCCTGCTAAGAATATTCCTGCCAGCCCTCCTAAGTCAGCCCACTCTGCCTTCCCTGTTTCATCATGCAGAGCTACAGTAAGTCCCCTGCCTCTCTGTCTGCACCCCCTCTGTCTCCTGTGCTCCTGATGCTTCTCCAGGTGGTCTTCCCTGTCATACCTTGCATCCTCCTTACAGGAGCTATAAATAGGGGCTGGGGATTTAGCTCAGCGGCAAAAGCGCCTGCCTGGCAAGCGCAAGGTCGTGAGTTCAGTTCCTGGTACCAGAGAAAAACCAAAAACCAAAAAAAAAACCAAGTATTTATTATAAATAATAGCCTGTCTTGTCCATGTCTATTGTCTCCTGATCTGTTGATCTTACTAAACCTCAAGTTTCTATCATAAGCTATAATTAAATTTTTTTTCCTTTCTAACCTCTTCTGTAATTTTATGAGTTTAGAATCACCCTTCAATTTCATTTCTGCTTCTGGGCAAGACTTTTGTCTAAATATTATACCTGTCTACTAAATGATGGACCTTTGGCCTCTCCATCGTTTAGACTACATGTGTGCCTAATGTTTGAATGTAAAAGGAAAACAAGGAAATACCAGATAGAAATGCTAAATCATGGAAGCAACCCAAATGTCCATCCACCGAGGATTGGGTAAGAAAACTGTGGTACTTTTATATAATGAAATATTACTCTGCTATGAAGAAAGATAAACTCAAGGCCTATATAGGTAAATGGTCACAACTAGAGACCATACTCATAAGTGAAATAAATCAGACCTCCATGTGCAAGCACCACATTGTTTCACTAGTGTAAAACCTGAAAGAGTTAATTTAAACTAAGAGGTATGATAGACATTGTGAAATGATAGGAAAATGCCAAGGGTAAAGGGCAACTGGGATGTGGGAAAACAGAAGGGAAAGAAGGAGAAATTTTGTATGTATGTATATACAGGATAGTTAACATAGCTGTTCTACTGTCTTCTATTTCTTTGCTGAAAGGAACTGTCAGTGAGTCCTTGATTGATCAACATTGCATGTCTCTGTCTGTTTTCATGAGAAGCCACTTTGAAGATATCAATATGTAATACAAGAAGCATTGTTAATTTCCTACCACTTTGTTTGTAACTCTGTATTGTCTGTACTGTTCTTTTGCTATTTTGTAAAAGGTTGTCTGTCTGTTAATGTTTTCCTTTTATTTTTAAAATAAAATAAAAAAAGAAATGCTGAAATTAATAACAAAATATTCTGCAGTAACTGAACACTTGTTCTCAGGAAAGTGAAGCTTCTTCAAAGACAATCCTAAATAAAAGGAACCCAGAGAAGACCTAGACAGCAAACACAAGATGAATCTTCATAAAGCAGGATAGAGGTGAAGATGGCCTTAAGAATTTACTTGGCAAAAAAATCATAAAGCTCAATAAATTAATCAAATTGCACTGGCAGTGAGATTTCTGCAAGTAAACTTTACTATTAAAAGAGCTAGTTTCTCCTATGTTACAAGCTCTAGGAAGAAGCCCATGATTATAAGTAAATTCTGCTGCTAATGTTGACTTCTGAATACCAAAATGCTATGAAAAAAAATGTCCTTGGGTATAAAATTAGAAGAAAAATACAAAAGGCCATTCTAAATGTGTATGTTTTTCCATTTCCCTTTCCCTCTGCCATAAACTTGTAGTGAGTAGTTCATTTAATAGAAGCCTTCTTGAAAACCACGGCCCATGTGGTAGAGTTTGTTTTATACGGGTCACTAATGTGGAAGGTTCTGATACCTTATGTTGAAAGTAGTGCACTCAATTAATTCCATGAGTGTGAAGTTGGCATAGGATCCAGCTTACCCTTAGGAGAATGCTGCCAGGATCCAAATACTGGTTTCTAAATAAAATACAATATTTAGTTTTCTAACTTGAAGGAAAGCATGTTGCTTTAATTCATGAAACATGAACCAAAACTTCTGTCTCTTTCTGTTGTCTTATTTCCCATAAACAGATCCTGGATATAACTTACTTCAGACGGCTAACAGTTGTGTTTACCTTCTGCTGAGGAATGCATGCTCTTTTTTCTCAGTCTTTGTATTAGTATGTAATGAGTCACTCTTCAGTAACAATGTCACAACATTAGTGGCCCAAAAGGGAAAAAAATGTCTCCTTCACACTGTATATACAATGGCATTTTGCAGTAGTGTTCACATTCTGTAGAATGCTCAGGGATTCAGGCTAAAGGGATAGCCGCGTTCCAAATACTGCACTGTGCAAGATCTTGACCTGAAAATACATACCCCAGTTCACAGTTTAGGAGCCAGTACTAATCTCATGGCCCCGCTAAGGCATGAAGCAGACAGAAAATCCATCTTTATGAGTCCAGAAGGAAATGATAACTGGATTTGGGGCTTTTCCCTCAGTAATTATCACAGGCCACTTGAGAAAACCAACTTGAACCACACAAATGCAGACCAGACCCTGCTGTGTTGCATGTGAGGTGAATTCCATTGCTCTACGGAGGCTTTGACTGCTTTTCTTTCACCTGGATCAGATAATCCTTACATCCCTCTTTGCTTTCTCATCTGTAGTCTTCCCTTTAATCACTGAGTTCAGGATGCTGTTGTTCAACCAACCAAGAGCTTTACACAATTGGATGTACTTTGTAATCACCCAGGGAAGTTTTTTGAAAAAGTAGCACTACTCAGGCTCAACTCCATACCAACTAGATCAGGCTCTTGGGGGACTGAAAGCAGCACACAGGTATCTGTTTAAATCGCCAATAAGTGAAATGTGCAGCCGAGTTGACAGGCACCATGCTGATATCTCGAAGGAATGATCCTTGTGTCTTTCTCAGCATCAGTCCACCAGGGAGCCCTTAAGGGTCAGACAGCCACCTGCTGTACTGTCTTCAGGGGGAAGCAGAGGAACTCTGCTCTCTGATACCACCCTGTGCTTGTCCTTGAAGAAAGGTCACCCATTCTAGACACATCCCAACAGGTGATGGACCTTGAAGTTAGAAATTAAAATCCAGCCTGTGACATTTAAATAGGATCGTGTAAAAAGTTACCCCCAAATACAGAAGCTTAAAAAATGGTTATTTCTTTGCTGATCAATGTGCAGCTGTTGTTCCATGCAACAGAATCTGGGGCTGTACCAACTCCACACCACAGCCAGCTCACCCACAAGGCTGGCACACAACTCTCCACGGGGCAGCTTTGCAGTCTTTACAACACAGTGGCCAGGTTCCAAGAGGGAGAACGCCAAGGAGAGAGCCTCAGGAGAGCCAGACTGCAGTTGTGTCAACTTTGTGACACGGACACATACTGTCACTTTCTTTGTAATCACAAGTTTACCCACCAAGAAGTGGAGGCAGCAAAGACCCTATCTACCTGAGTGTGGAGTTTCAAAAACATACTGTAAGCACCGAAAATGGATGGGAACTACCTTTATGCTCATGTTTAGAGATCTATTCTATCACATCTTCAAAATCATCCTGGCATTAGGACACTACTAGCATTAGGACAAAACCTCTAAGTTCTTCTGACAGGATATAGAAACTTAGTTTATTTTTGTTACCTTCCCACCCCCATGCACACCTCCTCCATCCCTCCTATGGCTTAATTTTCAGTTTCAAAATGGAAACGAAACCAATGAGAAGAGTACCTTCCTCTTATGCAAGGTGATGATAGATCCTGGTTTACCTAGATCTATAGGCCTATTTTCTTTTTAATACTCTTTTTGGCATTTCTTTTTGATACTCTTAGGAGTAGGGTACTTTTATATCACTATGGTTGGGAAAGATTAGTGATATGATTTCAATCTTTTTTATTTGTTAAGATCTGTTTTGTAGCTCCACATGTGATCTGTACTGGAGAAAGTTCTGTGTGTACAGGAAAAGACGTATCTGCTACTATTGAATGGAATGTTCTATATGGATGTATGATTTAACTGGTCTATATTGTTATTCAAGTTCATCATTTCCTTGTTGATTTACTGTCTATATGGTCCATCCATTATTGAAAATTCATTAATAAATCCATCTATTATTTTTATATTGATATTGACTTACCACTCCACTTCTGTGAATATTTGTTTTGTGTGTTTAGGTGTTCTGATAATGGTTAGATAGATAGATAGATAGATAGATAATGGTAAATTGATCATTATATAATGATATAATGTCTTTGTTACTATAGTTTTGTGGTTTTGGTTTTTTGGGGGGATTGTTTTTGGTTTGAATTTTATTTTTTAGGGTTTTTTGAGACAGAGTTTCGCTAGGTAGTTCAGGCTGGCCTTGAACTCACTATGTAATCCAGGCTGGCCTTGAACTTTCAGCAATATTTTTGCCCCAGCCTTCTGAGTGCTGGGATTACAGGCATGTGCCGCCAAACTTGGCTTGTTGCTATAATTTTTTATTCACAGTCTATTCTGTCTGATATCAGTGTAGTCACCTACTTTTTTTAGTTACTATTTTTGTGAAATAACTTTTTCATTCCCTCACTTTCAGCCTATGTATATCCTTAAGTCTGAATTAAATCTCTTGTAGACAGAATATTGTTGGGCCCTATTTTATACCTTGACTGAGAAGGTTAAGCCATTTACATTTTAAGTAATTATTGCTAGTAAAAGAATTACTTTTGTCATTTTATCCATTATCTCCTGTCTATTAATTCCTTTCCTTCATTAATTCTTCTCCCTCTTATCATCTTCCTTTATGTTTTTTGTGCTTTATTGTAGATTGTTATTTTATTCTTTTCACTTCTTTATTGTGTACATTTGTGGAATTTTTTGTTACTATGAGACTTAAATAAAACATATATAGTTCATCCCATCAATTTAGGCTTATAGCAACAATTACAAAAGTTCTACACAACTGCTTCCCTGACACAAACTTAATGTTATGATTGCCAAATATTTCTTCATTGTATGTTGCAACTATTAAATTTTTGTGATTATAGATATTCTCAATATTTTTGTCTTTCAGTTTTCATATTAAAACTAAAAGTGATTTACATAGCACCATTATATGTTACCCTATTGTGTATTTATTAATGTATTTACCTTTACCAGTGAGTTTTATACTTTCAAATGTTCTTGTGCTGTTATTAGAGTCCTTTCATTTCAACCTGAAGTATTCCCTTTTTCACTTCTAGTAAAACAGTTCAAATGGCAATATATTCCCTCAGCTTTTGATTGTCTGGGAAAGTCTTTATCTCTCCTGCATGTTTGAAAAAATATTTTCACAGGTGTAATATTCTTGGTTGGAAGTTTTAGGGGTGTGGTTGTGTGTGTGTGTGTGTGTGTGTGTGTGTGTGTTTTCAGTCTTGCGTTGGTTTGAAGGTATTCCCTCCTTCCTTCTTGCCTGCAATGATTCTGTGAAAGAATCCACTGACGGATTTATCAGTGTTCATGCTGATTAGTTTTCTCTTGCTGTTTTCAAAATTATGTTTTTCACTTGTTACGATTTCAGCATGATGGTATCAATGGAAACTTCCTTGATTCATCCTACTTTATATCTTCCTGGCTTCACAAGTCTAGCTGTCCATCTGTCTCTAGCGATGTGGGAAGTTTTCAGCTGTCATTCCTCTGAGTAAGTGTTCTGTCCATTTTCCTCCCTCTGTTCTGCTCCTGGAATTCCCATGATGCAAATAATGGTTCACTTGATTCTGTCCCATAATTCCAGAGGTTTTCTTGTAACCATTTACTTCTTTTTTGGTTGAGTTTTTCTGACTGAATAATTTCAAATGTCTTCACCTAGTGCACTGATTTTTCCTGACCAATCCGCTGTTGATGTTCTCAGCTGAATTTTTCAGTTCAGTTCTTGCAATCTAAGGCTCAAGGATTTCACTGGGCTTGCTTTCATTATTTCCCTGTCAATAATCTCATTTTATTCAGGTGTCATCTTCTTGATTTTATCTAACTGTCTGGCTTTGATCCCTTGTTGCTCATTGGCCCCAAATTATGTGTCAGGAAATTCACAGATCTCTATATCTTTTAGGTCAACTATTGGAGATAGTGGCCTCTAATCACGACGGTCAACATGGCTGGATGAAGAGATGGCTAGCGAGTTACTACAGCACACTTGTGGGTGTGTCTGTGGGAGAGTTCCAGAGACAGCTGGCATGTAGGCCTGCAAACTGCATGATGGGGAAACCTACCCTGATGGTGGGTGGCACAGTCCAATAGGCCTAAAGCGCAGTTGGGATGAAAGAGGAACCTGGCCTGGGTTTGAACAGTCCCATTCTGCTTGAGCAGCGCATCTTTTGCCTCTGCCATCATCAGCAGACCTCAGAATCCAGTTTCTTCAGCTTTTTTTTTTTGTTGTTGTTGTTGTTTTTTCCAGTACCAGGAATCGAACTCACGACCTTGCACTTGCCAGGCAGGTGCTGTGCTGCTGACCTAAATCCCCACGCCCCTTCTTCAGCTTTTCAGTGCAGACTCACACCAGGCATTCTTTAGGGAGCTTCCAGACTTTCAGTCTTAGACTAGATACATCCTTAATCCCTACTGTTCTGTAGTTTTCAGATTTTGATTGAGCAGGTACTGATCTTCTGGCTCTCCATGCAGACAGCCATTAAGGGCACTACTATCTAGTAAATTCATGCAGACAGCCATTAAGGGCACTACTATCTAGTAAATTCTTCCTGTGTAATTATATATGCATACAACAGTTAAATTTAATTACCAATTTGTTTGGCTTGCAAGCTGCCTAGAGGATTAGTAAAGCACACTTGTGGATGTGTCTTAGAGGTTTGTGGTGGCATGACCTTCGATATTATATCTGGTCTCTGACTGTCACCTCTCTGCCACTGCTCCCCTACTCTGCTTCTCATCTTTAGCTACTTTCTGTGGACGAAGCATCTTTGCTCTGTCATACTCCTCTGCCATGAAGTTTCTGCCTTAGTGCTAGCCATCCATGGACTGAAGTCCTTGAAACTATAAGCCAAATTAATCCTCTCCTCGTTTAAGCTGCATTGGATATTGTGTCCCAGAGATGAGAAAGCTGACACAGTATACTGTATTCTTTATTTTGTTCTACCTTTGCCCTCGATCATGACATAATTCCCTGGCTCTTTGCATTCCTTGTATTGGTATTATGCATCTGAAAAAGCAATAATTTCCCCCCAGTATTTATAGACTAGTTTTGTCAGTGGAAAACTTTCACCAATAGGCCTGCTTAGAAATTTGGGAGCCTCTCAAATGCCTCACTCTTCCCTATCCCTCCTAAGGGAAGAATTTCAGCACTGTGCATCTTCTTCCTCTCCAGAATAGTCTTGTTAGCTTTTGTGAGCCACCTTCGCTCTGTGCCTGGGCCAGTGCAAAATAATGCTGAGAACTAAGCGCAAGTCTGCTTTTCACCTTTCATCCTGAAGGAGTCTAGGACTGTGCATCTTTTTTTCCATTCTGAGTGTTGTACACACTGATAAAAAGCCCCTGGCCCATTGCCTTCTGCCTAGGTACAATGATTCTAATTGTACTGGTGCTGTACTTGTGCTGACTGCCTCAGTGCATTGAGGTGAGACAGAAGTTCCCTCAGGCAGCTTCCTAAAAGGCTGCAGATATCAGATGCACACTTGACTCAGCCTTGTTCTGCAGGAGGAAATTTCAGGCTGACTAGATCTCTTTCCTGATGAGTTGTACCAGCTTGGCAGAGAGGATAACAGAGGAAAAGTGAAACTGTCTTACCTGCTTCAAGGTGGTTTCCCTTTGTTTTATGCTCATCTGAGATGTGCAACTTCTTAAGTGGATTCTAGAATTCTCACACAGGCATTCTGGCTCCTGTAAAGGTAGTTTTGCCCAAAATTACTGTTTTCTCAGTGTTTCTAGGAGGAAACAGGGACTGGATTTTCTATTCTGCACCTTGCTGGAATCACTTGTTGCAACGGTTCACTTTTGGTATTCCGTGGTTGAGCCTTAGAATAACTTGACTTTGGACTTTCCACATTTGATGACTTTTTTTCTCACTGGGTAAATATATAATCTTTGCCAAACTGTAATAAAATCAGAAGGCGTAACTTTGAAGCATCTATTTATAGTGAAATATTCAAATGACTCATACAGAAATTTTTTTTTTATTTTAAAGATAAAAGAATGAAAACATCTTAAGAGAAACACATACATTTAGAAAATAACACAAAAACAATACAAGCAGCATAGAATCTCAGACAAGGTGGTAGGAAATTAACAAATTTGGATACTCAGATAAAATTTTGACATATTTTTGAAGTAAAAGTACAGTATGTCCAGAAAATATCTTAAATGGAAGAAAAAAGGCAGTACTCATAAAAATATTAGGGCCAAAATATCTTACTTCAGCACAAAATAAATAAATACTGATAATTCCTAATGTGCCAATTTTGCCTGCCTGCCTAGGTACTGTAACACCCAATTGGGCAGAGTTTTCTAAAGTAAAAATATTAGAATCCACAGGAATATTAGTTAAATGTATCAAAATTTATACATATGTATTAGTCATAAAATATAACCTTAAAGTAGATGATATATAATTTTATAGAAAAAGTAAGAGTGAATTGAAATTAAAAATTCTTCAGCAAAACTCCAGTGACATGGAGTTCGAAAGAGAATGCCTAAAAATTGACTAAGTTACAGAAATGTGTTCCAAGAACAACTGCTCCACTCATGCTATTTTTAGTCTTCAGATGATTGGTATAAAGAAGTTTTCTTTTAATATAATACATATGGTTATATGTTACTTTTTCCTTGCATGATTATATTTTTTAAAAATTATTTTTGTGAATAAGATTGCATATAGGTCCACTAGTATAATAAAATCAATATGTAGCTCAGTAAGCAAATACTTTATATTACTTAAATCATTTTAGCATTTACTTTTAACTCCCAAACTATCCCTGTATGATAAATTATATAGTCACATTGTTAATGATTAATAATTGTAATTTCTTATTTTTGAAAACTTTAATGACCATATTCTGTCAATTGGAATTGGTATGGAACATACATAATTCATAACTTCACCCAAATAATTTGTGGTACTTTATCATGATAAATGGAAGATACAGGAGCCAAAACACATAAATATTTTATGTATTACAGTGGAACAACCGACTCTATCTTTAAAAAGTTCAATTTCTTTCTTCATTCTAATTTTAGTACCTCTTTCTTCTCACCTCTACCAATGTTTTGCCTTTCAATTCTTTTGTGTCACATCTACCCAGGCTCAGAGAACCTCCAGTTATCTGTCATACTTACAAAAATAACAATTCCTGGGCTCCAAACCTGAATATTTCCAGCACAGTCCATTTGAACTAAAATCCAGGAATGTGCACATTGGATCAGCCTCCTAGATAGTTTGGATGCCGTTTTATTATTGGAGAACAAGGAACCACAGTTTCTGAAGTACAACTTTAGTTTCACATCGAGGAGCATGTCTGATGTCTGGCTGTGTCTACCTGGTATCTCTCCCTCTTCTTATAAAGCTGTCATGATTCAATCACTGGGTCTCCACCCTAATGGTTTTTTTCTAGTTCTAATCATTTCCCAAGTATGTTACCTCCAAACACTACAGTCAGATTTTTTCTACCCTCTCAACACCACTACTATTATGTTGGGGGGATTAAACTCCAGTAGGTATTCAGCTAATCGATTTTCAAACTACTCCAATGGCATCTCACTGCCTGCTAGATGAAGTTCAAGCTCCTTATCAGTGCATACATGATCCTCTAATGCCATGGCCAATGGGCCAATGACTCACTCCCTCCCTTCTCTCTTGTCTTTTTTATTTGAGCTCCATTTGCAAGGGATATATACACAGTGACTATGCTGCTTTGATCTACATGGTGTGTGTACAGTCTCCAATCAACTCAATATGGCAGGGTTTAACAAACCCTCAAGGGTGACTTGACTCATGTCCTGGAAATCCCTGCTAGATATCTCCCTGGGATATTTGAATATTGCTTACCCCAAACGACTTCAAAGTCTCAAGCAAACTAAAATGCTGCTTCTCTGTGATCACTTGTCCTGCAGGTGCCACTTTAACTGACTATGCTGCAAATCAAATAAGCTCTTTTACTAGAAAATAGATCCTCAAGATTCTGAACAAAGAAATAGGATTTCACCAGACATTGAACCTGCTGGTGCCTTAATCTTGGATTTTCAGCCTCCAGAGTTTTGAGAAAGAATCTCCTATTGCTAGTAAGCCGCTTCACCCATCATAGTCTATTATGACAGTCTGAATGGATGCAAGCACGCTTTCAGCAGGGACAGTTAAGCTGGTGAGTTTATAACTGCCCTGCCTGCCTGGCTGAACCACCACACTGACAGAGCTGAGGATTAGGAATAGCACCTGGGAATAAGTCCACAGACTCACTCTGTTCTCAACCAAGGTCCAGTAGTTTTCACGAATAAACCTTTCTCTGTTGTATGTTTTTGATCACATTCAAGAATCAGTGTCTCTGTCTCTCTGTCTGTCTGTCTCTCTCTTCCTGTACTTCCTCATTCATGACTGTATGATACTACTGATTACTGATGAAGCATGAGTTTGGAATTTGTTTCCTCTGGTAGCAAGGATGGGGCATGCAGAAACACTCACCCTTTTCTCTTGTGACCACCATGCCCCAGTTGCACAGCGGCCGTCCAGGTTAAAAAGCATCATCTGTACAAGCATCTGATTTTTCAGTACAAAATTCAAAGATCCCTTTCTCCTCCACCTCATTAAGATTAGCAGCACATTCTAAACGCCTGAGCTAAAGACTGCCTCCAGCTCACACATAAGTTTAAAGGCACTAAAACTGTGATGGCTCAAAGTTTCACAAACCCTCTGCAACACTGCTGGAGATTCCAGGGTGCTTTGAAATATTTTTCCTCCAAAATATTTCACAAGCTCACACTGAAAACATCCTGAGAAAACTCAAGCAAAATAAGGGCAAAGGATTGTTTAGTTATAAAATACTCAAATCGTTTTCATGTATTGTCTAAGCTGTTCTGATTAGCTCATGAGAATAATTTCAAACCCCTGCCAGAACATAACAGGTTTTCTACATAGGTCTAGTTGGAAGGAGAAAGAAAAACTACATACAGCTGTTCCAAGGCTGGGAAATGCTGTGCAGATCTGACAGCAGCTGTTTGCATGCCAAATAGTTCCAGCAATCTCTAATTAAATCCAGCTTGGGAGAAATTTTACAATCTGCATCACATGATTTCTGTCTGTATCTGGGATGCTTTTGCTCCCTCTTTTGAAGACCCCTCCAGCAGTGTTTGCCTATTTAATTAATTTTAAAGAGCTAATTAACCCAGAATCAAAAATAGTGTTTTAGACTTTGAGGTTGGAATTCCTACAGGAGTCAAAAGCCAAAGTTCGAAGAAGGGTGACCCCAACCTCTTTAACAAGTGAGCACCAGGAGTGAGAGGCGTCACCTTCCCTGAGCTCTTCCACAGCATCTCCACTTCAGCACGGGACAGGCAGGCTCTTCTGTGCCTTTGCAACTTTGGTTCATGACTTCCGGCTAGTAACCATAAATTAGTCATAATAGCTTACAGTGTAACACTGTATCAGCACTTCCCTGCATACCATCTTAGGTGTGAGTTAGAGGACCTGTGCAAAGGAGGCTGCCAGATAGGAACCTCCCCATTTTACAAATGAGAACCTTATTCTCAGAGACCAAGTGATTCTTGATGAATGTCAGGTCACACAGCTATTATTCGTCACATTGAAAACACACTGAGTGAGTGGCTGCCACCTCCACTCAGCCCATTCCTTGCACAGCATTAGCTGGGTGGATGTACCCGTCTCTTTCTATACCCAAATGGTGCAATTTTGTCTAGAGTATCTATTTATTCTGCAGTAAAATCGCCTATATTTTTAACAGAGGTACCTGATTCAAATTAATTTTTTCTTTATCCAACAGAAATGTGAGGTATATAGACTAGCTCCAGGTTAATGCTGCCTGATATAGCTCAAGACGGAGCCAAACATGCATTTGTAGTGAACTGTACACAGCAGTGAATACCTAAAAGTAAATATTCTTGCCTGAGTTGTGCAAGATTCCCATGGCCCTGGTGCACAAGTCCCAGAAGTCAACCCATAATGTACATTTGCAAACTCCCTTAGGCCAAAGGACAAAAAGAATGTAAGCCATGCTGGCTGTGAATATGATTTTCACTAAGGTAAACAAAATAACAGCCCACGGCCCTTTGACATGCTTATTCAGTCCACTAATTCTTGTTTCCAAGCTATACCACATTCCTAGACGATTGGCAAGTATGCGAGGGGCCTGTGAACACTTTTGCTCCATTATTAGTGAGATCAACCAGCATGAAAATATTTAGAGGGACAAAATTTCATGGAAGTACTTGACTGCCAGCCTATTTGATTGTTTCTGATTTTATTACTTAAGATAATTAGTGCAAGTTGCTGCAACAGATAAAACCACAAATTAATGACACATTTTTTTTTTAAGTCTGTTTTTGCTCACACAAAATGTGATGGAATTTGGGCAGTGTTAGGTGGGTGATTCACGGATCTGAACTGAGTCCATGGGTGTTTTTTAGACACTAATCCTGGCATATATCTATGCTATGCACTTGGCATTAGCCAGTTTCAAAGCCCCAACCCCACAGCAAGTTATTTAGGGCAATGTAGTACTCCTGTTTTCACACGGAAGGGCAGGGGTATTTCAAACGAAACATTCTGAACAACTAGGCTTTCTCTGCAACCACATCTTCTAGAATTCCCAACTATTACATGCAGGAATCTAAGGAGAGGAACTTTATAACCCTACTAATAAGAGGAGTTACTAAACTTAAGAGGGGCTTTTCAGTGAGTCTTAGAAGCCCCTGTTTCTACTTCTAAGGCCTAGCAAGAGGGACAAGACCAGCAAAAACAGCACTAAGGGGAACAGAGGCAGCGGTGGTTCAGCTCTCCAGACCTGTCATCTGAATGTCACAAATGGTAAAGATATCCTGATAAACATCTCTATATAACATATATATATAACATATTCATATCTCTTGTATATATAATTCCTAAGAAATAGTCCTACGAGCCCAAATTTTTAAAGTTTTATCTGTAAGTATCCTACTGAGTTGATCAAAGGAAACTTTTGCCATATAATTAAGGTGATCATCTTTAGTAATTTCACTACTTCCAGAACATGGGAAAGGTGAAATACAGATAAAACACCCAATACTGAATTTCTAGTCTGTTTTGCAGCCCAGTTGCTCAACTTTTAAAATTTGAGTGCGTCAGACTCTAAGAATACAGTATGCGTATAAAGTTTACAATAAATTAAACAAGACTTGTCTATTATCAACAGATATGCTCATATATTTACATCTTACTTGCCCCAATGATGAGAAAAATGTATATAAATCTAATAGAGGTGGAGTTTAGTTTCTTATAAAATGTAGTCCATAGACAACATCTAATTTTCTCTTCTCTCAAAACTGTTTTGTACTCTATGACATATAATCGTGTCAAGAAACAATTTTCTGCAATACCAGAGGGCTGTACATTTTGGGTTCAGAGTGGAATTTATTCCATAAAGAGACAATGAAGTATATTGTAATTCAGTTAGAATTCTGAATTTATCACAGACAAAACAGAAATGTCAATAACGTAAGTAGTTCTATTTCCTCACGTGCCTAAGTTCACTGTCTCCACTGGCTTACAGAATTATACACTGTTAACCAAAAGACCCTATTAGGTCATTTCACCAACCCTCATACATTTCACATACAAATACATTATCGTGTATCTGAAAAAGAAAAAGATAAACCCTAAAGCATCAGAAAGGACATGACATCCAAATTTCTTCTTGTTTTATGTCTTTATGATCATTCAATTCGATGTAGAATATATTAAGAATTAGCACAATGATGTAAAGGTAGGGCCAGACAGCATTTTCTAACCCTTTTGTATGCAACACATAGTACCATTAGAAATGGACTCCATGGTCAAAAACTGGGAGTGCTTGAATAAACTAAACATACTTCTTTTATTGAGAAGCTTTTCAGAACCCTTAATAAACTCATACACATTGAGACTCTTCCTGATATACAGTTTCCAAATGCTGTACTAGGTCATTTAAACTTTTTTTTGACAGACCTCTTTAACATTTTGAGTCATATTAATGTTCAGTAGAACAGAGTCTAAGCATATTGCTAGAGACTAAAGCCTCCTCTTGGATTTCTTAGAAAATACAACCTTTCTGAACCTACTCAGTGTTGAAAGAAAACTTCAGCTAATTAGGGGAAAAAAAGAACCAATTAGCTCAATGCAGAAAATCTGTGTAAACACATCAGCAAATGCATTGAGTTTTTTCAGTGGCGTACCATTGCTAACTATTTAAGCATATCTAAGAAAATTAATCTCACTGAGGTATAATGAAAACCTTAAGAAAGCAAAGTAACAAAATAGTTACACATTTAGTTCTGTGCCTCAGTCACATGACCCGTTTATTCATTTTTACCAATGATTAGAGTCCTCTGCATGGGTCAGATATTGACCTGGCGACCATGAGTGGACACAAACAGTTTCCACCTGCAGAAGACTCTTGCCGATCCTTAGTAGTGATCTCCAACCATTACTTAGATCTTTGCTCCAGGTGATATATGTCAGTTCTAGATTAAGTTTTCCACAACAAAGATGCAGTTATAATTACTACCTGTAATAAGAGAAACATGTTAAAATGGAACATTTCCTATTAAAGAGTTACAGATACAATTGAATGTACAGATGATTAAATATTTTGTTCTGAACTCTTTGAAAATGCACATATGGTACTATCTAAGCAATTAATGCAGTTAAAGCCAAAAATGGCATTTTAATCTCAAGTTTCTGTTGAGTTTACAAAACAACTTCTTGCAGGTTTCCTCTAGACACATTCTGTCCAAGAAACCATGAGACTATTATGTTTAGGAAATGTCACAATATTCCTGCCACACCATAAAGGAACTGCATTACTATACTATCTCCAGGCAGAGTCATACATTTTCCAAACAAAACATGAGCTAATCTAAGTCTTTTTCTATATGTAAACTTTCCATTTTTTTTCCCATGCTTGCCAGGTTAGAGATGGGGCCAAGGAGATTATAACATTAATGGAATCCAACTTGGTTTTATAGTGTAGGAAACCACCATCGTTTTCATCAGGCTTAAGGGAAGAATAAGGTAGGGCAAGGAGATGAGTTGGAATGAATTCTCTGTTTTTCCTCTCTTCCATCAAAGCCACTCCTTTTATGTATAATCCCTTTGAGGCTTTGGGCCCAGGACAGAGGGGAAACAAAGAACAGCCGTGGTGATGGAGCAGATACACTACCTAGACGTGTTTGAGCTTTGTGCAAGAGTGATGTTATCATTTGGATCTGAAGTGTTCCCCAAAGGCTCATATATGGAAGGCCTGAGCCCCAGCTGGTGGCACTCCTGGGAGGTGGTAGACACTGTAGGAAGCAGGGCCTAGCC